>NC_056742.1:419549877-419647372 GCF_019279795.1 Protopterus annectens
CCTAGGGTGAGGAACCGGCAGTCCCGGACGCCCGGTCCTTTGGAAAACTCAGGAGAGCGGAGGTTTTGCCAGGGTTTCTATGGGTCTCAGGCAGATACTTTACTGTTACAGGATGTGCCCTCTCAGGAGGTAGGCCAGGCTGAGGGGGCTTCTCAGGTAACTGTTCTTCCCTCTCTTCCCAAGGTAGTTAGGGCCTCTCCTTCTGTTGCCAAAGCTTCTTTTAGAGGTAGGCCAAGTTCAGTTTCTGTGGGGCTTCTCCTAGCATTTAGGGCTCTGTGCCTAAGAAACATATGCTCAAAATGGCAGAAGATTTGATTACTCTGATTAGAGGTTCTATGCCCCACCTGATAAGAGGCCTAGGGTGGAACAGGAGTTTGATAGTTTTGAACAGTGTTCACAGGCTTGAGTCTTCTGTGGAAGACTTGCAAAGAGTTTCCTACTTATTCTGATTCTGATGTGGATGATTCCACCCTTCGACTTCTCCTCCTGAGGATTTCTCATTTTCAGAGACTCTTCACTCCATGAGGGAGCACTTTAAATGGGAAGGCCAAGATTACTCTGACTCTAGAAAAGGCTTAGGGAATTCTTGTTTTGCCTCAGCATAGGCCCTTAGCTATTCCTCCTGTGTTGAATGTGGTGGAGGATGTTTTGCAGAGCTTCTCTGAACCCTGACTCCTTGCCTCCTGCTCCTGTTAAGCCTGATAGGTATTACAGGGTGCCGAAGCTCATAAGTATTTGTTTAAGAGTCCCAGGCGGACCCAGAAACTGTTTCTCAGGGGCCTAAAAGGTGTTAAAGCTTCTGTGGTTAAAAATCCTGTACCCTCTGATAAAGAGGCAAGGGCTTTGGATAGGTGGGGTAAGAAAGTATATACTTCTTCCACTTTGGCCATGAGGCGTTGAATTGTCAGTTTCATATGCTGAAATATCAGAATTATCTCCTTTCACAATTGAAATCTAAGGTGGATGCTTTGGCGGAAGGTATTGAGTGTAAAGAATTGCTGGATTTGGTTCATGTGTCTGAACAAGTGGGTAAGCATTCTTTGCAGTGTGTTTTTGATGCTGTTCAGGCTTCCTCGAGGGTGGCTGCTACTAGTTCTGTTCTTCGCAGACATGCCTGGTTGAAGGATCAGAATTTAGCTGAGCATGTTAAAACAAGGATTTTGGATGCTCCTTTACAGTCTGATGTGTTGTTTGGACCGCCTGTGGAAGCAGTTTTAAAGAAAATGGAGGACAAAGCTAAGTCTATGCAGACTGTTAAAGATTTTTTGCAGGTACAGCCTCCGAAGTTTAGTAGAAATTGGCCTGCTAAGGGTGGACATATCCTGCTTATGGTTCCCAGTCTAGGGGTAGGTCTAGACGTGGTAGGGGCAGGGCTCAAGGTTCGTTTAGGCCTCGATCAGACAGTTCACCTGCTCAGACTTCTGGTGAAGGCAGGGGTCAGTCCTTTCGTAAGCAGAACCAATGACCTGCCTTTTCAGCTGCCAGTGGACTCTCGTCTGGCAGCTCCTTTGGGAGGAAGATTGTCTCTTTTCAAAGAAAAGGGATTTAATCACTCAAGACAGATGGGTGCTGGATATCATTCATCACGGTTACAGGTTTTATTTCCACACAATGCCCCCTTTCAGAGGCATGCCAGATGTTCCTTCTCCACAAAGAAAAGAGGCTCACATGCAAATTTCTCAGTTACTCAGATAGGGGCCATTCAGCCAGTCCCTGTATCAGAAAGGGGCTTGGTTTATTCTCGCCTGTTCCTAGTGCCAAAGAAGGGGAACACGTGGAGACCAATTTTGGATTTATCTATCCTCAACACTTATCTGGACATTCCCAAGTTCAAGATGTTGACGTTACAGCAACTGTTACCTCTGCTGGGCAAAGATGCGGCTGGATGGTAACTGGATCTCAAGGAAGCTTACCTTCATGTGCCTATAAGGCTAAGTTGCAGAAAGTATCTGAGGTTTGAACTGGAGATTTTTCATTATCAGTTCTCTGCATTGCCCTTTGGCTTATCTACTGCGCCCAGAGTATTCACAAAGGTTCTGGCTCCAGTGATAGCTTACTTCAGGCTTCAAGGCATTCAAATCTATCCTTACTTGGACGACTGCCTGATTCTGGCTCAGAAAGGAGCACCTTCTACAGCATCTGGAATATGTCATAGCAGTGCTAAGATGCCTAGGGTATTCTGTGAGAGCGAAATAAAGTCCAGTCTAGTACCCTCTCAAGACATGTGCTTTCTGGGTGTGAGACTGAATACAGCAGCAGATGGCCTTTTAACCCCGGACAAACAAAACAGTCTGTCACTTTACTTCCATCAACTATCTCATCAGTCCGTGCTGACTGCAAGGACAGTCCTTCAAGCATTAGGGTTCATGGCATCTTGTATTCTGGTGCTTCCCAATGTAAACTGCATATGAGGAAGCTACAATGGTATCTCAAAAAAATCGTGTATGGACACAGCACTGCAAAGATTTGGACACTGTCATTCAAATAATACCTTGCCTTCAAATGGAATTCTTGTGGTGGGCTCAGGAATGTCACCTAAACAAGGGACTCTCTGTGACCCGGCCAGAGGCGTGTCGATTTTAACGACAGATGCCTCGGACACTGCTTGGGGAGCTCATCTAAATGCAAATGGAAAGTGGATACAAGACAAGTGGCCTGCCAGACTACAGCATCTACATATCCAATATGAAGGAGATGTTAGCAGTCCAGTTTGCATTGATGGCGTTCAAGGAGTTACTTCTTCCAGGGCAGGTGTTGATTCTGACAGACAACACAACTGTCATGTGGTACATCAACAAGCAAGGGGGAACACATTCTTATCCTCTATGCAGGCAAGCAATGATTTTATGGGAGACTGCGTTAAGCCTGCAACTGACTCTTCGAAGGTAAGGTTTCTGCCAGGAGCACAGAACTCCCTAGCAGATGTATTAAGCAGACAAATCATGGATCCCCACGGTGGAAACTGGATCTTCATGTATTTCAGAAATTGACAGTGTCCTGGGAACTCCAGACATAGATCTGTTCGCTTCTCCACTAAACCACCAGCTGCCAAAGTATTGCACAAAGGGTTTCATCACACAGCTTGGAAAGTGGATGCTCTGTCTTTCAGTTGGAAAAACCTTCACATGTCCTGTCTATGCCTTTCCACCTCTACCTCTTCTTCCAAAGGTATTACTAAGGGTCAGAGAAGGCAGGCCAAGGAGGATTGTGATAGGTCCCGGTTAGCCTCGGCAACACTGGTACCCACTTCTAAGGAGTCTTGTAAAAGCCTCCATGGCCTTTACCTCTGATTCCTCATCTGTTAGCTCAGAAGGACGGTCACCTGCTCATTGTCAAGCTTCAATCTCTTCATCTCACAACAGCATATTCTTGTGTTGAAGCACGGTAGGTCTCAGCTTCCTCAACAAGTTTTAAATGTGATTATGGAAGCTAGAAGGCCTAGTACTAGGAGAGTGTCATGCAGAAAAATGGAAGAGATTTTTATTTTGGAGTACAGCAAAGAATTTGGAGAGATTTCAGAGCCTAATTTGAGTGTGGCTCTTCAATATCTTACTGGAATTATTGGACAAAGGTTTGTCCTTCTCTTCCATAAAGATTCATGCTGCAGCAATTTCAGCTCACTATGATTGTGACCCTCCTTTGTTTTACGCATCCTTTGTTCAAGCAGTTTCTTAGAGGGGCAAAAGAATATAAGACCCGTGGAAGCTCCTACTCCTGCTTGGGATCTCAATTTTGTGTTGGAAAAACTTACTCTACAACCTTTTGAGCCCTGCAGCTACTGCTGAATTGAAATATTTGTCATGGAAGACTGCTTTTCTGTTGGCTATTACTTCTGCAAGAAGGGTGTCTGAGTTGCAGGCCCTTATGGCAGTAGAGCCCTTTTGATTTTCCATAAGGACAGGGTATCATTACGTACTAATCCTTCCTTTATGCCTAAGGTGGTTTCTTACCGTGGCTTTAAACCAAACTATTCATTTGCCTACGTTTTTGCAGATCCTCAAGATAAAGCGGAAACGATTTTGCACATTTTAGATGTACACAGGCTATAGCGATATTATTTGAGCAAGACTAAAGATTTTAGGCAGTCTCAGCAGTTACTTGTTTCTTTTGCTTTGAGTTCACAGGGCAAGCCTGTGTCAAAACAAACTATTTCTAGGTGGATTGGCTTTTGCATTGCATTTGTTATTCCCATCATGGCAAACAGGTTCCAGCTGGGATTAGGCCTCCATTCCACTAGGGCTACTGCCACTTCAACAGCATTTCTAAGTGGGTGGCAACTAAGGATATTCTGGAAAGCAACTACTTGGAGTTCAGTGCATGTACTTTCTCTAGGCATTATCACCTGCCTATATACTCTAAGTCTAGAGCTGGTTTTGCCACAGCTGTTTTACAAGGCATGTTGTCAGCTCCTGCTACTTTATAATTTGCCAGCCTCCCTTACCTCTGCTTTGGGATTCTACCCAATTGTGTAGGACTGCAGCAAGGGAAGGCGAAGAACATAGTACAGTTTTGTACCTACCATAAATGTAGATGTTGAGGATTCCCTTGCTACGATCCATTACCTCCCTCCTTCCCGTCTGTGTTTCAGGGTGGTTGTGTAGGTGAGTTTACATGCTTATATTTTTTGTATATATTACTGTATATATTGTACATGTTTTTTGGTGCAGGTTGTTTTTGGGACTTGTCTTTTTGGGTCTTCTGACATCTGGGGCAAGAAAAGACTGAGGAAATGGCGTCGGTCATGCGCATTAGTACCCTGAAGTACTGACGTCAGTCTAAGGCGCCATGACCGGCGATCAACCTTCTACTCTGGTATTCGGGCCGACTGGGGACTGGCGGACTATACCCAATTGTCAGGACTGCAGCAAGGGAATCCTCGAACATCTACATTTATGGTAGGTACAAAACTGTACTTTTTTCTTGTGGATTATTCTACATTTAAGGGCCTGGGGATTTCGCATATAGTGTGGTGGGCCAAGTTTGGAGAAGGGACCTGTTTCGTGAATACATCACGGGTCTACTTTTGGCGTTTGGTCAGCAGAAGTGTAAGAGTGTTGTGATTTTTGTACTACGGCCTAAAGTTATGGCGCAAGGTACTGATTTTTTGTGTTATATAAAAAATATAACTTCTGACAAAGACGACAGTGCATGTTTTACTGGTGTCATGGACAAAAATGCTAGTGTGTCAGCTGCGTTACAAACCTACTGAAGTGACGGGCAGACAGCTTTAATAGTTTATTAGAGGTCAAGCGAGTAAGGGCAAATGTATGGCATTGTAAGTTATTAAAAGCTTACTTGGTTGCAAAAATAGCACCGAGGGGCTTACGTGTGTATGTTGAACCAGGTTTGGGCAATATGGATGAAAATTTCATGGTGAAGTGGAGGAATATACAAGCCACCGTTTCCAAGCACGTTTTTGCAATTACTGGTGGAACATTGAGTCACAATTGCCTTTACTGTTATCAAAACTTGATGAATGCTATGAAAATACGCAAAAGTTTGTGAATGTCTCTGAGTATGAGAATCTTTACACTAAGTTTATTAATGACTCAGACAAATATGACAAGGAACTTTCTAAATGCAAAATGCAAAAGTACCCAACGTGATGTCAAATGACTTTAAACAAAGTACTATGTACACCTGGAAGAAGACAAAAAAGGGTGTACGCGATTCAATGATGATAAGCAAATCCCCAGGCCTAAAAAGCGGTTAACTCTGCTATTGAGGAGACGTGAAGATATAACAAGTGGCTCCTCAGATTTTTCTTCTAGCATGTCTAACACTGACACTGATCCTGAAAATGTAGATATGATTAGAGGTTCCTTCACCAGTTTCTAAAAGATTTAGAGCCCTTTAGAAGGGCAGAGGCTGGAAACATTGAGGTGTAGGAAGCGACGCCATACGAGAGTCATTCAAGGAACAGATGTCACAACACAAAATGTAGATGGATTTATTACTGGACAGTTAGATAACCAATGATATTAATAAACTTGGTCATTAATTTAACTGACCTAGTGTTTTCCTCCAGTGAAATCAGTGTGCTGCAATAGCTGTCTTGATTCATTCCCTCGTTTTTTGTTTCACAATATGACATCATCAATGATGTAAAATGTTTTTGCAGAAAACTAAATTTGAAATATTTCTTTTCAGATCCAGAACATGTGACACATGATGAGAACATAGCTGGATTTAAGTTTAAAAAATCCCAGTTTATGCCACCCTATCATAGTACGGTTAAATTGTTTGAACAATTGGTAATAAAAGACCTGCATGTGCATCAGTCTGATATTTTTTTATACTAAACAGTTCCATTTGACTAAAGATGAAAATATTGCCCAAAATAATCTTAGAAATAATAACAATATAGTTATTGTTGGGGCTGATAAGGGTGGAGCAGTGGTCATATGGGATAGAAAACACTATTTGGCAGAGGCTAATAGACAGTTGCCTAATGTTGAATATTATACAACTCTGGATTCTGACCCTATTGTACAGCATAAACAGGTTATTGATGGTTTTTGAAACAAAAGCTGTGAACAAACAGCTTATTACACCACAGTTGTTGAAACAATTACAGGTGGATTCTCTATTTTGCAATATTTATATTTTGCCCTTGGGTCCATAAGACCTTTTGAATCCCCAGGGCGTCCATAGTGGCAGGGAGAGGTTCATTAACTGAACCTCTCTCTGAATATTTGGAATTCAAGTTAAAAAAGTTGTTGTCTTATGTGACAGCTCGAATTAGAGACACTCAACAATTTTGTCCCTAATGGATGATATCCAAGTAGCTAGAGATCATTTCCTTGGGACTTTAGATGTACAATCTCTTTACCAAAAACCAGGAACCGAAACTCACAAAAAGAATAACCACTGGAAAAGGTGCCCCAATCAAAGTGGAGCCACTGTGGAGTATACAACTTAAACTGCAGATCACCAAAGGAATCCAAGGCCCATAAACGCGTTCCAATAGCTTTATTCCAACAACATAAACCAGAATAAAACAAAACGTCGACCTAGGTTTTGAGTCCAGATCTGCTAAAACTAACTTCATCAGAACACACATCTTACTACATTCAAACTCTTTATATATAACTACACAAGGAACTGATTGAGCCTTGTGGAGCCAATGAACTTCATGTGAAAAACAGCAATTAATTAATTGTTTCATTCATCATAAAACCAAAAGTACAGGATATATACCCTGTATATATACCAATCTGGTAAAGTTAAATTGTATAAATGAACACATGATTGAGTAAATAAATAAATAAATAAATAAGTAAATATGACCACACCAATAAAAATGCATATATATGTATATAATAAAACAAGCATGTTATACCTTTAGCCAAATAAATATAAAAAGATATATATATATATATATATATATATATATATATATATATAGGGGATACATACACCCAATGTCTGTTGCGATGACACGTAACATTAATTAAATAGTGTGTATAAAATATACCCAACTCTCGAGCCATTAATGTCTTTATACATCGATACCACACATAGGGAAATTCAGGCAATAAAATATTGGATGACTATCTCTGGCATTTATTCTATTGAAGAGCAAGAGTTTTTGATTAGATGCTTGAACTAGTGCTTGAACATACTTGCCCATTTACCTTTAATCATCAGTGGTATCTGCAGGTGGTGAAGGGTACAGCTATGGGGCTACTTTTTGCCCCCCTACTCTATGCTGATCTCTTCATGGGGTACTTTAGTACAATATATTTACTCCTTACCTTCATTGTTCAAGGTCACATTTAATTATGTGGAGACGCTACCTAGATGATTGTTGGATAGTGTGTGGGGGTCTAGGGGATCTCTGGCAGACATTTGTAGAGTATTTAATCTCAAATGCCTATGACCTGAAATTTATAGGTAATATTGATTTATATGAAGTAGAGTTTTGGATGTTTTGGTGGGAAAGGAGGATGATGGTTCTCTTTACACTTTGATTTATACAGAAAGCCTTTCTCCAAGAATAGTGTGTGTGTGTGTATATATGCAGTTGGGAGTGTAGGTACATATATATTTTTATATATGTTGTATAAATGTGTGCTTACTTATTTGTGTATAATAGTGCATAAAAGTGGGCATGTATTTATTATTTTATATAGCATCATGTTCTGTGACAGTTTAATGTTTATTCATCTTTGCCCTTTGTTTATATTGTTTTGGGTATTAAGTTTAACATTGGTGTTACTATACCTTTAAGGGGCTAAGATTTGTAATACGCACAGTGCGTATATCAGTATCAGCTTTTTGATTACTCATTGCACACTGAGGACGCAGCGAAACCGGTCACCGGTTTGTGTTGTTGGGCTGTGGTTGTCCAATAAATCACTTTTTACTTCATGCTGACTGTGGAATTTATTTTGCGAGTGCTGGGAATTTTGTGAACTTTGTGTATGCAGCCCGAGCACCATTTTGGTTCCGTGCATCATTTCTGTCTTTGGATTTTCGAATACGGAGTGCTGGAACATTTTTCTTGTGGATTATTCTACATTTAAGGGCCTGGGGATTTCGCATATAGTGCGGTGGGCCAAGTTTGGAGAAGGGACCTGTTTTGTGAATACATACGGGTCTACTTTTTGGCGTTTGGTCAGCAGAAGTGTAAGAGTGTTGTGATTTTTGTACTACGGCCTAAAGTTATGGCGCAAGGTACTGATTTTTTGTGTTATATAAAAAATATAACTTCTGACAAAGACGACAGTGCATGTTTTACTGGTGTCATGGACAAAAATGCTAGTGTGTCAGCTGCACGTTACAAACCTACTGAGGCGGCAGACAGCTTTAATAGTTTATTAGAGGCTTCCAAACGAGTAAGGGCAAATGTATGGCATTGTAAGTTACTAAAAGCTTACTTGGTTGCAAAAATAGCACCGAGGGGCTTACATGTGTATGTTGAACCAGGTCTGGGCAATATGGATGAAAATTTCATGGTGAAGTGGAGTATACAAGCCACTGCTTCAAGCATGTTTTTGCAATTACTGGTGGAACATTGAGTCACAGTTGCCTTTACTGTTATCAAAACTTGATGAATGCTATGAAAATACGCAAAAGTTTGTGAATGTCTCTAAGTATGAGAATCTTTACACTAAGTTTATTAATGACTCAGATAAATATGACAAGGAACTTTCTAAACGCAAAATGCAAAAGTACCAACGTGATGTCAATGACTTTAAACAAAGTACTATGTACACCTGGAAGAAGACAAAAAAGGGTGTACGATTCAATGATGATAAGCAAATCCCCAGGCCTAAAAGAAAGAGGGTGAAGTCTATATTGAGGAGACGTGAAGATATAACAAGTGCCTCAGACTTTTCTTCTAGCATGTCTAACACTGACACTGATCCTGAAAATGTAGATATATTAGAGGTTCCTTCACCAGTTTCTAAAAGATTTAGAGCCCCTTTAGAAGGGCAGGGCGGAAACATCGAGGGTGCAGACGACGCCATACGGAAGTCATTCAAGGAACAGATGTCACAACACAAAATGTAGATGGACTTATTACTGGACAGTTAGATAATGATATTAATAACTTGGTCATTAATTTAACTGACCTAGTGTTTTCCTCCAGTGAAATCAGTGTGCTTAATAAAGGTCTTGGATTCATTCCCTCGTTTTTTGTTTCACAATATGATATCATCAATGATGTAAAATGTTTTTGCAGAAAACTCAATTTGAAATATTTCTTTTCAGATCCAGAACATGTGACACATGATGAGAACATAGCTGGATTTAAGTTTAAAAAATCCCAGTTTATGCCACCCTATCATAGTACGGTTAAATTGTTTGAACAATTGGTAATAAAAGACCTGCATTTGCATCAGTCTGATATCTTTTCTACTAAACAGTTCAATTTGACTAAAGATGAAAATATTGCCCTAAATAATCTTAGAAATAATAACAATATAGTTATTGTTGGGGCTGATAAGGGTGGAGCAGTGGTCATATGGGATAGAAAACACTATTTAGCAGAGGCTAATAGACAGTTGTCTAATGTTGAATATTATATAACTCTGGATTCTGACCCTATTGTACAGCATAAACAGGTTATTGATGGTTTTTTGAAACAAAGCTGTGAACAACAGCTTATTACACCACAGTTGTTGAAACAATTACAGGTGGATTCCCCTATTTTGCAATATTTTTATATTTTGCCCAAGGTCCATAAAGACCTTTTGAATCCCCCAGGACGTCCCATAGTGGCAGGGAGAGGGTCATTAACTGAACCTCTCTCTGAATATTTGGAATTCAAGTTAAAAAAGTTGTTGTCTTATGTGACAGCTCGAATTAGAGACACTCAACAATTTTTGTCCCTAATGGATGATATCCAAGTAGCTAGAGATCATTTCCTTGGGACTTTAGATGTACAATCTCTTTACCAAAAACCAGGAACCGAAACTCACAAAAAGAATAACCACTGGAAAAGGTGCCCCAATCAAAGTGGAGCCACTGTGGAGTACAACGAAACTGCAGATCACCAAAGGAATCCAAGGCCCATAAACGTTCCAATAGCTTTATTAAATAACATAAACCAGAATAAAACAAAACGTCGACCTAGGTTTCGTCCGTTAAACGAACTTCATCAGAACACATCTTACTACATTCAAACTCTTTATATATAACTACACAAGGAACTGATTGAGCCTTGTCGACCAATGAACTTCATGTGAAAACAGCAATTAATTAATTGTTTCATTCATCACTTAAACCAAAAGTACAAGGATATATACCCTGTATATATACCAATCTGGTAAAGTTAAATTGTATAAATGAACACATGATTGAGTAAATAAATAAATAAATAAATAAGTAAATATGACCACACCAATAAAAAATGCATATATATGTATATAATAAAACAGTATGTTATACCTTGCAAATAAATATAAAAAGATATATATATATATATATATATATATATATATATATAAGGGGATACACATACACCCAATGTCTGTTGCGATACGTAACATTAATTAAATGGTGTGTATAAAATATACCCAACTCTCGACCAATGTCTTTATACATCGATACCACACATAGGGGGAATTCAGGCAATAAAATATTGGATGACTATCTCTGGCATTTATTCTATTGAAGAGCAAGAGTTTTTGATTAAGATGCTTGAACTAGTGCTTGAACATAACGCATTTACCTTTAATCATCAGTGGTATCTGCAGGTGAAGGGTACAGCTATGGGGGCTACTTTTGCCCCCACTTATGCTGATCTCTTCATGGGGTACTTTGAAGTACAATATATTTACTCCTTACCTTCATTGTTCAAGTCACATTTAATTATGTGGAGACGTTACCTAGATGATTGTTGGATAGTGTGTGGGGGGTCTAGGGATCTCTGGCAGACATTTGTAGAGTATTTGAATTCAAATGCCTATGACCTGAAATTTATAGGTAATATTGATTTATATGAAGTAGAGTTTTTGGATGTTTTGGTGGGAAAGGAGGATGATGGTTCTCTTTACACTGATTTATACAGAAAGCCTTTCTCCAAGAATGTTTTGTTACATGCTAGTAGTTGCCACCCCCCCACACTATCCTTAACATACCTGGGTCACAGTTTCAACGCACTAGAAAAATTTGCTCTTCTAATGAACGGTATCATAATAAAGCCAAGGATTTAGAGTCAAGATTTTTGAATAGGGGTTATCACAGGTATGAAATACAAAGGGCTAGTAGGCATGCTAGTTCCATAGATAGGAACACTCTATTGATTGATCGTGACTTTAGTAATGAGAGTTCCTATATTAGGTTTATAACAACTTATGGAACTAATACACATCTTGTTAGAAATCTATTGATGAAACATTGGCATATTTTGGAATCTGATGCGTTTTTCACAAAGTGTATTGATAAAGTATGTCATTTTGGTTATAAAAGGGGTAAGAATCTAGGACAGTATCTTGCAAATTTCAAAAGAGATCGTTTAGAAAGCACTGATTCACTGGGTATTATGGGTAGTACATTTTGTGGTACTTGTAAGCAATGCAATGTTATGGCTAAAACCAAGTCCTTTACATCTGTGAATACGAAAAAGGTATTTGATATTCGTTGTTTCATCACATGTAATAGTACTTGGGTAGTATATATGGCGGTCTGCCAGTGTGGAGCCTTTTATGTAGGGCAAACTTCTTGTGCGTTGAAACAAAGAATATCTTTACACATTAGTGATATTTGATGTCAACGTACCAGAAGTGCCCTTTGCAAACATAAGTTAGTCCATCCTACAGCACATTTTATATTTATAGGATTGGATAAAGTTGTAGCATTTAATCTAGGGGATAGTCATAAACATCGCATATTAACTCAGAAGGAACGTCGTTGGATTGTGAATTTGGGAGCTATGTTTAAGCCAGGGTTGAATGATCACTGGTAATAAGTGTAGGTCTTGGTACTTTAGGGGTCTTTTGCATCTTTTTGGGAAAAACTTAATTATTTATGTATGTATGCATATGCGTTTATGTATGTGTAATTGTATGCATGTGCATGTGTATGTATATGCGCATGTGTATATGTATGTGTATATATGTGTATACATGCATGTGTGTGCATGTTGGTGGGTGTTAATGTGTGCATGTATGTGTGTGTGTGTGTGTATATATATGTATATGTGCGTATGTGTGTATATGTACATGCAATTATATATATGGGTTTCTTGGTGTTTAATTTTGCTATGATTATGTTTTGAGAGTAGGTATAAGTATATGTTAAAATGCAGTTGGGAGTGTAGGTACATATATATTTTTATATATGTTGTATAAATGTGTGCTTACTTATTTGTGTATATAAGCATATAAAAGTGGGCATGTATTTATTACTTTACATCATGTTCTATGACAGTTTAATGTTTATTCATGTCTTTGCCCTTTGTTTATATTGCTTTGGGTATTAAGTTTAACATTGGTGTTACTATACCTTTAAGGAGCTAAGATTTGTAATACGCACAGTGCGTATATCAGTATCAGCTTTTTGATTACTCATTGCACACTGAGGACGCTGTGAGCGAAACCGGTCACCGGTTTGTGTTGTTGGGCTGTGGTTGTCCAATAAATCACTTTTTACTTCATGCTGACTGTGGAATTTATTTTGCGAGTGCTGGGAATTTTGTGAACTTTATATATATATATATATATATATATATATATATATATAATGTATGCATGTATTTATACACACACACACACACACACACACATATATAGATATATATATATATATATATAGATATATATATATATGGGTCTACCTGACATCATCGACAGCGGAAAACACCGACAAGCGAATCGCAAGCGCCAGAAGATCGACAATGCAGAAGACTGACACGACGGATGAAAACACCAACGCCGAGGATGCCGACATGGGAAAAGGCTGTGTAAGTATGCGGTAGTGACGGACGTTAGGGTGCGAGTAAGGTAAGTGTGGATATTGACGGTCTGTGGGGATAGGGGTGGGTTAAGTGAGTTAGGGTTAGGGACTGGGTTAGGTAAGTGTGCGGTAGTGATGGTCTTTGGGTTAGGGCGCGGGTTAGCTGAGTATGCGATAGTGACGGACCTTAGGGTTAGGGTTTGGGTTAGGGTTGTAGATAGTTGTGTATGTGTGGTTTAGTGTGGGTTTGTAGGGATTTTGGTGTGCTTGTGTTGTGTGTGTGGTTTTATACAGGGGATGTGTTTTGTTTGTTGATTGTTGTTATTGTGGTGTGTGCAGTGTATGAGGTTTCGTGTTTGTGTACCGTCGGTTATTTCGTTGTCGGGCATGTGAGGTTTCGTGTTTTTGCACTGTCGGTTATGTGGTGTCGGTAATTTCGTTGTCGGTGTTCTGGGGTTTTGATTATGTCAGGTAGAACCATATATATATATATATATATATATATATATATATATATTGAGAGAGAGTTTGTGTGTGGAAGTAGACTTTTATGATGGAAATGTTCTGAATTGGGCAGTTTTGTCATTATTGTTTCATGCAATGTGTTTCATTACCTACTGGAAAAATGTTCAAGCAATTGAATTTAAAATGCGCTCTAACAAGTGCGGTGTATTATACAAGGAATATAATTTAATAAAGTCAGGAAGGTGTATCAAAAACGCATGTATGTTTCT
This sequence comes from Protopterus annectens, assembly GCF_019279795.1. Lineage (NCBI taxonomy): Eukaryota > Metazoa > Chordata > Ceratodontiformes > Protopteridae > Protopterus > Protopterus annectens. The sequence goes on from NC_056742.1 coordinate 419,564,019, forward strand.
TGTTTTATGTGCAAGGGGCCTGTGATTTGAAAACAGCCCAAAAGTAATCTTTTTTGACCACTTACCAGATGCATTTTCTTTGGATGTGGAGTGGGTTTCAATGGTATTTCAATGAATGTGAGTTTCAAGGGTATAGAAGTTTTAATGCCGAGTCTATTTTCATTGTGAAACAGTATTGCTTTGTTTAGTAGATATCTGTTAGTGTTTGTACATTGCTCTATAAAATGTAAAAATAAAATCCAAATAAATAATAATTGTAGAAGTAAAGCATTATGCACACATTAGTGTTTATGGTAAATGGGGCAACGAGCCAGGTAATGGGGCATTGGAATGGCTGCAGGGGGACTCTTGTGCCATATTTTGGTTGTATGTCCTTCAGTTTGCGTTTGAAAGTTGGTATCCCACAATTCCATTGGAGTGGGCAGGGTTATGTAATTGTGTATGCAAATTTTATGTTAACCACTGTAGATTTGTACCTATTTTTTATGGGCCTTTGATGTTTCCAGGTTGAGAGGTATGATTCCATCAGAACAAAATTGTGGCAGGCAAACTGTGTATGACAAAAGCAGACTCTTACAAATGGAAACTAGATGGAGGGGTTGGTGTTCCAAGATTTAATCCATCAGTGGGATGTTCCTCAAGTAGACCTCATCGAACAATCAGCTGGAGATTTTCTGGTCTGGGACTCTGAAGACAGATGCCTGTTCTTATTCTTGGGCAGGAATGTTCCTGTATGATTTTCCACCATTTTCACTGATATCCAGTGTGCTTCTGAAGATTGAGAAGGAATCCCACTAGGTTATTGCAGTGACTTCCTTCTGGTCCAGACAACAGTGGTTCTTCCTACTTTTGGAAATAGCCTGGGGTAATTACCACAATATTCCTCACAGAATGGATGCACTCACACAAGACCGGAGTGTTTGTCTCCAATCAACTTTAGCTGACTGCCTGGATATAGTGTCTTAATTCCTTTTAGGCACCTGTTTACTGATGATGTGCAGCAGGTAGTAATGGAGGCAAGAAAGCCTGTTACTAGCAAATCATATATTAGCAAATGTAGAACGTTTTCTTGTTGGTGCCAGCAATAAAAGTAGCACCCATTCAGGGCTATTTATCGTCTTGTTTTACAATATTTGTGTGAGCTACTACCCTGTGTCCTTTCTTACTCTGCCATCAAGGTTCATTTGCTGGCCATTTTAACATGTCTGCCCATGGATCCCCCCCCCCCCCATCTGGTGGCCATTTCAGCATGTCTGCTCATGGATCCTCCTCTTTCAATTCATTCTCTTATAAAAATGTTTATCAAAGGGGTTTTGAATACGAGGCCTTCAAGAAAACTGGTGGTCTCACCTTGGGATCTTAATTTCGTAACGCTGATACTGAACAAGTGTTAAATAAAACAGAGCTTTCAGGTCAAACAAACCCTTCATCAGTGTATGAACAAATGTTTAATAAAACAGAGCTTTCAAGTCAAACAAACCCTTCATCAGTGTATGCACTGTTGCAGAATATAACCCATATAGCCAAGGCTACTGCTGTCATTCGAATGTCTACTGGTAAGTTTGCTTATACAAGTGTACTTTCTGCTGAACTTTAAGACCGAAATCATACTTTATCTGTAAAGTAAAAATTTTAAAGGTGAGAAAAAGTATTTTTCTAATGTACTTTTCATTCTTCCTGAACCCATTATCTTGGATCCAGTTCTCTGGTCCAACTCGACCACATACTCCAGACTTCGGATCCAACTCTCGTGCTCCTTCCTCTACCCACAATGCTTTATTCCATCCCCATTACCTCAGATCTTGTTTACCACCATCGCTTTCAGACACAGGTTCCTCTCTCTTGAGCATTATTCAGAGTTTTTACTTAAGTCAACCTTTCTTTGTTTCCTTAAGTTTCTTTTTAGCTGTTTTTTACTATTTATCTCTATCCTCCATCTTGGTCTTTCACAGGCATTCGGACTTCCTACTATTTTTTAGATAATAGTCTGTTCTTACCATAGCTGATATTTCTGCTTACCCCTTTTCCAGGGTATCTCTTTTTAATTACCATTGTTCGCAATTAAACTCTTTATCTGATGTCAATTTTCATTCTTTCCTTGAATGATGGGCTCCGATTCGGATGTTGGATCCGACTGCTGCTTGTAAAAGGTTGTGGCAGTCCATAACTCTGTTGCTTCTCCCTTACCCATAATGCATTCTCCCCATTACATCTGATCTAGTTTGCCACAGTTAGGTGAAAGACATGGTTATTTCACTCTTGAGCTTTCAACATAGATGTGTGAATTTTTTTCAACATGGATAAGTGTGAATTTTTTGTACGTTTTTGCTATCTAAAATTTCTTTAGCCTTCTCTCTTTTCTACTCTCATACTAGTGTACTGTAGATATTCTTGTTAGTATCTCTCTCTATTTTTTTTTCTCCCTTACCCAATATGTTTAAACATAGCCTTACTACCTTTGTAGGTAGTCCCTTTCCCTTTTTTTTTCTTTCTAGTAAACAAAAAAAAAGTTTTTTTATCTAATATTAAGTGTTTGTTTTTACCTTATATTTGTCATGCTTAAACCTTTCTGTAACTTTTTCCAGTCTTTCCTGTTCTGTCATTGTTAATTTCCTGGTATGGCTGAAAAGAAAAAAAAACTGTGTTTAAGAAGTGTGGGAAATGGAGCCAAAAGATTCCCTTTTCTGACATGCACACTCTTTTCTTCTACTGTTTAGGCCCCCTTCGCTTACAAGAAAGTTGTGTGATCAGCCATGCCTTTAACCCCCATGCTTTGGTAGAGCACAAAAATACATTAATGTTAAAAGGACTTCTGCTGTTCTGCATTGTTTATGCTCTTTCTGGAGGATAGTCTGAAAAGATATCTAAATCATCGCCAAGCTTTTCTTCTCATCAAGAACCTTGGAGAAAGTTTCAAAAAGGCCTTCTTTGGATCCCACAGCTTCTTTGGATACTTCCAAGAAGAATAAAATTTAAGTTTTCAGCTCCAACCCCCTCAGATCAGACAAAAGATTATCTTGTCTGTTCAGACTGCTTCTTCAGATCCGTGGGCTAGGAAAACACAGGACTCCTCAGCTCAGACCTTTCCGCCTTTTTGGACACTGTACCTAGGACAAGATGCTCCCTATCTGTGGTACCCTGTCCTGTCAAGGGTACCTTTTCATTTTTTATACAAACTGGACTCTCCCTCCAGGCAGTCCTCTCACTGTTCAAGGAGTCTTAAAGTAAAAGATGTGGTGAGGGTAGTGAGACGTATGCTTTTGGTGCAGAGCCTCTCAGTGGTTGTTTCAGCTCCTGCCCCTTTGGGTCAGGAAGCCTTTGTATAGAAGACTCCACCTTTGACTCTTCCATCTCTGACTCCCTCCGTGGGTTTGGAGCCCTTGGATCATAGTCATCCAGGCCTGTCTTCTTCGGGTCCAGAGATCTCTGTATCCTTGGATCAGAAGTTTGCTCTGAGCCTCTCTGCGTTATTGGATCCAGAGAGCTATTGGAGCCATTTCTACCTTTTCAGATACGAGGGGTTTCAGTCAACTTTGAGGGCTTCAGAGCCATCTTTGCACCTCGGAGCTTCGGCAGAGGTTAGTTCTGCTTCGAGATCTGCCCCTCGGGGTGGCTATCCTCGGAGTAGGGTGGAACCAGGGATCAGAAAGCTTGTCTTTCAAACCCAGGTTCCTATCCCTCAACAGGAAGGTCAGCCTTTAGGACCTTGGAGGGGGAGCCCTGTCAGCTTTTATGACACAGACTGGTCCTATTGCCTTGCGTTCTGTATCCTGTGCTCAGCGTCAGGAGTCTCAGCTTACCCTTCCACAGGGGCAGCCGGTACCAAATCCTCAGGACACCCAATTGAGTATTTCTACCTCTTTGATGCTGCCCTAAATTGTCCAACTGAAGAGGCCCCTCGGAAAAGGACATGTAAGAGAAAGCATGTAGATACTCCTGAATCTATCATGGAAGACATGGATGTTGAGGAGGGAAAAGGTTCCCCATGGTCACCTCCTTCAGATGTGTCATTTAGAGACATCCTTGAAATCCTAAAGCATGGCTTGAAGCTCAGCAATTCTTCGTCAGAGGAATCTGTGCTCCTTGAGGCTTTTGGTACCAACCCATCTACATCCTGGGTGATTCCGCTTACTAACGAGCTCCTAGATTTGGTCTCACTGTGGGCGTGGAAGGAGCCTAACTCCATTGAGCCTATACCAAAGAAACTTGACAAAATTACGTCTCCTCTGGAAGGCAGACAGTTCTGGTCCAAGGGCCCCCCTGATGCCATGGTCATAATGGCAGCCACCAGGAAGGAACTAGCCAATGCAAGTTCCTCTGTTCATCCTCCAACAAAGAGTTGCTGGCCATGGACAGATTTGGGAAGCATATCTACGCTTCAGGGACCTTCGTCTTGAGGTCCCTGAACTACCTGGCACATTCACCAGATTGCAAAGGGGTTTGATAAAGGAATTCTCAGATACCCTTGCAGGAACTGTGTCTGAGGAGGTGAAGGATTTGGTCACCTCACAGCTGACAACCCTTCAATTGATATCAAACTTGTCCATGAGGCTGATTTCCAATGTGGCAGAAGGAACCTCGAGGGTCATTGGTTCAGGTGCAGCCATAGGAAACACGCCTGGATGCTCTTGTGTGACTTTGCAGATTGTTTTTAAGTTTATATTCTTCAATGCTCCTTTTGATGGCACCTCTCTTTTTGAACCCAAAGTAAAAGATACATTGTCCAGATGTGAGAAGGATGGCAAGACCCTTTCTGCCATAGGTTTGCATTTTTCCACCTCCCAAAGATCCTTCTCCAAGAATCACCAGGGAGGTGGAAATTGTGGTTCAGGAAATCACAAGGATCTTTCCAAGACACACGTGGAGTGTCTTCCCCAAGAGGCAGAGGGGGAAACTCAAATGGTGGCCATCGCCTTCACTGCAGAGGAGACCCGCAACATCAAGGGTCCATAGATTCATTCTTTGGCAAACCCTTTCAGTGCTTCTGAATGGAGACCTGATCGTCTCCCTCTGGAGGCAATTGGGGGTAATTTGTCTGTGCACCAGAGAGCCTGGATAGAGATAACAGAAGATACTTGGGTGCAGAGAATCGTATCCGAAGGATATACCATTCCATTTTCCCTTTCTCCTCCAACCTCCAAGAAAATCCCCAATGTACCACCCAATCAAAGGGCTCAAGTAGCCATGGAAATACAAAAGCTGATAGACAAAAAAGTCATCCAAGAGTTCCCCCCAAACCACAGATGATCCAGAACATACTTGAAATTCTTTTTAGTGGCAAAGAAAATGGGACTGGAGACCAATTCTGGATCTCAGCAATCTAAACAGATTTGTCCAAAAGACAAATTTTTGAATGTTCATGGTTTAGTCCATTCTTTGTTTCTGGAAAAGGATGCCTAGATCTGCTCAATAGATCTCCAGGATGCATGCTATCATAAAAAAATAAACACTTGATCCAGGAGATTCTTGGGAGCCAGTCATTATCAGTTCAGAGCAATGCCCTTTGGCCTCACCACAGCCCCCAGGGTGTTCACCAAATGTATGGCAGTGGTAGCGTCTCACTTGAGACTGCAACAATTCCGTGTGTTTCCATACTTAGACTGACTCATTACCGCTCCAACCAGGCATCAAGTCATTATGGAAGAAGAAGAGGTCATCCACACTTGCACAAGTTTGTGAATAACCATAAATTTTGAAAAGTCAAATCTAGAGACAACTCAAATTCTAGAATTCATAGGAGCTTCTTCTAGACACAAGGTCAACAATAGCCTCTCTTCCCCTTTCCAGGGTTCAACATTAAGGCCACAAGTCAACAAAATACTTTGCAGTACCATGATCTCTGCTTGCTTAGTATTACAAGCTCTGGGATCAGTGGCAGCAGCGATAAGCCTTGTTCTGCTAGCCAGGTTTCACATGAGAATTCTCCAGTGGGTGCTCGCATCTCAGTGGTCGATTCTTCAACTACCTTTGTTAGCTCCAATATAAATTACAAACTCTTGCAAGAAAAGTGTGATATGGAGGATCCAATTGGATCAGGTATTACAGGGTCGCCAGTTTGTCTCCTCACAGTCCAAGGCCATAGTGTCCATGAACGCTTCCCAGCTAGGGTGGGAGGACATTACCTGGGAAAGACCGTCCAAGGCATATGGTCCCCCTGAACAGGTCAATTTGCATATCAGCATTCTGGAGTTGAGAGCTGTGCTTTTAGCCTTGCAAACCTTTCAGGATGCTCTCTCATCAGGAAAGATTGCAGTTCAACTGGAAAATATATCAGTAGTTTGGTACACCAACAAAGAGGAGGAACCAGATCATATCCCATATGTTGAGATGCACTAAGGGTATGGCAGTGGGCAATATCTTCCAACCACTTTTTCTCTTAGCAGTGCATATTCCAGAGAAGTCCAACATGCTAGCAGACAAGCTCAGCAGGTGCATACTGCTACCTCATGAATGGTCCCTCAACTAGAAAGTGGCAGAACAACTCTTCCAAAAATGGGGTTGGCCATGCTGTGACCTCTTTGCATCCCCTCTAAACAACAAGTGCAGCAGCTACTTTGCCCTGATCCCCCCCCCCACGGGGGGGCACTGAGGGATGCTCTACTCCAGGATTGGTCCCCTGGATTACATTACACATATCCCCCAATTCCACTAATTCCAAAATTCCTTCAGAGAGCTGCCAGGTTGAAGATCAAAGTTAGCCTCATTGCCCCCTGTTGGCCTCAACAGATTTGTTTTCCCTTCCTGTGGCATCACTGAGTTGCCCAACCTTCGATTCTGGACCCAGTTCTGGCCCTCCTGTCTCATCTGACAAGTACAACACATGTAGACCTTCCAAACCTCAAGCTGATAGCTTGGTTTCTCCAATTCCAGTAACAGCCAGACAATCAGTGCTGTCTTCAACTGTGTGTCACATCTTGCTATCTTCCCTTAGGCTGTCCACTAGAAAACTATATGTTAGTAAGTGGAAAGGATTTGTGTATTGGATTACTCAAAAGCAGATAGACCATTTTTCAGCACCAGTAAGTGATGTGCTATAATTGTTGACACAACTTTTTACCAGGGGGCTAGATCTTCAACAGTGAGAATCCAATTGTTAGCAATTTCTAATTTCCAAAATGGATTTGATGGCCATTCACTAGCCTACAGTAAACAATGTGTAAAGCCTTTTTGCATGACACAGTTCTTCTTAACCCTTTAAAGATCCCATGCTGCCATGGGATCTCAATCTGATTCTACCTCACTGAGTCTTCCCATGATTGTGACCTGAAAGTTTTGTCTTGGAAAACATTAGTTTTAGTTGCCATCACCTCTGACAGATGAATTTTGGAAATTCAGGCATTGTTGGTTAAATCTCCATATCTAATTTTCCATAAGGCTAGAGTATCCTTACAAACGAATTCATCTTTTTTGCCCAAGGTAGTATCATAAGTCATCATTAATCAATGTACTAATCTTTCAGTATTCTTTCCCTATTATTCCAAGAAAGGAGAATATTTACTACACTTGCTAGATGTTATTAGACAATTACAGTTTTATCTTCATAGGACAAAAGATAGCAGAAAAAATGATTATCTGTTTCTTTCATTTGCTGGATTGAAGTTATGCACACCTGTTTCTAAAGTCGCTTTAGCTAAATGGCTTACTGACTGTATCTCCTTTATTTATAATAAGATAGGAATGACGTTGCCATACAAGGTGTGGGCTCATTCTACCAGAGCTGTAGCTTCCTCTTCAGTCTTCCACTTATGGATGTATTTGTTCAGCAGCAACATGGGCTTTCCCCTCACACCTTTACCTTGCATTATAAGCTGGATCTGATGCCCAGGGCTAGAGCATCTTTTGGCTTAATGGAGCTCAGAAATATCCTTCCTTGAATCCACCCAGGTTTCTAAGTAACTGGTGACTCTGTCCCATCAGTCGAGGAAGGAATGAAAATTGACAACATCAGAATAAAAAAAAGTTATGTACTCACCATCACTTTCCATCTGTGTTGATTTTCATTCCTCCTCGACTCCCCTTCCAGTAACCCCCAACCTTCTTAGGTCTCTTCTAGAAGAGTGAGAGGATGTAACAGTTGGGTTGCAACTTTGTGTCTTTACCCACTCCAGAAGTGGCATTGCCCCTTTCTGTTTAAGACTGTCTTTTTTTTTTTTTTCCTCATCCAAATTGGACAAGTATATGTATAAATTGTAAGAGTACTTCTTTCTTAGTGCTTGCAAGTGAGGAGGAATGGAAATCGACAACACAGATGGAACGTTATGGTGAGTATGTAATTTTTTTCTTTCTTTACAAAAAAAAAAAAATAATAACTTTTTTATTGCTTAGCTTTACTATTTGTACTGCTTGCTGTTGACTACCAATGTTTAAATCGACAGGTTTTAAGAAATGCACTTCTTGTGGGTGGTGCAGTGGTAGCGTTGTTGCCTCACAACAAGAGGTTCTCCCATTCGATTCTCTGCTGGAGTGCGGGGAGTGCCTTCTGTGTGGAGTCTGCATGTCCTCCCCGCGGTTGGGTGGGTGTTCGAAAGACATGCGTAAATGGGCGTGCCTTCGTTGAGGGTTGAACGTTGAACTGGCACGTCAGCATTTGTGAAAATCTACTGCAGATCATTAGCGGACCGGATTTCCACTGTGGCGACCCCTAACTGGGAAAAGCCGCAAGACAACAACAACTTCTTGTGGGCATAAAATTTCCAATTTGTATGCCAACAAGGAATGCGCATATTGCCTCGGCGCAGCCAGCCATTTGGACATCAGTTGTGCTATCTGCCCAACCTTCAATCCAAGGTGTCTGGCTGATTGGTGGAATACGTTCATTTTAAAAGGACTTTTTGCTACATCTACTTCTGGTGCTCAAACTCCCTCCAACACCAACAAATCTACTCCATTGGAGCACAGAGAACATTCCCTGCCAAAGTCTTCCAGGTTTTTGTCAGAGCCAACTTCCAAGAGCTGAAAAGCATTTGATCCAACATTGTCGGATGCAAAGACCCAATCTCTGGATCTGAAACCCTCTGATACAAAGCTTTTGGATCTGACTGTCATATTGATTAGTCCTACAGTGTCTTCCTGAGATCCTAAGTCTAAAAATCCTAAACCTGGCACCTCTCACAGAAGTCTTACTCCAGAGTATGTAATCCAAGTCCATGTCACCTTCACTGCGGTGTACTTTGCTACAGACCCTTAAACATTCAAGGCCACAGTCCACTATATTCTTCCGATTCTCCAGAAGCTTATTGGAAGTGGATATGGATAGGGTGATCTGAAAATTTCTCAGAGGTCAGATCCAAGTGGAGGTCTTACCAGATCCGTCACCTTTTGGGTCTGTGTGTCTTCCTGCGACATTCAGAACTGTTCTGTCTCCTCCTCCAATTTGTCCAGTTGTTTTGGAGTCCCAGGATCTAAAACCCCCAAAAGGTCTGGAGTCAGATCTGAAGAAAATGTCTTCTTTGACTTTGATGGTATCTGACTAGTTCTGCTCCGATAATCTTGGTTGAAACGGGTCCCAGAGCTGAAGTGTCTGCGTTGGATCCATGGAGCCAGGATAGACTCTCTGATGTTGTCAAATCCATCCCTGCTCCTCAGAGCCTCAGCCCTGGATAGTTCAGGGCTGGTTCCATCCTCAAGTCATGGATACAAGAGTGGCCAAGATCTGCCTTTGCTGAGAGCTCTGGCTCCAGCTCCAGCTCAGCTGGTCGAGGCTTCTCCAGGTCTGTCTGCCTTTGAGATTGTGGAAAGGACTTTTTCTCTTTCTAGAGAACTGCCTTCTCACTTTTTGGCTCCAACCCCTTTCCCCTCTTTGGCTTTGAGCTCTGAGTTGATCATATCATACTCCGAGGAACAGCCAGTTCCAACAAGTGTCCAGTTAGTTCTGGTAGAAGAACTCCTCTTCTTACACTTCCTCTGAACATCCCACTGAGGAGGACCATTGGAATAGAATGTGTAAGAGGAAACACATAGAGACTCCCCACTGGAGTCCCTCATGGAGATATTGATTTTGATGAAATAGAAGAGTCCCCCAGATCACCACCAGATGACTTCTCCTTTACAAATGTTTTAGAGATCCTCAGACAAAAAGGTGGCTGGTCTTCTGAAAACTCCTTTCTGGAAGAAAGAGTCTGTATTTTTCTAAGCTTTTTGTTCTGGCCAATCTATGTCTTGGGTTACCCACCTCCCCCGTCAGATGAACTCATTGGTTTACTTTTCTGCTGGATTTGGAAGGAGCCATATACCGTCTAACCTATCTGAAAGAGACCTGACAAATTCTTAACTTCTCCAAAAGACAGACCCCACTAGAGAAAAGGCGTGGACAGGTGGACAGTAGAGGGTGTTGGACAGATTCGGAAAGTGAGTTTTTGCCTTGTTGACCTTCACCCTTGGGTCTCTTAATTACCTGCCACACTTCACGAGACTTTAGAGAGAGTTGCCTAAAGAGCTTTCAGATACTCTCTCGAGTCCATTTCTGCAGAAGATTTCAAAAGAACATCCTCTCAGCTGGCCATTCTCTTGTCTATCTCAAAGACTTCAATGAAGTTGACCTATCACACTGCTGAATGCATCTCACAAGTGGCTGGTTTAGGCATTGCCCTAAGGAGACATGCCTGGATGCAGCTATGTAACTTTGCAGAGCTCTTTAAGATGCTCTTCATCAATGCTCCCTTCGATGGCGCATCTTTATTTTGGCATCGGTAAAGGAGACGCTTACCTGCAACGAACAAGAAGGCAAGACCCTGTCTGCCATGGGTATCAATTTTTCTACCATAAAATAAATTTTCCAGGAGTTGGGGAGGTGGTAAGAAAATATTGTTCTGAAAATCTCTGGGACGTTTCCAAGATTTGCGCGAGGACAATTCCTGCAGAGGAAGAAGTTCTAATGGGAGACATTGCCCTAAAGGGAGAGGAGTCCCACCAAAACAGGGTTTCCAAGATTCCTTTCCAGACAGACCCTTTCAGTGCTCCTGAAGCACTCCCCACTTGTCCAACTTTGGAGACAGTTGGGGGATGATTATCCCTGCACCGAGAAGACTGGGCAAGCATAACAGAAGATACCTGGAAAAAATAGACAGGCACTCTCAAATACACTTAAACTTTCGACTGGGAGCCAGTCACTACCAGTTCAGAGCCCTGGCCTTTGGACTCACCACAGCCCCCAGGGTGTTTATCAAATGCATGGCAGTAATGGCTGCTCATCTGGGACTCAGAGGATTCTGAGTTTCCATATCTGGACGACTTGCACCTTACCACCCCCTCCAAGCATCTTCTTCTGCAGTCCATGGACTATTTACTCCAGATTTCAGTCACTGGGAATAACAATAAATTATGTCAAATCAAATGACACTAGTCCAGAGCTTGGAGTTCATTGGTCAGTTCTGGATGCAACACAGTTAGAATCATTACCACTTCATTGCATATCCACTATCAGGACTCAAGTTCATCTGCTTCTCTCCCAACCATCTCCAAGATCAGTCCTTCAAGCACTAGGATTCATAGCAGCAGCCATTGTATTGCTTCTCTTGGCACTTTTCTGTGCATGCCCTTCAGTGGACTCCAGCTGTTCAGTGGTTCATTCTTCATCAACACCTAACCTTTCCAGTCAAATGTACCCCTGCTTTGCAACTGGCACATTCACTGGTGGATTCAGTCAGATGACATTCATCTAGGGTGACCTTTGGTTTTACTGCCTCCAATGGCCACAGTGACCATGGATGTTTTTCAGCTTGATGTGAGGCGGCATTTCCTGGGAAGGACAGTCCAAGCCATGTGATCCCACGAAAAGACGAATCTGCATATCAATGTACTAGATATGAAAGCAGTTCTACTAATGTTGCAGGCATTTCAAGATGCTCTTCCTCTAGGGATTATTGCAATTCAGACTGACAACAATTCTGTGGTCTGGTACATACTCGAACAAGTAGGAACCTGTTCTTATCCACTATGCAGAGAGGTTGTGAGAGTGTGAGAATGGGTGATCTCCTTATCAGACTGCTTTCTGGTTGCAAAGCACATTCTGGGAAAAAACGTGTTGGCAGATTAAATTAAGCAGATCCATCATGATGCTTCATGAGTGGACTTTGTCAATCTGTGGTGGAAAGGATTTTCTGTCATTAGGGCCACCCTTGTTGTGAACTCTTTGCATTTCCACACAAGTATAGTAGGTACTTTGCCCTTATCCATCCTCAAGGGGTAGTCGCTGAGAGATGCAGTAGTCCATGTCTGGCCCTCTGGTCTTCTCTGTGCTTATCCCCCTCTTCCTTTGATTCCCAATTTCCTGTAGAAAGCAGGTTGGCTGAAGAACTCTGTCATCCCCTTTCTATGCTCTCATCTTCGTTATCCTCCACGGATACTGGAACTGTCTCAGGATCTCCTGTCACACCCATCAGGGATCCAACATCATAACAGAAACCTTCTGAACCTTCAGCTAAGACTGATCTGAAAATTCCTTTCTTGAAAAACTGTCTTCTTAGTAGCCATAAATTCTGCAAAGAGGAAATCTGAACACCAGGCTCTTTCCTCAAAGACCCCTTATTTGCCATAAAGATATGGTTACTTTACAGACAAATCCTTCCTTTTTACCTAAAGTAGCATCTGAAAATAACATTAATCAGTCCATTTATTTACCAGTCTTCATCCCAAAATTTTTAAATAAAGGAGAGTACATGCTTCATATCCTTGATGTACACAGACAATTCTTCACAGGACAAAACAAATCAGAAAATCAGATTGAATATTTGTCTCCTTTTCACCAAAAAGACTAGAGTGCCCAGTTTCAAAAGTAATTTTAGGAAAATGGATTAAAGACTGTATTTCTTGGATCTGTTCTCATCAATGCATGGTATTACCAAACCACCCAAGGTTCATTCAACCAGATCCATAGCTGCTTCATCTGCTTTTTCATCAAGAACATCTATTGATGATATTTGTGCAGCAGCCACATGGTCCAATGCTCATAACTTTGTTACTCATTACAAATTGGATATTATATCTAGAAAGAGAGCCACCTTTAGTTCAGCATCTCTGTGGAAGGGTCTATATTGAATGTTCGAATATACAAAATTTTGAGTGTGATATGGTCAACACCATATGATCGGATTTTCGAATGTTCAGATGTTGAAACTGAGATCTCTGTACAGCGCAGAATGGGAAGATTTCCTTTTTCTGCACTGTAGTGCAATCTTGGAGTTGGTATATTTAAAGAGTGGGGGTGTGGAGGGTGCAGGTGGGCTTGCCTCCCTGCTTAAAGCATTCAGGTAGATGTTTTGTGTAGTTTTTTTTTTTTTTATTAGATATTCAAACTTTTGAAAGTTCGATCATATGGTGTCGACCATATGACAGTCGAACTTGGTTTATCTAGTGTAGACCCCTCTGGAATAGCCTTCCATGAGTGCCAACAAAGATCAGTGTTGCTGAGGACTGTGTCCCATGGGTTGAGGAAGAATGAAAAGGACAACATCAGATTTAAAAGTTTTATATACTCGCCATAACTAGGCATCTGTGCTGTCCATTTTCATTCTTCTTCAACTTCCCTCCCATCCATCCCCCATCCTTCAATTTCTGGAGTGACTTCTTGGGCTGTAGTTTGGAAACAACAGTTCCAGGTATGAGCCTTTCCTTTTTCTCTCTCAGCCTTTCCTGTCTCTTTCTAGCTATATGGGCACAATGGCAACAAACTTTGCCTGAGGTAATGGGGCTGGACTAAGGCATTATGGGTAAAAGGAGGAGCTCAAGAGTTGGATCCGAAGTCTGGACTATGTGGCCGAGTTGGATCCGAGGATCGTATCTGAACCAATGGGTTGAGGAAGAATGAAAATGGACAACACAGATGCCTGGTTATGATGAGTACATAACGTGCAATTAATGTGAGTTTTAATTTATTTTAAATGGGATGCAGCTGTTAAAACTTTTTTCTCAGGTGAAAGTTTGTTGAATTTACCTTTAGGGGCTAGATTAAGTGTTTAAAGTGCTTTTACTGTGTTTTTTTTTACAGAGAAAATATTACTTTTCTGTACTACTTACCTGTTTTACCAAGAACTACTACTAGGCCTCCCTCAGAATCAGAAATATTTTTCTGCTGAACCATGGAAAAACCTACCAGTTCCTTGTTTTGTTCTTCCATCCACAAAAATAAGAAAATCACTAAACTGCTTTTGCCACCATATTTATAGTAAAAATACATAAATAAAAACAAGAGTCGCAGTTAGGTGATTGGGAGGGTGGTGAAAAAAACACTGCTTAGATGGGATTTACTAATAATTTTTACAGACTGCGTGCTTGACAGGTTGAACAGAGTTGATGAAAAAGTTCTGGAATCAGAAATGGAGACAGTTTAAAAATACATGAAACGGGCATAAGACTGTTTGCAAGCTAGAAATAAAAGCAGAAGTGATTATCAAAGAAGGGCAACTCTCACTTCAAAGAAGTAACTGAGTATATTACATTAGATAGTTTTGCCATTTTCTTCCATATGATTTTGCGGTTTTGTTTCTGCTGGGTATAAACTGCTGCTGTATTGTAGTCATGCAAAATACATGGGTTATCATTCTGATATGCCTACCATCTGACTTGACAACATTAAACATTTTCCCTGCACACAGCCATAAAGCTGCTACTTTCCTTTCTGTAATTGACTGGGTTGGTCGCTACTATTGAAAGAGAAATGACCTGTTGTCAGTGATCATTTTACTCGTGTTCCTAAATAACATAACCTGGCTTCCTTTAGGTGGGAAGCTTAAATTGTGGGAACTTTACATCTCCCTCAGATGCTTTAATCATAACCTTTCTATCATAGTTTGTGTTCCACTGGGAACTGCTGAAGCTGTTCTTAGATGGTCCCACGCTGCGCTGCAGCTTTACTTTCCTTTTTGACCAGGACTAAATTTGGGGCTTTTAGTTCTAGTGCTCAGTGATGGTGGTAGATACTGTTATTCAGGGAGATGGTAAATAGCTCTTTGCAAAACGTATTGGATAGATTATGCACTGTGCTCCTTCTCTGTATTGGAAAACTGCTGATAAATTCAGTCACCAGCTGTTACTACCTCTGGTACACCATTATGAATTTGTTTTGTCATCTTTCTTGGCCAGTGTGCCTTATTTCTTGACCATCTTTGTCTTTCCTTCATTGTGTAATATATATGTGGCTTCTATTTGCACTTAAGTTGGGTAACGGTCTTAGCCCATTTTTCATTTCTAGTATTAAATCACTTGATGAGATCTTGGCTTTGGCTATACTGCCTTTGAAATATCTGCTAGCCAGTCAGTTTTGTGGCATAGATAGATAGAGCCCTGACTATAATACAGATGACCAAGGTTAAGTTAGTGGCCGTAGCACTGGAAGAGTCAGCTGAAGGTAGAAGAAGAATGAAGGAGCTGTGCCTTGCTTCTTCTCCTAAAGGGAGGGAAGAGGGACATAGCCGGTGATGCTCATGCCATAAACATTTCTCGGTGGAGACTGAAAAGCCTACAGGGGCATCGGCTGCAAATGAGAATAAAAACATCTGTGGCCTTCAGTCAGTATAGAATTCAGTGACAGCCCTGTAATATACCCACTGCACACCCATCCTCAAGAGCAGTACTCTGTATATAGGGTTTGCATTGCAAAATCCCTTTATTGATGCCTTGATGGCTGCACTGTGGTTGTCACCTTTTGCCCGGAAGTGAATGGGTGGGTAGAGCTGCAAGAATCAGTCAGCTGCTCTACAGGCATGGATTGGGAGGAGGGCAAAATAAATATCTGTTTGACTGCTCTACAAATAATTTTCCTTCTGTCAGGTATTTTGGTGCACAGTTCATTTATTTATTTTTTAATATCATATGTTAAGTTGTCTATCTCGCCTTCATTCTTGCTGGATGGGTTCGGAGCCGATCCTCGGCTCCGACTCGGCCTTCTACTAAAGCTTGAGAGCTATTTACTGGCTCGAGGCCTCCCCATATCCCACAATGCTAGGCGTCAGATACCAAAATCTCGTTTACCACTTCAGCTAGGAGGTTGCGATTTTACCGGCTCCAGGTCGTGTAAATCTTTTCTTGTGTTATTACCTTTAATTTTTTCATATACTGTCTTGTATTTAGAAATCCTTCCCTCCTAGTTTTGATTGTGTCCCCTTTTGATATCCTACTCAAACTCGTTTTTTGTTGTTAGAGAGTTTCTTCCCACCACCCCACCCTTTAGGGTAGTGTTAGGCCTTGTTAAACAATTAGTTTTTTTTCTTGTATTTTTATATATATATATATATATATATATATATATATATATATATATATATATATATATATATATATATATATATATATATATATATATATATATATATATATATATACACACACATTATATATGTGTGTGTGTTTGTGTTTAAGCACTAGTTACTTTTTTCCCTTTGGTATCCCATTTTTTAATATGTCTAAAGATACCAAAGTTTCAGGTTTCAAGAAGTGTGACTCGTGCTGTCAGAAGATGTCTCAGACGGTCACACTTCTTGTGTTTATTGCTTGGGTCCCCTACACCTGCAGGACTCTTGCTCGGTCTGCCACGCCTTCAGCCCGAGAGTCCTGCAGGAGCGTAGGAACAAGCTCATTTTGAGAGGCTTACTTAAGCCAGAAGGATCCCCGGCTAAGTCTCCGTCGGGAAAATCCTTAAAGCTCACCAAACCGTCGGCTCCATGTTCGGTGCTGTCGCCGAGCGGAGCTCCTGCCTCCTCGTCGGTTCCGGCTGGAACTGACGTCTCGAGACCTCAGTTGGCTCTGACCTTCGTCTCGGAACCTTCTCTGAACTGAAAACACTCAAGGTCCCTATCTATAGAGTCTGTCTGTTCGGCTCCGAGGTTCTCCATTGCTTCAGTCTGAGCGAAGCCATAGGTCCCACTCCTCTCGGTCTTCCAGGCTATCCGATCATGACTTGGCGAGGGTGGTCAATAGGCTTCTAAAGTCGCAGGCCCTGGCCAAAATTTTGACCAGCCCTTCTCAACAGACTGTGGCTACTACTGTGTCTTCTGCAGTTCCTCCTCCGACTCTTCCACTGTGTTCAGAGCCGGAGCTCGTTGGGGCTCAAATCGTAGGCATGTATGAGCCGATACCACACCTTTCGGCTCCCTCGTCAGCTCCGATCTTTTAGTTGGTTCCGTCCTTGGAGGGATCCGGGTGCCGAGACTCCCTCGTCGGCTCTGAGGGGGCGAGTGGCATCAGACCCTTGTCCGACCCCGTTCTCCCTCTCGGGGCCTCGGCGCAGGTGAGCTTGGCCCCGACATCAGCCTTGGAGCCATCCCTCTCGGTGCCGGGAGGGGTTCACGTCTCTTCGGAGCGGGGATCCTCTTCTCTGCCTGATAGGGGCGCCTTCGAGGTCATGAGGAGTGTGCTGACTCCTGTGCCGGCTCCACGATCTGCCCCTTCGGCTCCTTCCCCCATGGTGCCTGCTTCGGTCTCTGTCCACCCTCCTGACCCCAAGCATGGAGAACAGGCGCTCCAGGTCGCCCCATTGGGCGTATCTTCCTCTTCCGAGGCCTCTCCTGATAATTCAGAGGAGCCCCCTTGGAAGAGAAAATGTAAGAGGAAACATGTTGACTCTCCTGAGTCAGTCAAGTCTGATACCGACTTGGAGGATTCGGAAGGGTCCCCAAGGTCCCCCTCTGAGGAAGTCTCCTTTTCAGACATCCTTGAGATCCTTAGGCAGAGGGGGAACTGGACTGCCCTTAACCCTTCCTAGAACGAGTCTGTGTACCTGGACGTGTTTGGTTCTCGCCCTTCCACTTCCTGGGTGTCTCCACCTTTCGACCCGCTCATGGAAGTGGTGGCTCGGAAGGCGTGGACAGCCCCGGACACAGTGGAACCAAACCCCTGCAGACCCACTAAGTTCATCACGGCCCCATGTGACAAACAATTTCTGACAAAAGCGGTCCCTGTTGATGCCATGGTGGTGGCAGCAGCCACTAAGAAGGAGTTGGCTGACCCTTCGGTACCTGTCCACCCACCTAATAAAGAATCTAGGACAATGGACAGGTACGGGAAGCAGATGTTTTCTTCAGTGACCTTTTCCATGCGGTCGCTGAATTATCTGTGCCATTTCACCCGCCTTCAAAGGGATCTTCTCAAGGAACTGGGTGATACCCTTCAGGATCCATCAGCTGCGGGGTCTCAGGATAGGATTAACTCCCAGATGGCGACCCTTAACTCTATAGTCAACTCCTTCATGCGGCTCATTTCTTATGCAGCCGATGGGGCGAGTAGGGCCGCAGGTACAGGCGTGGCTCTGAGGAGACATGCCTGGATGTGGTTATGTAACTTTGCTGACCCCTTTAAGGCATCCTTCACCAATACCCCCTTTGATGGTTCGGCTTTGTTTGGACCACAGGTGAAGGATACCGTTACCAGGTGTGAGCAGGAAGGCAAGACTCTCTCTGCCGTGGGAGTCCGTTTTTCTACTCCCTCTAGACCATACTCTAAAGGTCAGAAGAGTGGAAAAATGTGGTTTCGGAAACCCCAGGGAGTCGTGCCTGACACACGTGGCGAGTTTCCCTCCAGGGTCAGAGGAGGAAACAGTAATAGATGCCGCCCAAGGGGCAGAGGGGGTCCGCAAAATCAGGGTAGCAGAGAATCCTTCTCTGATAAACCCTTTCAGCACCCCTGAGGGGCTTCCCGACTGTCCACCTTCGGAGGCAGTCGGGGGAAGATTATCACTGTACCCAGAAGCCTGGCGAATCCTCACACAAGACAAATGGGTACAGTCTATCATATCAGAGGGTTACAAAATCCCCTTTGTCCACACCCCTACACAAACAAACAGGTCCCTTCCAGATGTTCCACCCGGTCTAAGGGAACAAGCAGTACTAGAAATTTCAAAACTGCTAAAAAAAAGGGCCATCCAGCCAGTCCCAGCAGACCAGCAAGGATCCGGGATTTACTCCAAGTTCTTTCTGGTACCAAAAAAGACAGGGGACTGGAGACCCATTTTGAATCTCAGCAGATTAAACAAATCTGTTCAAAGAACGAAGTTCCGGTTGGTCATGCTTCAGTTCATTCTACCCTTTTTGGGTCAGGACAATTGGATGTTCTCCATAGACCTTCAGGATGCGTACTACCATATCAAAATGGACAGGCACTCCAGAAGGTTTCTCCGCTTCTGGCTGGGAGCCAGTCACTATCAGTTCAGAGCCCTGCCCTTTGGTCTCACCACAGCCCCCAGGGTGTTCACCAAATGTATGGCAGTGGTTACGGCTCACCTGAGACGGCGAGGATTCCAGGTGTTTCCATATCTAGATGACTGGCTCCTAACTGCTTCCACCAGGCATCGGCTACTGCGAGCCAGGGATTATACCATCCAAACTTGCTTCGAGCTAGGTATCTCTATAAATTTCGAAAAGTCTGCATTGTCGCCTTGTCAATCTATAACCTTTATAGGCGCAAGATTAAATACAAAAGAGCTGTCGGCAAAACTTCCTTTAGAAAGAGTATCAGACATTCGCCGACATGTCCAGACCTTACTACAGTGCAAGAGAATTCAGGCCAGATTTGTACTGAAAACCTTGGGTCTCAAAGCAGCAGCAATCACATTACTTCCCCTGGCTCGTTTTCACATGCGGATCCTTCAATGGATGCGTTTTACCCAATGGTCGTTTCAGCAGCTTCCGATGTCTCACAACATAGTAATCACCCAATCGTGCAAAGACCACCTTTCTTGGTGGATGGTCTCCTCTCAAGTACTTCAAGGCAGACCATTTGTTCTTCCTCCTCCTGTTGCCATGGTGACAACGGATGCCTCCCTGATCGGGTGGGGGGTGCATTTTCGGGGCAGGACTGTCCAGGGCACTTGGCAACCTCTAGAGTACCACCTGCACATAAACGTCTTGGAGATGAGAGCGGTACTTTTAGCGTTGCAAGCTCTTCAGGACTCTCTACCCACCGGGACTATTGCAATTCAGACGGACAATATGTCTGTAGTGTGGTACATCAACAAGCAGGGTGGAACCAGGTCCTATCCCTTAAGTCGAGAAGCACTCACTGGCAGTGGGCGATCTCCTCTCAACGGTTTCTGATAGCAATGCACATCCCCGGGAAGTCCAACGTCATAGCGGACAGGCTAATCAGAGCTATTCTCATGCCTCACGAGTGGTCTCTCAATCAGTCAGTAGCAGACAAAATTTTCTGCAGATGGGGTCAACCTTGCTGCGACCTTTTCACAACCCCTCTCAACAGCAAGTGCGACGACTTCTTCACTCTCTTCCCCCTCCCCGGCCACTCCCCCAGAGACGCTCTAGTTCAGGATTGGCCCCGGGGTCTTCTGTATGCATTCCCACCTTTTCCCTTAATTCCGAAACTAATTCAGAAAGCGACCGCATTGGGATCCAGGATGATCCTCATTGCCCCTTACTGGCCTCGACAAATTTGGTTCCCATTCCTGCATAGTCACCTGCTGGAGCAGCCTTGGAATCTGGACCCAGTGCCAGACCTCTTGGTCCATCAGTCGGGCAGGCTGCACCAATCCCTTCAGTCTCTCAACCTTACAGCTTGGTTGCTCCACTTCCAACCTTAGCCAGGCTTCCACATATTTCTCAGCCAGTGCATGAAATCATCCTTTCTTTGCACAAATCTACTACCAGGAAGACTTATGCTAGTAAGTGGAAACGTTTCTCTTTCTGGGCGGAGGCTAGAAATATAGATCCCTTTACAGCCCCTGTCCATCACGTTCCAAATTTTTTGGCAGAACTTTTTCGAGCAGGTTCCTCATCTGCCACCATTAGGGTCCAGTTGGCTGCTATCGCTAATTTCCACGCTAGCCTGTCAGAAACCAGCATCATGTCCCACAAACTTTGTAAAGCCTTTCTTAAAGGGACTATTTTACTTAGGCCCCCAGTTAAAGATCCCCCACCTCCGTGGGATTTAAACCTGATATTAACTTCCTTGATTCTACCTCCTTTTGAACCTGTGGCCTCCTGTTCCTTAAAATTACTCTCCTGGAAGACTCTCTTCTTAGTAACCATCACCTCAGCTAGAAGAGTGTCGGAACTTCAAGCCCTCTGTATTCGTCCTCCTTATCTTGTTTTCCACAATGATAGAGTTTCACTCAGGACTAATCCTTCCTTTCTACCCAAAATACCTTCTGAGACAAACCTGAATCAGACTATTGATCTTCCTGTCTTTTTTTCCTAACTATTCGAACAGAGCTGAACAAAAGTTGCACCAATTGGACGTTCACAGGCAATTACGTTTTTATTTGGATAGGACTAAACAAACAAGAAAATCGGGCCAACTCTTCCTATCCTATGCTGATGGCAAGCAGGGCCTGCCAGTTTCTAAAGTAACCTTATCCAGGTGGTTGGCCTCTATTATTACTTTGATTTATCAACTCAGACATAAGGAACTCCCCACAAAATCAAAAGCTCATTACACCAGAGCATTAGCTACGTTGGTAGCTTTTCAAGCAAGACTACTAATGGAATCTATTTGTGCTGCAGCCACATGGGGCCACTCCTCATACCTTCATTTCACAAGTTGGATATGGCCTCCAGGAGTTGAGCTGATTTTGGTTCCACTGTGCTCAAGAGTCTGTTCCGATGAGCCACCCAGGACTAAGGTGCTAGGAACGCTGTCCCATCCAGCAAGAATGAAGGCGAGATAGACAACTTAACATTAAGAAGTTATGTACCTACCATAACGTTCCATGTTAGTTGTCTTCTTCTCGCCTTCCTTCTTGCATCCCACCCTCCATCCCCCTAGCCTGGACAGACCGAGAAGAATCCCTTTTGAGGCCTTCTTCCTTTAGTTGACCTTTTTCTAGGTTACATCCTCCTCTGCCTTTAGCACTGTAGGTAACCCTTGTAATTTGGACAGGTGTCTCCAAAAAAATTGTTTTTCGATGGTGTTAGCTCTGCCAAATGAGATCTGGGTATCTGACGCCTAGCATTGTGGGATATGGGGAAGCCTCGAGCCGGTAAATAGCTCTCGAGCTTTAGTAGAAGGCCGAGTCGGAGCAGAGGATTGGCTCCGAACCCATCCAGCAAGAAAGAAGTCGAGAAGAAGAAGACTAACATGGAACGTTATGGTAGGTACATAACTTCTTATTAACTGACCTCACCCCCTCTGCCGCCTGCCATCAGCTTTTCTGTCAACAGTTGGCACATTCATTGCTCAAATGGAGTGGGAGCTAATCAGCCCTTTTGTTCATCTGCATATTGAGGTACGGCCATAGGAAGCAGTTACTGAAGTAGCCATCAGGGATTTTTGTTGTGTCCTAATCCCATGATTCATATGGTGATTGATAGGGAACCCTTCAGTGCTAACCCTACCCCCACATCCCAAACACAGTGTTCGTGCTGTAGCTTACACTGCTTGGCATGCCTGCCCCACCATGTGTCAGTAGCTGTTGGTGTAAGCCAAGTATTACTAATACATGCTCGTCCTGCTAGGTGTCTGTATAGCAGTGGAACAAGTCACCTTCCACCCTCTGGGAAGGATGAGAGGTTACTGCCACTCATTTCCATCCTTTCCCACACAGCTACCAAAGTACCTAAACTGTTGACTGAATTAATGTTATCTGGGCCATAGTCAGGGCTTTATCTGTAAAGCAGTTTCTGTCAGCAGTTGCTCATCAGTAACTTTCACCAAATGCCCCCTTCTGTGACCTAGGCCATGTCTGTAGAAGGTACTTGAAACAGTATGCCTTCCTGCATGTAGTCAGTCATGATGTTCTTCATGTTTCACTGTTGCAGTCATCACCTGTGGGTTATCCCTGCTGTGGTAGCCCTCGGCTGGCCCAACTACCAGAGTCAGTGTTTTTCTGCATCGGCTGCTGGCGCTTGCTGTCTGACGTCAGTGCTATAAAAGAAGACAGCCGACACCATTACATCAGTCTTTCTTGCCGTGGAGCCCATACCAGAAGCAGTTCGTACTACCGAATCTAGACAAAAAAACGTCTTCTCCTCCAACTACCATTTCTCTGAGACCGATGGATAATCTTCGGCCTAGGGGCAAGGCCACTTCTAGGAAAACTACCTCCAGCCACCATTTTACTCCTGCTCCACCACCCCAAACTCAAATGCTTAAAATGGTGGAGGATCTTATCACCCTTATCGGTGTAGTCGGGCCAGAACTTTTAAAATGAAAAGAGAACTTTCTTCTGAAATACTGACAGAACAGGAATCTGAGGAGTCTGATTATTCAAATTTTGAAGAGGAACAACTACCTCTGACTGCTTTTGAGGATTCAGATGCAGAGGAATCATTCATTCTGCCTCCCCACCAGAAGATCCTTTCTTTGGGGAAACCCTTCACACCCTCATGGAATATTTCCACTGGGAATCCCAGGACTTCCCTCAGTCTAAGAAAATACTGAGAGAGTTTCTAGAGCTGCCCCAGCACAGCCCCTTGGCCATCCCTCCAATCTTAGAGGTGGTTGATGATGTTTTCCATGAATTCTGCTTAACTCCTGATGCCCTCCCATCTGCTCCCAGAAAACCCGATGGGTATTACACAGTACCAGGTTCTCACAAGTACGTTAACAGAAATCCTGCTGCAGACCCTTAGGTCATTACACAGGGACCTAAAGGAGCTAGGGCTAGTTCTGAAAAGAATCCTTTTCCTTCTGACAACGACTCCAGAGCTCTGGACTAATGGGGTAAAAATGTGTACACCTCTGCAACCTTGGCTATGAGAGCACTCAACTGTCAGTTCCACATGTCAAAATAACAACACACTTTGGAACTACTAAAACAAAATATTTCAACCTTTCCTGACTGTGCCAATTCAAAAGAGTTAGCAGATGTGCTGCACTCTACTTGTCTAGTGGCTAAGCACACTTTACACTGTGGATATGATGCCCTAGAAGCCTCAATCAGGGCAGCAGTGTCAGGATCTGTCATTAGGAGACATGCATGGTTGAAGGAACAACCTCTCCCTGATCATGTCAAATCTAAATTACTTGATGCACCCTTGGATAAGGACTACTTGTTTAGAGTAAAAGCAGAAGTGGTGCTTAAAAGGATGGAAGACAAAGCAAAATCTATACAAACAATAAAAGATTTCCTTCAGGTACAACCTCCTAGGTTCAGCAGGAATTGTCCCTCAAAACACTGGTCCTTTCCTGCACCTAGCAGACAGGGGCAAAGTAAGCCCCGCAGGGACAGACCACCCAGACTCATATCCCCGGGACAGCAGAGAACCAAACAGTGGACCACTCCTACTCCAAAGGCAGGGAAGTCTAAGCCATCCCCCTAGGGCAAAAACTCTCGATGACTCCCTTTTACCCCTATGCCCTCTTTTCACTCACCAAATACTAGGAGGAAGGCTCTCCCAATGCTTAGAAAATTGGCTTTCTCCAACAAAGGACCGATGGGTCTTAAACATCATTTTTAGGGATACAAATTCTCCTTCTAATAACTTCCAATTCCAAGAGGATACCATTACCTCAAAATCAGTGAACAGAGGCATTAAAACAAGTCCAAGCTCTCTTATCCCAAGGTGAAGTAGAACCTGACCCTCAGATCAAACAGGCAGAGGCTTTTATTCCAGACTATTCCTTGTTCCCAGGATAGGGCACTTGGTGCCCTACCCTGGATCTGTCCATTCTGAACACCTTCCTGGTGGTCCCCAAATTCAGAATGCTGACAGAAATTGTCCGATTAGTTACCCTGCATCTAAAAGATGCCTACCTCCACATCCCCATAAGGAAAGTCTGCAGGATATTACTTCGCTTCAGAGCAGGCTCACAACACTTTCAGTTCTCTGCACTACCCTTTGCCTTATCTACTGCTCTCAGGGTATTCACCAAATGCTTAGCCCCGGCCATTGCCTTTTGCAGATAGAACAATATACAAATTTACCCTTATCTGGATGACTGCCTCATCAAGGCAGATGGCAAAGAAAAACTCCTCACGGACCTCCTCTTTGTCAAAACCCTCCTAACCTCCCTAGGGTGCGCCATCAACTAGAAGAAATCAAAGGAAACACCCTCCAGAAAGATGATTTTCTTGGGAGGACTGCTGGACACAGCATCCCAAATGACCTTCCTATTCCCAGAAAAGCAGAGCTTCCTGCATCTCTGTTTTTCCCAGCTGGCTCCCAGAAGTCACCTCATTGCGAGGAAGTTCCTGCAAGCCTTGGAGTACATGGCATCTTGCATCCTTCTATTTCCTCTGGCCAGGCTTCATATGAGAAAACGTCAGTGGTACCTAAAGAACCTTTGGTGTCAGCACTCTCAACCTCTAGAGCCCTCTCTACCTCTGATCCCCTGTATAAGGGCAGAGTTTCTCTGGTGGGCAGGGGCCCATGCCCACAACCGGGCAGACCATTACCACCGATGCCTCAGACATAGTTTGAGGCGCTCACCTAGAAGGCAGGTGCATCCAAGGTCTTTGGGACGCCCAGCACCTTCCCTTACACATCAACCAGAAGAAAATTATGGCAGTACAAAAGGCTCTGTTATCCTTCAAACCCCATCTCAAGCCAGGGGTTCTCCTTATCAAAATGGACAACACCACATTAATGTGGCTCATCAACAGACAGGGATGGACCCAATCTTACCCTCTGTGCAGGCTAGCCAAGAAACTCTGGCTGACCGCCTATTCCATGGGACTACACCTGATAACCCAACACCTACCAGGGAGCAACAACACCCTGGCAGACCACTTAAGCAGAAAGTTACTGGACCCCCACGCATGGCAGCTCCACAGAAAAATCTTTTTACAAATCTCTCAGGCGTGGGGGCCTCCGGAGGTGGATCTCTTTGCTTCGCATCTCCACCATCAGCCGAAAAAAAAGCTCTACCAGGAAGTATCACCTCCTAGCATGGAAGGTGGATGCCTTGACCTTCCCCTGGAACATCCTCTTTGTGTACACTTCCCTCCTCTGCCTCTTATTTCCAATGTACTGATCAAATAAGAGAGGCGAGACTATAGGCCATCCTCATTGCTCCAGATCGGCCCAGACAACATTGGTATCCCTTACTGCGCAGCCTGACCTTACAGCCTCCCAGGCAGCTTCTCCTGATCTCAGACATCTTAACTCAGGTGTGTGGGGGGGGGGGGGTGCTGCACCCAGATTTGCAGACTCTCAAACTAGCAGCATGGATAATACTCTAAAAGGCAAACAAGGGGCCCCTGTTAAGCAAACTGATCCTAGACATTATCACAGAGGCCAGAAGGTCCAGCACCAGAAAATATTATGCAGGAAAATGGAAAAGATTGTGCTCCTGGAGCCAGTTCAGAGGGGCAATACCTCACAGCCTTCCATCCCTCTTATCCTAGACTATCAAGCAGAGCTACGTAATAGTGGTCTGTTCTCATCCTCTATTAAAATCCATGCCTCAGCTATTCCAGCTCATTTTTGATACAGAATAGCCCCTGTTCTCAAATCTTTTGATTAAACAATTCCTCAGAGGGACTTCTAATATCAGACCTCCCAGAAGTCCACCCACTCCAGCCTGGGACCTGAATTATGTTTTAGAAAAACTACTTTTGCCACCCTTCCAACCTGCTGCTTCAGCAGAACTAAGGTTCCTCTCCTGGAAGACTGCTTTTCTCCTAGCTATCGCCTCAGCCAGAATGGGTTCAGAACTTCAGGCACTGAGAGCTATTGAGCCCTTCATCATCTTCCATTTAGACAGGGTCTCCCTGAGGGCTATTCCCTCCTTTATGATCTAGGTGGTATCTAGTGTAACTCTCTCCACCAGGCCATACATCTACCCACCTTCTCTCCTAAACCTCAAAACAAGGGGGATAGAATTCTGCACTCACTAGATGTGCACAGACACCTCAGATACTATCTAGACTGTACTAAACCCTTAAGAAAAACAGACCAACTATTTGTCAGCTTTGCCTCCGGGGCAGAGGGGAAGCCCTTTTCCAAACAAACCATTTCCAAATGGATATCACACTGTATCCATTTCTGCTATAGATTGCATGGAACCCCCCCCCCCCACAAGTCCCTTAGAACCCATCCCAATTTCCACAGCATTCCTCGAAGGAGTTCTCACCAGGGACATCCTGGAAGCTGCCACCTGATCTTCTGTCCATACCTTTACTAAGCATTACCACCTACCTCTGTTTTCTAAGGCTAGGGCAGGGTTTGCCTCTGCAGTCCTGCAAGGCATGCTGACCATTTCTAGGTCTCTTACTAATCCTACCACCCCTCTCTTCAGCTTTGGGAATCCTCCCACAGGTGATGACTGCAACAGTGAAACATGAAAAACATAGTACAGTTGTGTACACTTACCATAAATGCAGATGTTTGAGTGTATTCACTGTTGCAGTCCTGGTTTCCCACCCTCCTTCCCCCTTATGTCTTCTTTCTTCAAGGAGATATAGGTTTCTAATGGTGGCTTTTAGCCACCTGGACCATTCTACCTTATTTACTTGGGCCTCTGACTGGTTAGGGCAAGAAAACTGATGTAATGGCATCGGCTGTCTTCTTTTATAGCACTGACGTCCTGACATCAAACAGCGAGTGCCAGCAGTCGACACAGGAAAAGACTGAATCTGGTATTCAGGCTGGCCGAGGGCTACCACAACAGGGATAACTCACAGGTGATGACTGCAACAGTGAATACACTCTTAACATCTACATTTATGGTAAGTGTACACAACTGACCTTTGTCAGTAATTTTTATGGAATGAAATAAGCTCTTCTTTCATGTGGCTGTGTTCTGTTAGATTTATCTGTGCTCTGGGTTGTTGCAAGCACTGTTTTTAATTGTTTTGTCATACTTGTGTAATGTAAACATCCCGCTTAAATTTTTATATATCGCTTATCAAACACATAGTAGTGGCATTTTGTATTGACACTGATATTTTGATCACTTGTTTCTTTTCTCCAGCATCTACGGAGAAGAATGCTGGAAGCTGCAGCTGAGTCACATTTTTCACAAGATTCAAAGATTGCCACCAGCAACAAGAATTTGCTTTAACGTCTATTTTTTATGGTTAAGTAACCATGAATTCAGGATTATGGGGTCAAGAGAAAAACACTTCACCTCTTTGGGATGAATGGAAGTTTTACATACTTGTGCAGGAATATACCATTGTTGACAAACAAACTTCAAAGCATGTGAAGATACCAAGAGGAAGTATAGCACAACTTTTACAAGATTGCAATTCTTTGGGTCGAACAGTTGCAACAACTAAAGGCAAAAAGATTCAGTTGACAGTGATGATATTGGAGCAACCACACTCTATTTTATTTGTTGAAGAAAAGGATTTGATTGAAATTAATGACAGTATAGCAGAGTTGTTATTGGCAGTAACCAACTGTGAAGACAGATTTTTGCTGTTTAAAAATAAACCAAGACTATACAAAGGATTACAGATTGATATTGATTCAGATGTCAGAGTTCACTTGAGATCGGGGGATTATAAACTTCCTGGGCTTGTACGTTTCAAGGGGCCGTTACAGCAGGAGAGGCCATTATCAGGTGTATATTTTGGTGTGGAGCTCCTGGTAAGTACTTAAATAGTACAGTTTGCAAAGCAAGTAACCTGATTTTCGATTTTTGTATTAAAGTGCTTGCACGTAAGTTATTGCAGGAGTCATCATGGTTGTTTTGATCTGAAGTGGTATCTTTCCAAAGTTCACAATTTTGAATTCACTTTACTGAATAGTGCTTAAAATAACTTTTTATATCAGTAGTTAGATAAATAGTAGAATGAGGAGCTTTTCTAAGTGAAGTGCTTGTACTTTTTGTTTGGAAAAAGTGTAAAATTTTGCACAAGTATTATTGTTGGTGTTATTGGTGTTACACTGATACCTGACAAAAATCAAAGGCCTTAAGAAGTGCATGACTTGTGAACATAAAATTCCACCCGAGTACCCACACTGTTTATGTGGATGTTCTTCGTGTTTCACTGTTGCAGTCATCACATTTGGGTTGTCCGTCCAAGGGTAGCCCTCGGCCAGCCTGAATACCAGAAGCTTAGTATTTCTGCATCAGTTGCTTTCACTTTGGTACTGACATCAGGTCATCAGTAGCATAAAGTAAGGCAGTCAACACCATTACATCAATCTTTCTTGCCATGGAGCCTGAAGCAGAAGCAATTTGCACAAGTGCCAGTCGGCCGCTCCCCGAGTTTCGTCTACCAAATTGAAGTTGAAACCTTCTAAAGCAAAGTACCCCAATAGGGATCCTTTTTTCTTGCACTAACCAATGTCAGAAAAAGTTAATAATTGTCTCACCTGTGGAAAGCAAATACCACACTGAGACTTTCATTCTTACTGCGTCACTTGCTGAGGCCCAGACCACGAAGTCCCCAGTTGTCGCTTCTGTGCTTTGTTCAACGCCAGAACTATCCGTCATCAGGCCCTTATTGTAGCTAGATATTTTCACTTACAGTCCTTGAATTCTGATATGGCTTCGGTAAGCCATCCAACGGCAGATCTTCCGAAAAAACATAAAGATAAAGACAGAGGCACAGGTCCAGACCTACCGACGATGCTTCCGTTAAGCTTGTAGTCAGTTCTCTGGTCCTCAGTGAGGTGCTTTCGCAGCCCCTGATGACTGCTTCTGTGGATTTGCAGGCCTCTACCGAGACCCTTTTGGAATTTGGTATTGCGCAAAACTCTTCTTCGACTAAGGATCCTGTGGTCGTCTCTACCTTGGGAGGGTCCGGAGCCACTGAGGAGGCACCAGCTTCCGAGGAAGCCCTTTGCACTACTGATTCTCATCACAAACCAATGTCTTCTTTTGCGACTACCGTTCTTTCGAAAACGACCGAGTTTCTTAGGCCCAGGGTATGAACCACACCCAAGAAACCGACGACCCACTCTCAGGCACCTGCTTCCTTGCCTCAGTCTCAAATGCTTAAAATGGCGGAAGACCTTATCATGCTGATCAAGGGAAGCCAAGCTACCCCCCTCCAAAAGGAAAAGAGATCTTTCCCCTGTAGTTTTGTCTGAACAAGAGTCTGATGACTCTGATGCATCTGAATATGAAGATATGCAACCCCTCTCTACTTAATGAGGATTCTGATGCAGAGGATTCCATTCCTTCAGCCTTTCCCCCAGACGATTTTTCCTTTGGGAAAACCCTTCATACCTTAAGAGAGCATTTCCAATGGGAGAGTCAAGACTACCCTCAGTCTAAAAGGAGACTCTGGGAATTCTTAGATCTTCCACAGCACATACCCTTGGCCATCCCCCCAGTCCTGGATGTTATGGAGGATGTTTTCCTGGAATCCAGCTTGACTTCTGACACCCTCCCTCCTGCACCTAGAAAACCAGGCAGGTACTATAGAGTCCCTGACTCACACAAATTTCTTTTTAAAAATTCCTGCTGCTGACCTTGGGGTAATTTCTTAAGGGCCTAAAGGGATTAAAGCAACCTCTGCTAAGAATCCCACCCCCTCAAATAGGGATTCCCGAGCACTAGACAGATGGGATAAAAAAGTATACACCTCAGCTACTCTTGCTATCAGGGCATTAAATTGTCAGTTCCATATGCTAAAATCAACATACCTTGGAACTCCTCAAACAAAAAATGTCTTCCTTTCCTGCTTGTGCAGAATCTAGAGTTACAAGAGTTAATGCATTCTGCAAGTCAAGTAACTAAACACACCTTGCACTGTGGTTTTGACACCCTAGAGGCTTCTTGCAGGGCAGCAGCCCTGCATT
The DNA here is from genome assembly GCF_019279795.1 of Protopterus annectens. Taxonomy (NCBI): domain Eukaryota; kingdom Metazoa; phylum Chordata; order Ceratodontiformes; family Protopteridae; genus Protopterus; species Protopterus annectens. The sequence continues at coordinate 419,594,597 of NC_056742.1, forward strand.
AGAAGGCATGCATGGCTTAAGGAATAGCCCCTGCCAGACCAGGTCACATCTAAATTGTTGGATCTCCCCCTCCACAAAGACAACTTCTTTGGCACTAAAGCAGAAGAAGTCTTAAAAAATATGGAAGAAAAAGCTAAATCTATGCAGACAGTTAAGGATTTCTTACAGGTCCAGCAGGCGTTGTCTCACCAAGCACTGGTCCTTTCCTGCTCCCACTAAGCCAGTCCAGGCCCCAGGGAACCAGACCCCCAGACAGCAGCCACAGGGAATGCAGAGATCTAAGCAGTGGACTACCTCCACTTCAAAAACGGAGTTCTAAGCCACCCCTTTATGGTAAGAACTCACAATGACTCTCCTCCACCATCCCCTCCCTCTGCCCACCTTCAACTAGGTGGAAAACTCCCCTTTCATGCAAGCACCTGGGCCACCATTACCAATGACCACTGGGTTCTCAACAGTGTCTCAAGGATGCAGATTTTCCTTCCACACCCTTCCAACCCCAAAAGGGTTCCCAGATCTACCTCCAAACCAGTGGGCAGAGGCTCAAAAGCAAATCCTTTCCCTGCTTTCTATCAGGGCAGTAGAGCATGTTCCTGCAGAACAGATAGGCCAAGGTTTCTACTCCAGACTTTTTTTCTGGTTCCCAGAAAAGAGGGCAGCTGGTGCCCCATCCTCCATCTATCCGTTCTATACACTTCCTGGTGATCCCAAAATTCAAAATGCTCACCCTCCAGCAGCTGCTACCCATGCTGTCCAAGGACGCTTGGCTAGCCACCCAAGATCTAAAAGATGCCTATCTCTACATTCCTGTCAGGGAATCATGCAGGAAATATCTCTGTTTCAGGGCAGGATCTCAACACTTTCAGTTCTTTGCTCTTCCCTTTGGCTTATCTACTGCTCCCAGAGTTTTCACAAAATGTCTTGCTCTGGCCATTGCCTTTTGCAGACAAAGGAATATCTAGATTTACCCATACTTAGACGACTGGTTTATTCAGGTAGACAGCCAGGAAAAGCAGCTCAAGCACCTGGCCTTTGTAAAGACCCTTCTAACCTCCCTAGGGTACACAATCAACGAAAAGAAATCCAAACAGGTGCCCACCCAAGGGATTATCTTCCTTGGAGCAAGCCTAGACACAGCATCCCAGATGGCATTCCGTACACCAGAAAAACAAATTTTCCTGACAAACTACTTCTCTTAACTAGCCACCAGACCCCAGTTATCTGCAAGGAAGATCCTGCAAGCTCTGGGGTTCACGGCATCTTGCATACTGCTCATTCCATATGCCAGACTGCATATGAGGAAACTTCAATGGTACCTAAAAAGCCTTTGGTGTCAACACTCTTAAGACCTGGAGACTCTTTTATACCTGTAATTCCTTGCCTCAGAAAAGATTTTCTTTGGTGGGCAACAGCATGCTCCCACAACAAGGGACTACCTTTCTCACCACCCCCGCTGCCCAGACACTCACCACAAATGCATCAGACTATGCTTGGGGTGCCCACCTGGATGGCAGGTGCATGCAGGGCCAATGGAGCCCACAGCAAATCCCGCTGCACATCAACCAAAAAGAGATGATGGCTGTTCAGCACACCTTGATAGCTTTCAAGCCCCTTCTCTTCCCAGGGGCTCTCCTGATCAAAACAGACAACACCACTGTGATGTGGTATATCAACAAGCAGGGAGGGACTCGCTCCTACCCTCTCTGCAGGCTGGCCATGACCCTTTGGCACACAGCCTCTGCCATGCAACTGCACCTGTTAGCACAATTCCTACCAGGCTCTCTCAAACAATCTGGCAGACAAATTAAGCAGAAATCTTCTGGACACATATGAGAGACACCTCAACAGAAGAACCTTCACCCTAATAACTCCAAAATGGGGCACCCCAAAGGTCAACCTCTTTGCATCCCACACCAACCATCAGCTCAGCAAATTCTGCACCAGGGAGCATCAGCGCATGTCTTGGAAAGTGGATGCCCTGTTCTTCCCCTGGGTCAATCTGTCGGTCTATGCCTTTCTTCCACTACCTCTTATTCAAAGAGTACTGCTCAAAATAAAGGAGGAAAAACTAAGGACAGTTCTTATAGCTCCAGAATGGCCTCGCCGGCACTGATACCCCTTGCTGTGCAGTCTGTCCCCACTGCCACCATGGCATCTTCCTCAGATTCCAAACCTCCTGACCCAGAGGGAAGGGGAATTCATGCATCCCCAATTGAAGACACTCAGTTTGGCAGCTTGGCTTATTCCCTAACCCTGGATCAATCTGCCAATCTCCGTGAACAGGTTGTAGATGTTATACCTGAGGCCAGATGCCCTAGCACTAGAAAGTCTTATGCTGACAAATGGAAAAGGTTCTGCACCTGGATCCAGGCTAAGGGAGCCAATACGGCACAGCCCTCCCTCCCTCTCATCCTGGATTACTTAGCTGACCTGTTACACAGTGGGCTCTCTCCTCTATAAAACTTCATGCCTCTGTCTTTGCTCATTTCCCCACTGAGCAGCCCCTTTTCTCTCCCCGTTAGATCAAACACTTCCTAAGAGGGGCTATCAACTTGAGGCCATCCAGAAGAGCACCAACCCCAGCTTGGGAACTTAACTTTGTGTTGGAAAAGCTCACCCTGCCCCCTTTTGAACCAGCTTCTTCTGCAGAGCTAAACTTTCTTTCCTGGAAAACAGCTTTCCTTCTGGCCATCACTTCAGCCAGAAGAGTCTCTGAGCTGCAAGTGCTCATGGCTGTGGAACCCTTAATCATCTTCCATGCTGACAGGGTGTCCCTCAGAACTAACCCATCCTTCATGCCCAAGGTGGTGTACAGTGTGGCTCTCAACCAATCCATTCATTTGCCCACCTTTTTTCCTAATCCCCAGAACAAGGGGGGAAGGATCTTGCACTGTCTAGATGTGCACAGACAGCTCAGATTCTATCTAGACAGGTCTAAATCCTTTAGAAAGTCTGATCAATTGCTGGGGCAGAAGGCAAAGCCATCTCCAAACAAACCATTTCCAAATAGATAGCACACTGCATCCATTTCTGCTACAAACAACATGGAAAGCCTCTCCCCAATGGGGCTTGAACTCACTCCACCAGAGCAGCCTCCACATCTGCAGCTTTCCTCAGAGGAGTCCCCACCAGGGACATCCTAGAGACTGCCACCAGGACTTCTATTCACACTTTTACCAAACATTACCACCTGCCTCTCTTCTCCAAATCCAGGGCAGGGTTTGCCTCTGCAGTCTTGCAGGGCATCCTAGCCAGCCCCTAGTTTCCTTGACTGCCTGCACCCATTTCCTCAGCTTTGGGAATCAACCCAAATGTGATGACTGAAACAGTGAAACATGAAGAACATAGTACAGTTGTGTACACTTACCGTAAATGTAGATGTTAGAGTGTATTCACTTTTGCAGTCCTGGTTTCCCTCCCTCCATCCCCCCTTTCTTCTCTTTCCTTACAAGGGACATATTGATATTTGCTTTCTACTGGTGGGGTTCTTCCGCTCCTACTTGGGGGTCCTGACTGGTTAGGGCAAGAAATACTGATGTAATGGCATTGGCTGCCTTACTTTATACTACTGATGACCTGACGTCAGTACTGAAACGACAGCAACTGACACAGAAATACTAAGCCTCTGGTGTGTGGGCCAGCCGAGGGCTACCCTGGCAGGGATAACCCAAATGTGATGACTGCAACAGTGAATGCACTCTAACATCTACATTTATGGTAAGTATACACAACTGTAGTTTATTGTTTGGGCTGTACCCATATTGAGGCAAATTGTGATATTTGTGCTTCTTTTGGAAGTAGGGCCATTGAGGGCCCCAAAGAGAAGTTGATCTTAAAAGTTTTGCTTCCCCCTCACACAGGGTCTTCTTCTTCTTCTTCTCCTCCTCCTCCGATATCTAGCACTTCCAGATTAGCTTCCCTGAGTAAGAAAATGGATAAGGAAAAGGAGACAGAAGTCTAAAGAAAAGTTTAAAGAATGACAATGAGCTGAGGAGAGGAAGGTAGAGAAGTTTAGAAAATGTCCCCAGATCTGTCAGATCCTTCGAGTCTGACACTTAAGAATCCAAGGAAATCAGATACACCAACTACTTGGATCCATTCTTCCTCACCTCAACCAAGATTTTCTCCAGAGCCAGTGAGTCATGGACTCCACTCGCCCATTTTGCAAGAGAGAAGGTACTCCAGACCTCTGTAAGTGGCATCATCTTTACTGTCCAATCCACCTGAAGTCTTACAGATACAGATGTCTATTGAATGATGCAGAGATTTCTGATGCAGAGATTTCTGGGGACACAAATCTGATTAGGGGTTCTCCTGGCGCTGTCCTGCTTGGGTGTTGTGGGTACATGTCCAAATATCTCTCCATTGTTCTTTCCAGTACCAGTCCATCCTTTATATTTGGTCCCAATGGGTCCAAACCACCACCGGTGCACCTCAGTCAGAGCAAACAGCTGGAGGAACTTCAACTTCATCAACATCCCTCACTGTCTAGACTCTGATTCTTTCAGATCGAGATGAGCCTCAGAGCCGAATGTCAGGGCCCTGGAGGTGGAATCAACTCGATTTTTTTGGAACCGTCTCTGCCTCTTGGGCTTCAGCTATTTCTAGATTGGTCCGAGGTCAGCCATAAAGCCAATTGGGGCTGGGGTTGCTCCTTCATCTTCAGACAAGAGGGATGTTCCTTTGGTTCAGATCTCAAAGTAGTCCTTCAAGGCATTTGAATGGGTTGTGACTAGGCCAAGAATTGGGTGCTGCCTTCTAGCTTGGATTCATCCCAACTTCTTTTGGATCCTGTGATTCGCCACACTCATTCATATCAATGGAAACAGTCAGTGTCTTTATGCCTAAAGGATACTTGTCACTTGAGTTCCCAGTCTGATTCAGACCTGTTCCCTGAGATTCCCCTGAGATGAAGTTTGCTAGGAAACAGACTTTCAAATGAAAACATCTGGACTCCTCTCCAGAGTCTGTCACAGAAGACACAGATCTGAATGAAGGTGAAGGTCCCCCGTGATCACCTCTAGAATATGCCACCTTTGGTGACATTCTAGCATTGATGAAGCAACAAGTTTTTTTCCACTGAAACTCCTTCAGCATATGAATCTCTGTTCCACAAAGCCTTTGGTATTGGCTCATCTGTGTCCTGGGTGGTAGCACCTAATGATGCCCTTGCACACCTGGTGGCTCTGCAGGCATGGAAGGACATGATGTAGTGGAAACTATCCCCAGAATGCCACATAGGATTTTGGTTGCCCTCAGTGACAGCACTGGAGCAAAGGTCCACCAGTAGATACCATGGCAGTAGTGGTAACCATGAAAAGGAATTGTCTGTGGACAGTCCTTCTGTTCATCCCCTAATAGGGAGTCAAATGCATTGGATAGGTTTGGCAAATGTACATATGCTTCATTGACATTTGCATTTGGGGCACTGAACTATCTTGCCCATATGGCATGTTTTCAGGGGAGCTGACCAGCTTACTAAAGTTCTCATTGGTAACTTACCAGCAGACATTCAAAAAACAGTGGACTCCAAATTGTCTGCCCTGCAGTCAGTCTCCAATATGTTCATGTGTCTCCTTTCCAATGCAGCTTATGGCAAAGCAAGGGCTGCATGCACTGGCATTACCATGCGTTGGCATATTTGGATGCACAAATGAGATTTTGCAGAAGGCTTTAAGACATACTTCATTAAAGCTAAGTTTGATGGTTCCACTCTTTTCATATCTTTTAAGAGACACTAGGAGTGAACAAAATGGAAAAAAAATGCATGTGCTATTGGAATCCACTTCTCCACTCCTCAGAGGACTTTTTCAAGTAACCAAAGGTGTGGTAAGATGATACCAGGAAAGTCCTGGAGACAGGCTCTTCCCTGAACAGAGGTGGAGACAACTCAAATGGATGTTACCCTAGGGGCAGAGATGGACTGCATAACCAGGGTTTTTGTGGTCCTTTTACCAAGAAGACCTGCCAGTTCTCCTGAAGAATTACCAGACTGCTGCACTCCATTATCCTTACATTACAATGGACTCATGAGTGTTGAGGATAATCAGCATTGGCTATTCCATTGCCTTTTTCTTATCTTCCAAGAAGAAAAGAAAGATTTCCAGTGTTCCACCCGGTCATTTAGAATCCGCCACAAGTTTTCAAGTTGCTAAGGAAAGTCATTCAACAAGATGCCCTGACACCAGTTAGAATTCAGAGTCTTTTCCAGGTTATTTTTAGTTCCAAAAAATACAAGGGACCTCAGGCTGATTTTGGACCTCAGCCATGTCAATCAGTTGTAAGACCGACAAAGTTCCAGATGGTCATAGTCAGTCCATATTGCATCTTTTGAGGAAGGATGATTAGATGTGCTCTGCCAGGAAGTATTCTTTCTCATAAAATAGAGATGCAATGGTCGCACATCCAGTCAGGATAAAACAGGCACGCGGTTGTGGGTTCAGTTCAAGCAGCTTTATTACACACAAACACATCAGGAATGATGCTTTGTAACTTAAACTTATAAACAGACTGACTACCACACTCCTATATGTCAACACTCTGGCCGTTCTCTCAAAATGGCAAGGCTACCTGCACATGCTCACTATTTGTATGCACGTGCTTACATCTGGAAATGCTTCTTAAAGGTATATATATATATATATATACACACTGTTCTACACCAATTGAAGAGACTTCTCTGTTTCTAGTTGGGATCCATTCTTTTTCAGTTTAGAGCACTGCCATTCAGTCTCACCACAGTCACCTGGGTGTTCATAAAAGTTACAGCAGTTGTAGCAGCTGATCTCCGACTGCAAGGGATCCACGTTCTCCTTTATCTAGACACTTGGCGCTTTACACTTACTTCCAGGGAACTACTGGTTCAACAATGGGACCTGTTGATCCACTTTGTACAGCAAGTAGGGATTATAGTCATTCAGCCCAAAAGTCAACTGTCACTCACTTAGCTCATAGAGTTTATCGGATGTCCCCTCAACACAGTCCTCAAAATTGCCAAATATCCCAGACACCAGAGTAATATCTATACGCTTAGTGACTTTACAAATCATTTAACAGTCCATTCCTCAAGAACGGTTGATTCTTTGTTAGGTTTGATGGCTTCTACCATTACACTAGTTTCCCTGGCATGGCACCAAATGAGTACTACAGTGGACCCTCTCAGGTCATTGGTCACAAAGTCTTCACCCCCCCCCCCCTGCATACCAAAATTCATCTCATGCAAGTTCACAGACATCATATCAAATGGTGGATAACCTCTGCAATAATTGAAGAAAGAGAGACTGTAACCATGTACACTTCCTTTTGGAGTGAGGTGGTCATTTCAAAGGGAAGATGGTTCAAGGTGCTTTATCACCTCTAGAGGCCAACCTTCAGTATAGTATCTTGGAGATAAAAGTGGTCCTCCAAGTGTTGTGGGCATTCCAGGACTCCCTCCCACAGAGTATGATTTCCATTTAGACAACATAGCAGTTGTCTAGAATCTCAACAAAAAAAGGTGAACATGATTACATCCACTTTGCTTGAAGGCTATGAGTGCATGCAGTAGGTGATGTCTACCTGTTGTTTCCTGACAGCATCACATATCCCACTGACGTCAAATGTACTAGTGGACAAGATAAGCAGGTCAATAGTTGGAAAGTGGCAGCACAGATTTTAAGCTGCTGGGGCTAACCTTGCTGCAATGTGTTCTCCTCATACCTAAACAAGTGCAGCAACTACTTTGACTTGATCCCTTCACAGGGACAGTGACTGTGAGGGATGTTGCAGTTCACAGTTGGGCCCCTACCACTGTTAACAAAAGTAATTTAGAAAACTGGAAGGTGCAAAATCAGAGTGATCCTCATTGCTCTGTTTTGGTCCTGTCAAGTTTGCCTCCTCTTCAGTCACCCATCTAGATTGTCTGCATCAGATGTAAAAGCCCTGAAGTTGACCACATGGTTCCTCCAATTTTAACAATAGTCAGAGATGTTAGGCTATCTTCTTCTACTGGCCACATTATTTCTGCTTCCCAGAAATAGTCTACCAAATGATATAACAAAGCAAGTGGAAAACATTTTCTACTTGGGTCTCATCAGAAGGGTTAGATCCTTTCTCTGCACCTTTTTTTTCCAATCTTAGATTTTTTTTGTCTTTTGTCAGTCTTAGAATTTTTTGTCAGAACCTTTTCAGAAAGCATCCAGATTTTCCACAGTCAAGGTACAGATGGCCACCATATAAAAGTTTCATATAGGGCACAATGAGTCTTCTTTTATAGCCTGTCTTAAAGTCTTAAAAGCCTTCCTCAAGGGTTCTTACTTACTCAGACCTCCAATCAGAGACCAATTTCTTCCATGGGATATCAGTGTTATGCTTCAGGCCTTGACCTAAGCACCCTTCAAACCAGCAGCTTCAGTAGACTTGAAGTTTCTCTCATGAAAAATTATTTATCTGATGTTAGTCTTCATTCATTCATGATGAATGGGAATGTGTTCCGATCCCCAGAAGTGGCTTGGCCATTATACAGCTTGTGCCAGCCAAAAAACACTCCAGAACTAAGACTCTACCCACAACGCCCCTCTCTCCATTACCTCAGATCTCGTTTATCACTTTGATTTCAAGACGTGCCAGTCGATACTGTCCAGCTAAGTTCAAAATGTATTCGTCTTCTTTAAAAACTTTCTGTTCCTTTTAAACCCTTGGTTAATATTTATCTCTCATTCATATTTCTTTAGTGATTCTGCTGTTCTACTCTTAATACTTTGCGGTATCCTCATTCCCATTGTTGGTAACCTTCCCCTCTCCCTCTTTACCTTTTAAGGTAACCCTTTATATTACCATTGCTTGTATTTCATTCTATCTTACCAATCTGGGTATTTCTCTCTACTGTCATTGGTAGAACTTTCACCTATAAAAGTCTCAAGGACCTTTTCAGGACACATGGCAGTAGCTCCCCTTGGGGCAGAGGGGGGAGCTCTAATGGAAGACTCACACCCTGTGGTAGAGGTGGCCCACAAAATGAGGGCACAAGAGACTCCTTCACTGGACAACTCTATCAGCACTCCTGAAAGGAGGCCTAATTGCTTACCTTTGGAAGTAGTCGGGGAAAGACTTTCACTGCACCAGACAGCCTGGTGATTAACAACTTCCGATACTTGGATTCAGAGAATCGTTATCAGAGGTTATCATATCCCCTTTATTCTCTTTCCAAGATCAAAAGGAAAAGTCCCTGATGTAACACCCAATCAGAGGGATCAAGTAGCCTTGGATATGCAAAAGCTGCTAGAAAAAAGGGTCATCCAAGAAGTCCCACCAGACCAGATAGGATATGGATTTTACTCCAGGTTATTTTTTAGAGCCAAAAAGACAGGTGACTGGAGACCAATGCTGGATCTCAAGTTCATTCAGAAAACACAATTCTGGATCGTCATGGTTCAGTCTGTACTTTCTTTTCTTGAGGAAAATGATTGGATATGCTCTGTAGACCTTCAAGATGCGTATTGCCACATAAAAATGGACAAACACTCCAGAAGGTTTCTCCGCATTGGGCTAGGAGCCTGTCATTTCCAGTTCAAAGTTCTGTGCTTTAGTCTCACAACAGCCCCCAGGGTTTTCACCAAATGCATGGCAGCAGTCGCTGCTCAGTTGAGACTACATGGATTCTGAGTGGTTCCTTACTTAGACAACTGTCTCCTCGCTGCCCCCACCAGGTGTCGACTGCTTCAAGCCACAAATTTCATCCTGCATCTTTTCTACTCTTTGCACATAATGGTCAACAAAGAAAAATCCCAGATGACTCCAACACGAGACCTAGAGTTTATAAGAGCTTGCCTCAGTACAATCTCTTGTGTAGCTTCTCTCCCTCTTTATAGATTACAGAAGATAAGGTCTCCAGTACAATTCATCACATCCAGAGACAAAGTCCCCAATCTTCTTGTCGTCTTCCAAGCTCTAGGGTCTGTGTAAGTGACCATTACTTTAGTACCTCTGGCAGGATTTCACAGGAGGCTACTTTACTGGCTCTTAGCTGCACAGTGGTCCATCCTAACACATCCGATGACTTATCTCATTTTGATAACTGGTCACTGCAAGAAGGATCTATCCTGGTGGATGCAGTCAGAGGAAATTCATCTGGGCTGTCCCTTCACTCCCTCTCAGCCCAAGACCATAGTGACCATGGATGTCTCCCAGATCAGGTGGGGAGGGCATTATCTGGGAAGAACAGTCCAGGTCACTTGGTCTCTGCAAGAGGCCAATTTGCACATCAATGTCCTGGATTTGAGGGCAGTGCTGTTTACATTGCAAACCTTTCAATCTACCCTCCCTCTGGGGACCATTGCAATTCGGGCCGACAACATGTCAGTGGTCTGGTACATCAAGAAACAGGGCAGAACCAGGTCTTACCCCTGTGCCAAAAAGCTCTCAGACTATGGCAATGGGCGATATCTCCCAACTGCTTTGTAGTGGCAATCCACATCCTGGGGAGCTCCAACGTGAAAACAGACAAACCGTGCAGATTCATTGTCCTGCCTCACAAGTGGTCCCTCAATCCCAAGGTGGGGATGGACATTTTTCATTGATGGGGCCAGCCTTGCTGCAACCTCTTCGCTTCCCCAGTGAACAACAAATGCAGCAGGTATTTTGCCCTAATCCCCCCTCAGGGGCAGTCCCCGAGAGACGGTTCCCTTCTTGATTGGCCATCAGGACTTTTCTATGCCTTCCCTTCATTCCCCTGTTCTTGAAGAAAGCCCAAAGGTTGAGAAGCAAAGTGACTCTCATTGAACCCTTTTGGCGCCAATAAGTCTGGTTCCCCTTTCTTTGGCCTCGCCTGATTCACTTTCCATGGATTCTGGACCCTGTTCCAGACCTCTGGTCTTACCTACAGGGACTGATGCATCCCAACCTTCACAGTTTCAAACTGACAGCTTGGTTTCTCCAATTCCGTTAGCTGCCAGGTAGAGTAATGTAGCTTCCTCAGTACAAAACATTCTTCTGGCGTCTCATAAACCATCCACCAGGAAATTCTATCTTAGCAAATGGAAGAGATTTTCAGATTTGGCTGTACAAATAATTTAGACCCCTTTTCAGCACCTGTTGACAAAGTTTTAGAATTTTTAGCTTCCCCTTTTGATCAAGGAGCTTCTGATTCCACCATTAAAGTTCAGATAGAGACCATTTATAATTTCCACAATGGCTACGATGATCATTCTTTAGTTTCCCACCATTTATGCAAAGTTTTTCTTAAAGGTGCCTTGCATCTAAAGCCTCCATTCAGGGACCCCATAGCTCCATGGGATCTGATCCTGGTTTTACAATCTTTGATACTCCCGCCCTTTGAATCAGCAGCAACTTGCCATCTCAAATTTCTGTCATAGAAAACTCTTCTGCAGTGGCCACTACTTCTGCCAGGAGAGTTTCTGAAATTCAAGCATTGTGTAAGACCCCCTTATCTTATTTTTCATAAGGATAGGGTTTAATTGAGAACCCAACCCTTCCTTTATTCCTAAGGTGGTCTCAGAATCTAATAGTAATCAAACTATTATTTGCCTGTTTTCTTCCCCAATAAAGGTGAATACTGCTTTCATTTAGTAGACTTTCACAGACAATTATGTTTCTACCTTAACAAGACCTAAGAGTCTAGAAAATCGGACCAGTTATTTGTTTCCTTTTCAGGTCTGACTTTGGGAAAACCTGTCACAAAAGTTAACATATCAAGTTGGCTCGGAGCTTGTTACCTTCATTCATGATCATAACAACCACAAGTTGTCTGCACCTGTAAAAGTCCATTCTACCAGACCAGTAGCCACGTCAGCTGTTTTCCACTCCAGGGCATCCATGGATGAAATTTGTGCAGCCGCGGCATAGGCTACTCTACATACCTTTATCGCTCATTACAACTTGGATATGGTCTCCAGGGGAAGAGCATCTTTTGGCTCTATGGTTCTCAGGAATATCCTTTCATAAGGCCACCTAAGACCTAAAGTAGCTGGCGATTCTGTCCCATTCATCAAAAATGAATGAAGATTGACATTAGAGAAAGAAGTTATGTACTTATCATAATGTTCAATCTGTGTTGTCGATCTTCATTCATTCTTGACGTCCACTCTCCTTCCCTCTTCTACAGATTTCCTGGAGGACTAGACACTTGTTCTGGGAACCAGTAGGTTTCACTTTGGACATGGCTTCTACCTTGTATCCCTGTTCTTCTGCAGTATTATTTGGCTGCAAACTCTATCTGAGGTAATCGAAAGAGGGGCATTGTAGGTGTAGAGTATTAGCTTGAGAGTTTTTTGGCTGGTGCAAGCTGTATAACAGCCAAGTTGGTTCCAAGGATCAGAACCGAGTCCCATTTGTCAAGAATGAATGAAGATCGACAACACAGATGGAACGTTATGGTAAGTACATAATGTCTTTTTCTTCCTGCCATTACATCCGCTAGATACATTTCTGAATTACAAACACGGTCTTGCAAGCCACCATATTTGGCTTTTCATAAAGGCAGAGATGCCTTGAGGATTATTTTTTTTTTCTGCTCAAAGATGACATCCAAAACAAGTCTAAATTAGTCAGTTGATTTGCCAGTCATTTTTCCTAGATTCTTAGATGAGAATATTTACTGCACATATAGATGTTCATAGACGGCTCATTCTGTTTAATTGAACAGTGGGTATCAGAAAGTCAGATCAACTATTCATATCCTTTTTTTTTAAAGTAAAATTGGACAAAAGCATTTCGAAAGTCACACTTTCAAAATTGCTGCTGGAATGCATTTCCTTTGTTTATAGTAAAGTGGGCTTGCCCTGTCATACAAAACCAAAAGATGTAATGCGATTCTATCTCGTCTACATTCATAACTGATGGGCTCGGAGCCGAGAATCGGCTCCGACTCGGCCGATACACTAGCACGAAGTCTCTCATTGGCTTGGCAAACCCCTTATCCCAGGATGCAACATGCCCTAACCCGCAGATCTTGTTTGCCGCTCCTAGAGTAACGACGTGATCTCGACTTGGCTGTGGCTATGTACCCTTCTTTTTTGGCCTTTTGGTCACTTTTTTGGCAGTTAGCTTTAAAGTTTATACTCAGACAGCTATTTTAATAGCTATCTTGTTGTTAGTTCCTTTGTGATTGACTGTGTTTGTCTTTTTGGATTGTTGTGGTAATTCCTTCTGTTTGGCGGGCTAGGCCCGTTTGAGTTAGAGGGCCTTTGCCCTATCTCTTGTTGAGCGTTTAAGTTAGAGCTCTTCCCCCCCTTCCCTCCTTGTGTGTTGAGTGAGTTACAGTTGATATGTCTAGCAAAGAAAAGGAACATAAGCCATCAGGCTTTAAAAAATGTTCAAAATGCAATTACAAGATAAAAAACCTTCAATCACCACAAAGTCCAGCAGCCGCATTACCCTGCTTAATTCACCCACAGGATTTTATTAGAACAGGCAAATTGTAAAACTGGTACAGACTAAGCACTAGGCTTCTTCAGAGTCTTAACAAAGAACAAGCAAACACATACAATTTAAATATCGTTACTATACTCCTATTGGTTAAAACAAACACCTCCCCCCCACACATTAATTAATAAAATTTAATCAATAAATAACTATTTAATAGTTGTTCTCATACAAGAATAAATTATTTAAAAATTGTTTTATGTACTTATTCTAGTTTATATAAATACATTAAAAACTAAATTTAAACAATAAACTTCATTTATTTCACAATAATATAAATACATTAATAAATACACTAATAAATCTATTTGTTTGTTATATTTGATGGGACCTAAGTTTTAAAATAGGTTTAATAGAGATGTGGTCATAGAGATGTGAAAGAAAAGGTAGATATGGAATGGCAAGAAGGATGAAAAGACAGAGGGTTTACTTAAATATAATGGGATGACACCTGTGTTTTTGGAAATGATAAAGGGTGTATGGAATTTCTCCCTAAGTGAAGAGGTCAAAAAGATTTTAGGTAAAGGACCTAATATTGTATACAGTAGAGGGGAGAATCTGAAAGGAATTTTAGAAAAGAATAAAATAAAGAATCATAAAGTGTGGATTTTGTAGATGGTAAATACACCATCAAATGCCCTGGACAGTGTAATTGTTGTACCAAAAACCTTGTATATTTAGCGTCCTGTTCCTCCTGTAATGCTTTCTATGTGGGCAAAACTATCAGGAGGCTTAGAGACCGGATTTCTGAACATTTAAGGTCAATTAAAAAGAAGGATTTGCACAATGCACTTTATTTGCACAGTACAAAATGTAGTGATTTTAAAAAGTTTTTGTTTTTTGTTATAGGTCGAGTGATTGATTGTGGTGAAGGTGGAGATGTGGTCAATAGGGTGGGGGCTTTAGAGACAGAATGGCAAATTAGACTAGATGCCTGTAGACCCCCAGGTTTAAATAACCACATCTCTATTAAACCTATTTTAAAACTTAGGTCCCATCAAATATAACAAACAAATAGATTTATTAATGTATTTATTAATGTATTTATATTATTGTGAAATAAATGAAGTTTATTGTTTAAATTTAGTTTTTAATGTATTTATATAAACTAGAATAAGTACATAAAACAATTTTTTGAGGAGTTTTTAAATAATTTATTCTTGTATGAGAACAACTATTAAATAGTTATTTATTGATTAAATTTTATTAATTAATGTGTGGGGGGGAGGTGTTTGTTTTAACCAATAGGAGTATGGAGTACGATATTTAAATTGTATGTGTTTGCTTGTTCTTTGTTAAGACTCTGAAGAAGCCTAACTGTTTGGCGAAAGCATCTTTTTGTGCTTAGTCTGTACCAGTTTTACAATTTGCCTGTTCTAATAAAATCCTGTGGTGAATTGCTGGACTTTGTGGTGATTGAAGGTTTTTTATCCTATTCTGCCCTGGTGGGTGTTTCCAGTTTCTTTTGCAATTACAAGATGTTGACAGATGGCCACGCCATCTGTGTTTATTGTCTAGGGGCTAAACACTTGCAAGAATCTTGCAGTGTTTGCCATGCCTTCTCCTCTCGTGTCCTACATGAGAGAAAAAATAAGCTGATCCTGAAGGGTTTGATCAAGCCAGCCTTCGATGAAGCTTTGGCTTCTTCTCCCTCCTCAAAATCGAAGCAAAAGAAGTCTTCGGTTCCGACAAGTCCGTCTGAGCCGCCTGCAAAAAGAGCTAAATCTGTGTACCCTTCCTCGGCTCCACTGGCCTCGGAGCTGCAGGATAGAGGATCTAAATCTGGGTCTCCTTCCTCGGCTCCACTGGTTTTGGAGTCTCGGGATGAGAGATCAGGTACTCTGTCCCCTTCCTCGGCTCCACTGATTTAGGAGCCGCAGGATAGAGGATCTAAATCTCTGTCTCCTTCTTCGGCTCCATTGGTCTTGGAGCCGCAGGAGAGTGTTTCCGCTCTGGGGTCGGTTTTGTCGGCTCCGGAACCGTCGGCGCCGAAAGGGGTCCCGGTTCTGGTCGAGTCTGCTTCGGCTCCAATCCTTTTGGAGCCGATTCGGAGCCGGCCTCCTAGCTTTGTCTCGGAGCCGATAGAAAAAGTTTCTCGGCCCCCTTCTGTTTCCTCCAGGTCCTCCAGGCTTTCAGATTTGGATGTATAGGGTGGTCCAGAGGCTCCTCTTATCCAAATTATTTTCGGCTCCGGCCCAGTCGGCCCCGGAGACAGTCCTTTCGATTCTGTTTCTTCCTCCTCCGACAACCTTGGTGTCGTCGGAGTCGGAGTTCGTAGAGTCGGGTGAAGTCCTTGAGTCGCTTCCGAGACCTACTGCTAGTCTATCGGCACTGACTTCAACTCCAACCCTTTCTGTGCCTTCCAGAGGTTTCGGTTCTCGGGTGTCCTCAGCCGGGCCCGAGGGGGATTCGTCGAGGCTTCTGGTTTCGGCCCCTAGTCTCCCTCTTGGCGCCTCAGCTAGGGGAACCCCGACACTGGTCATGGTCTCGGAGATGGGCCTCTCCTCAGATTCTGGTGGGCCCGCCTTCGAGGCTATGAGGAGCGCGCTGGCCAAGTCTCTAGTGACTTCACCTGAATCTGCGACTCCTTCCCTAGACACGGTGACTAGAGCTTCTGGTGCCCCCCTGTCTTCGGACAGTGCTGCTCCTAGGCCTGAGAATTCCTCCTTGTGTGGTCCCCTGTTTTCCGAGGAGCCTTCAGAGTTTGTGCCAGAAGAGCCGCCCAGGAACACATTGTGCAAGAGGAAGCACATAGACTCCCCAGATGAGTCTGTCATCTCGGACACCTACCTTGATGATGCGGAAGGGTCCCCTAAGTTGTCCTCTGATGATGTCTCATTCTCCGATATCCTGGAGATCTTGAGACAGAGGGGCGACTGGCCATCCAAAACCCCTTCCACGGAGGAGTCTGTCTTCCTTAAGGCCTTCGGAGCCCAACCCTCCACCTCCTGGGTGTCTCCACCCTTCGATGAGTTACTGGATCTTATTTGTCGAAGGGTGTTGGAACACCCTGATTCTGTGGAGCCAGTTCCTTCTCGCCCCAACATGTTTTTATCCGCACCCCCTGGCAAGGAGTTTCTAACCAAGGGAGCTCCGGTTGATGCTATGGTGGTGGCGTCTGCCACCCAGCAGGATGTGGCAGAGGCATCTACGTCTATCCATCCTCCTAACAAGGAGTCCAGGAGCATGGATAGGTACGGGAAGCGTACCCTGACTTCAGCGACCTTTACTCTGCGGTCGCTGAATTATTTATGTCACTTTACGAGGCTCCAAAGGGATCTCATAAAGGAGTTGGGAGATACCCTGTCGGGTGACGTGCCTGAGGCGTTGACACATTCTGTCAATGCCCAGCTGTCTCCCCTTTCATCGATTGTTAACTCGTCCATGAGGCTAATATCGTATGCAGCCGAAGGGGCGGGTAGGGCAGCGAGTTCGGGCGTAGCCCTTAGGAGGCAAGCCTGGATGCGCTTGTGTCACTTTGCGGAGGTGTTCAAGTCTTCCTTCACCGACACTCCATTCGATGGGTCCTCTCTCTTTGGACCCAAGGTGAAAGACACACTCACTAGATGTGAGCAGGAGGGTAAGACTTTGTCTGCTGTTGGCGCCCGTTTTTCGCTTCCTTCTAGACCTTATCCCAAGGCTCAGAGGGGAGGAAAGATGTGGTTCAGAAAGTCCCAAAAGTCTTTCCCTGCCCATCAGAGTGACCCCCCTTCCAGAGGCAGAGGGGGGGGATTATTCTGGAAGATGTCGCCCTAGAGGTGGTGGAGGCCCCTGCAACTCAGGAGACTGCAAATCCTTTCGTGGTTCCTCCTTTCAGTGTCCCTGAGGGACTGCCCGTCTGTGTGTCTCCGGAGCCAGTCGGGGGTCGATTCTCGATGCATCCAAGGGCCTTGGGATTCATCACTCAGGATCAGTGGGTGCTTCGAATCATCGCCAGAGGTTACACCATCCTCTTTATCCGTCCCCCTCCATTGTCAAGGAAAATCCCAGACGTGCCACCCAGTCAACGGGATCAAGCAGCCATAGAGGTCGCAAAGCTGCTCAGAAAGGGAGTCATCCAGCCAGTCCCCACAGACCAGACCGGATTAGGAACTTACTCAAGGTTATTTTTGGTGCCGAAAAGAACAGGGGACTTGAGACCCATTCTGGATCTCAGCCACCTAAACCGCTTCGTAAAGAAGTCCAAGTTCTGGATGGTCACGTTGCAATCCATTTTTCCATTGCTGGAGAAAGGAGTATGGATGTGCTCCATCGATCTCAAGGATGACTATTATCACATCAAGATAAACAGGGCTTCCAGGATACATTTATGCTTCCGCCTAGGAGCCAGTCACTTTCAGTTCTGGGCCCTGAGCTTTGGTCTCACCACAGCCCCCAGGGTGTTTACCAAATGTCTGGCAGTGGTGACGGCTCACCTGAGACGTCTGGGATTCCAGGTGTTTCCGTATCTAGATGACTGGCTCCTCACCGCTCCCACCAGGCATCTTCTTACTCAGGCCATGAGTGCTACCATCGAGTTGGGACATCTATTAGGAATTGCATTCAACTGGGAAAAGTCTGTATTACTGCTGTCACAGCGTGTTGTCTTTATAGGCGCAGAGCTAGACTCTGTAGAGATGCGAGCATTCCTTCCAAAAGAGAGGATAAAGATACTACAGGACCAAGTCCTAGCCCTACTACCCCGAAGGAAAGCCCCAGCCAGGATGGTCCTTCAGCTTTTGGGGTTGATGGCGGCCGCCATTCTTCTGGTCCCTCTGGCAAGATTGCACATGCAAATTCTTCAATGGCTCCTGTCGACTCAGTGGTCATACCAAGATCTGCCATTGTCCTACCCGATTCTCATCACGGAAACGTGCCGGCGAGATCTGCGTTAGTGGCTCCTTTCCTCCAACCTGAACCAGGGGAGACTCTTCTGCCCCCCCTCCCCCATTGCCACAGTGACCACGGACGCCTCCCAGATAGGGTGGGGGGGCATTATCTAGGCAGGACGGTTCAAGGCCCATGGCAAGATCACGAAACCCACTTACAAATCAATGTTCTGGAAATGAGGGCAGTGCTTCTAGTGTTGCAGGCATTTCACAGCTCTCTTCCCAGGGGTACCATCGCAATCTTCTCAGACAATATGGCGGTAGTATGGTACCTGAACAAGCAGGGAGGAACCAGGTCTTATCCTCTTTGCAGAGAAGCCATTAAAGTC
This sequence comes from Protopterus annectens, assembly GCF_019279795.1. Lineage (NCBI taxonomy): Eukaryota > Metazoa > Chordata > Ceratodontiformes > Protopteridae > Protopterus > Protopterus annectens. Next base: position 419,613,213 of record NC_056742.1, read on the forward strand.
TGGAACTGGGCGATCGCTTCCCAGAGATTTCTAGTGGCAACGCACATTTCGGGGAAGTCCAATGTGATAGACAGGCTGAGCAGAGTTATTCTGATGCCTCACTAGTGGTCCCTGAACGACCAAGTGGCGGCTCGGATCTTCTCCAAGTGGGGGTTCCCCTGCTGCGACCTTTTCGCCAGCCCCTGCAATGCAAAGTGCAGCAATTTCTTCTCCCTTATCCCCCCCCCCCCAGGGGTAGTAACCCAGGGACGCTCTAGTCCACAATTGGCCCTCCGGTCTGCTCTAGGCCTTCCCACCGGTCCCTCTACTGCCAAAGGTGATTCAGAAGGTGATCTGCTTGGGAAGCGGCATGATTTTGATCGCATCACACTGGCCCCGCCAAGTTTGGTTTCCCTTCCTTCGGAAGTATGTAGTGAAGGATCCTTGGAATCTGGACCCAGTTCCAGATCTCCTGACTCTTCAGTCGGGTCAGGCCCATCCATCACTGCGAACTCTCAAGCTAGTGGCTTGGCTGCTCCACTTCCGACCTTAGTCAGACAGCATATCCTTTCGCCTGAGGTGGTCCGGATTCTGTCTTCTTCTCACAGAGCTTCCAATAAGGAGGTATATTCTAATAAATGGAAAAGGTTTGCCATTTGGGCCCAGCAGCACAACCTTGACCCTCTGACAGCTCTGGTGTCAGCAGTATTAGATTTTTTGGCAACTCTTTTTAGACAGGGTTTCGCTGTCTCCACGCTTAAAGTCCAATTGGCAGTGATTTCTAATTATCATGTTGCCTTTGAGCCTTCACTCATGAGTCATAAGTTGTGTAAGGCCTTTCTCAAGGGAGCTTGGTTGCTTCGCCCCCCGGTGTCGCTACCTGTTTTGCCATGGAATTTGAATGCAGTTTTAGGAGCCTTGACGTCTCATTCCTTCGAGCCGGCGGCCACTTGTGAGCAAAAGCTCTTATCTTGGAAGACTGCCTTCTTGGTAGCTATTACTTCAGCCAGAAGGGTTTCGGAGCTTCAAGCCCTTTCTGTCAAGCCTCCTTATCTGATCTTTCACAAGGATAGAGTATCTCTAAGACTAAACCCATCATTTCTTCTGAAGGTTTCTTCTGCTCTTTGTCTACAGCAATCTATAGAGCTACCAGTTTTCTTTCCGAAATTTTCCAACAAGGCAGAATACAGACTTCATCAGTTGGATGTGCATAGACAACTGAGGTTTTACTTGGATAGGACACAGCAGCAGAGGAAATCAGACCAGTTGTTTGTGGCCTTTGCGGATAACAGGTTTGGCAAAGCAGTAACTAAGACCACTATCGCTAGGTGGATTAGGGATTGTGTTTCATTTATTTATGCATCAACAGGAAGGGACCTTCCATTTCCAGTTAGAGCGCATTCTACTAGGGCTATGGCAACTTCAGTGGCCTTCCACGCCAGACTGTCTGTGGATGAGATATGTGCAGCGGCCACTTGGGCTTCTCTACATACATTTATTTCTCATTATAAACTGGACGTGGCCTCTAGCGGTCGGGCGTCCATTGGTTCCACAGTGCTCAGGAGTGTTTTCAGTGAACCTCCCAGGATCTAGGTGCTAGGGACGCTGTCCCATCAGTTATGAATGTAGGCGAGATAGGATCGCATTACATCTTTTAGTTATGTACTTACCATAACGATAGATGTATGTGATCCATCTCACCTACATTCTTACGTACCCGCCCTCCTTCCCCCTACCTGTTGGATCTGGAGGAAACACTGTTGTGCAGTCGGTTTGGCACATGTGGGTGAGTTGCTGAGGGGCAAACAAGATCTGGGGGTTTGGGCGTGGTGCATCCGGGGATAAGGGGTTGGCCCAGCCAATGAGAGACTTTGTGCTAGTGTATCGGCCGAGCCCATCAGTTATGAATATAGGCGAGATGGATCACATACATCTATTGTTATGGTAAGTACATAACTAAAAGTTCATTCTACAAGAGTAGTTGCTGATGCTGCTGCTGCATTCATGGAGTTCCCATGGATGATATTTGTGTAGCAGCAACAAATTCCACTATCCATACCTTTGATCTCCTTACAAATTGGATGTGCAGTTTAGATCACATTCTTCTTTTGATTCCACTGTTCTCAGGAATGTTCTTCCTTGTTGCCATCCAAGTATTCTTCAGCTTGGGAATCTGTTTGAAAGATTGACTTGGAAGAAAATAGACATCAGATATGAAAGGATATATTTACCGTAATAGATTTGTGTTTCATCTGGTTCAACATCCCTCCCTCCTTTCCCCCTTCCAATATTGTACAGCTTCTGGTGATCGGACAAAACTTATCTGAGCCCCTGTCTGCAAAAATGTCTTTTTTGTACCATACGGTTGATATTATTTTTTTCCCTAATCATGACACTTACCATGATGCATACAAGTCTTTCAGTTATAGGATGAACATAATATTTAAGGATATGCAGCAGACTCAGTATGAGGTACTTTAGTGGAGAGGAGGGAATTTTGGGTAGGGGAGGAGACAAAGCCTTGGATCCACAGCTTTAGGAAAAGGCGCCAAGATTGTATCTGATTGGATCAAACAACCCAAAGGTTAAACCAGACTACAGTGAGACAGTACAAATCTATTGTTATGGTAAGAAGACTAGTATTTAAGTCTTTATGCAAGGGGAGAAGATTTATAACTTCACATAAGGACAAGTATGACAGGTTGTAATTTAGTGACAAAATTTCTCTGAAATTTGAAATACCAGGAATGCCTTGTACCATCTTCTTCATTCTGAAGATTCATCAAGTAAGATACGTGTAGATATTACCTTTGTGATGTACTTCATAACTCTTTATGACCACAAACGTGAGCAGGGTACTAAGCTACCTATATTTGTGAAACACACTCAAAGCTGTTAGCAAGCATACATAGAAGAGATGGTATATTTAGTAAAATCAGACCATGTTGATCTAACTAGGCTTATGATCTCTTTTCAGGGAAGACCTGAGGTGGTATTTATACTACTAGGGGGCAATTTGGCCAGGGCATAATGGAATGTCCCCTACTCCTTTGGGGTAGGGGGATGAAATTGAAAGTGGTGCATTCAGTTTCTCTCTCTGTTCCAGGCATGAAGGCGGCTCCGAGAGACAACATTGCCATGGAAAATGTAGTCCAGTGCACTGATGGCCCAAATGTTGATGAAAGTACAAAAAGGTATATGGAGTTGGCAGAATTGCTGCCAAATGGAGAAAGAAATGAGGCAATAGCAGAGAGTGAGTCCCTATCAAGGTAGAAAACAAGAAAGGAACAGGTCCATGTAGTGAAGGAGATGGGGCCTAATTCAGAAGAGCTTTTTCAGTGGAGGTTCAAGGGTGACACAGCAGCAGGATCGATATGTTATTAAAACTCTTCAGTCCAGAGGGTTGCGGAATGATTATTTGGAACAGTTGGTTAATCAGAGTATGCTGGAAAACAGTGCAGCAGCATTGTGGAGTGATTTAATGAAGAGAATAGGAGGGAAAAGAGCTGAATCCCGTGAGAAAACATATGCACAAACAGTTAAAGAAGGGGAAGGAAGTAAAGAAAAGAAATAGAGAAGGTACACACTAAGAATAAGCACTAAAAAGGGCAAAGGACTAGATAGGTATGAAGTGTGGGACACCTTGATTGCAACATTAGGTGTAACAGCAAAGGAGGTAAGAGTGTTTATTCTAATTAATAATGAGACATTTTGTGATTTTAATATTTGAGAATGGGCAATACATGGAAAACGTTATAGGAAAATATAAACAGAAAAAGAAAGTGTATCCTTGGACAGAATGTTATGCAGCCATTCTCTAGAACATGAAAAAAAAGATTATTGGTTCAATTTAGAACTGAGGTTGAACCTGTAGATTTAAAAAATGACTATATTGGATATTTGTAAGGAAGTATTGGACACTGTGAAAGTTTATGATGAAAGAGGACTTTGGACTGGGGGATGGGAATGTGGAGTAATATTAAAAATGGAAAATGACAATGTGTTACGTATACCAAGTATTATTAATGTTCTTGGTAATAGGGGTTTTGTGAGATACACAGGGCAACCAAAGACTTATTTTTGTAGTAAAGATCATCATTTAATTAATGAATGTAATAAGAAAAAATGTTATTTGTGTAGTAATGCAGGGCATAACACAAAAAAAGTCCTTTAAAATGCATGAAATGTGGCAATACAGGACATTCCATGGCTAGAATGTGAACTAGATATACAAGAAAATGAAAATAAAAATACACAGGAGGAAGAGATAGAAACAGTTGTACAAAAACAAGTACAACAAAAGGAAATTGATATAGAGGTCATGCACAAAGGCAAATAATAGGATAATGAAAAAGAAACAGATAAGATTAGTGAAGAAGAATCTGGTATAAACTAAAAGATAAAAGATTTCTGTAGGGAAAGGAAAAGAAAATTTAAAAACAACGTTTAGAGAAAAAAAGGTAAAGGATAGGAACTCTACTGTAAATGGTAAAGCTGATAGCTTTAAGTGTAAGCAGTGTGAACAACATTAAGAGGAGAATTAGTATATTACAGTGGTGTACTGGAATAGATGCTGAAGTGATAATATTAGGACACAATATTATTAACCAGAAGAAAGAACACAAACAGAAAACTTTGAAATGGTGAAATGGGAATGTTCTAGGTGAAGAAACATTTTTAAGCATATGTGTATTATGTCAATGAGAAGTGGTATGTTAAAGTTATGGGTAAAACATTGGATGTATAAGAGAAATTATATAAAACTGAAATAGACTTTTTATTGTCAGAAAGTTTAAAAGTTACAAAGGAATTAAGTATAATGGATTTTCTGATCATATAGTGATTTGGATGAAAATTAATAATACATTAAGATAGGAAAATGAATAAAAATAATGAATGAAAAAGAATTGGATATAGTAGAAAGACAGAAACGAATTACATTCTGGAAACAACATATAAGCATGAAAGATTTTTGTGAAAAATGGATGGTATAGTGGATACATTTTAAAGAAAAGTATAAAAAGTGTTCTTCGAATGTATAGATAAGAAAATGAGGAATGTAAAAGAAAAGTATAAGATATTGAGTCCAGAAATATTCAAGCATGTTTTAGGGAAAGAGAAAAATCTTATGAAAAGGAAAAAGAATTGGATAAAATGAATCAGATTAAGATCCACAATTTATTACAAGACAAAAAAAGAGGTAGCATCTCCTTTGAGTAAAATAATGCATGAAGGAAAGACAATAAGAGAATTAAAGGATACAGAAGGTAAATTTAAAGAACAAAAAAGGATATATGAAATAAGAGCATGTGATAAATTTTGTTAAGAATGAGCTGAAGATGGAAAAAAGTTATGACTGGAAGAAATTAAACAAAGAAGATAATGAATATCTACAAAAAAAATAAATGTAAATGAATTAAATGAAATTCTGAAAGATATTAATATGAATTCTGCAACAGGAATAGATGGAATCAAATATGTATAAATAAATGGAAGATTGGCAAAAAGGAATGTTTATCAAAGTGATTGATTTATTTATTTTATTTTTATTTTACATTTGTTTTACATTTGTTGACCGGGCTAGTCTAGCTGGATAAATGTCCATTTTCAGTAGAGGCCCCGGGAGATGAGCTCCAAAGTTAAAATAAATTTACATTAAAGAAAAACATGAAAATAATAGAGTAAAAGAAAGCATTTTAACTGGTGACATAGTTATAAAGTGTAAAAATGCAGTAAGTAGAACATAAATGGTAAAAATATTGTTACAAAAATATTGTTACAAGTGACATTCTGAGAGAATACTAGCGTAATGTACAGTAATTGTGGATAAAGGAAAGTAAGAAGAAAATAGTTATGCAAGTACATCCAGTGGTATAACATGTGGAAAGAAAAAATAAAAAACACACTTTTATTTATATATATATATATATATATATATATATATATATATATATATATATATATATATATATATATATATATATATATATATATATATATATATATATATATATATATATATATTTATAGTAAGAAGGAGAAGATTTAGGGTTATAAAGGTCTAGAATTTAGTCAGGTGTCAAGAGCTAGAGTTAATGAAAAAACCAAACAGTTCGAAAACTGGATAAAACGAACAACAGCTAACCGGATCCCAGTAGCTCGAGCAGAATAACAAAAAGGAAACTGTAAATTCCAATAATCCACGAACCAAAGGCCACAAGGCTAAAAAACAGGTTTATTGTAGAGTAAACACTCAGAGCTACACATAAAACAACAGGTTTAGCGCTTTCATCCGCGTATAGCAGACTTCTTCAGAACCACCTGGTACCAATTAGTTGATTCCATAAATAGCAAACTTGGCGCCAAAAAACTGCCAATACAATTCATTTCAATAATATATTGTAACATACAATGTAAGAAATATATATATAAAAAACCCAAAATGTAAAATGTACTATATAGTGTATAATTTTAAAAAAACCCTACATAAAAATGCATAAATATGCATTAACTAGCATATATATGGGTTCAAAAACAAAACATAGATGTATGCCCATAATATACTCATCAATAAAATGACCTAATTAACCCACACCTTAGCCACGATCCAAGAGAAGAAATGGTTTAATACTTATACTATCGTTTAACCCTGGCCAGGAGGTGGCATCACAAAGTATCTGCCATTTGCTTTCTAAACAAGACAGACCTACCTTCCAATTACCCCCATAATCACCTACATCAATGTGATCAATAATTGTAAATGTAAAGGAGTGTTGTAACCCTTTTTCGCTAACATGTTTGCTAAGTGCATTTTTCATGTCAACTTTTTTGATTTTATACAAATGTTCGTATATACGGGTTTTAAGCTTCCTTTCCGTCTTGCCGATGTAGAAGGCTTGACAGAAGGAACAAGAAGCTAGATAAACCACTCTCTTAGTGTTGCAATTCCCTTTCCTGCTGTGACATACTGTTCTATTCTTGTTATGAAGTTTAGTAGTCTTGTTTTCATTTATATACTGACATTGACTACAGCTACCACATTTGCTAGTGTGTTCCTGTTTGTTCTTCAATTTGTCCTTTTTCTTAACACCTTCAATAATTCTTTTTAAATTGTCAGAAGTTTTATACACGCAACTCGGACGGTCACCTAAGAGCGTGCCAATACCGTCAGAAGAGGTGATCAAGTCCCAGTGCCTGTTCAAAATTTCCTTAACTAAATTCGAATAAGGATTGAACATTATGACACACACATTTCTTCTACTATCAGAAACATACTTATTATTATTCTTGTCTATAAACTTGTTGCCCAAAAGAGGAACATACATTTTCCCCCAATTATTGATCACATATTTGGTCACTTGCTCCAACATAGTGTCCGGATATCCTCTACATGAAAACATCTCAGAGATGATCTTCAGTTGGTCCTCCATAATCTCCCTCGTGGAGGACATGCGTGCAACTCGAATGCATTGCCCTTTGAGTAAATTCCTAAAAATATGTGGAGGGTGACAACTACCGTATTGGATGTAATCTTTGGAAAATGTCGATTTTCTATAAATTTTTGAACCAAAACCATCACCTGTATTGCTGATGTATGTGTCCAAATAAGGTATACCCAACTTTTCAATTTTGTGTGTAAATCTCTGAAAATTTGTAGTATTATTTAAGTATGTAATAAATCTGGGTATATCTTCTACAGGGCCTTTCCAAATAATGAATAAATCATCCAGATAACGGGTGTATAGGGCAATGTGCTTGTAATATTCACTAGGTATGACAAACGTGTTTTCCCACTCAAGCATGAAAAGATTAGCAAATATGGGGGCACAAGATGCCCCCATAGCCACTCCCCGGGTCTGTCTGAAATATTCTCCTTGAAATTGTATATAATTGTGGGCAAGTACAAGCTCCATCATGTCCAAGATAAGGCAAATTCTATCCCAAGTAAGTTCAGATTATTTCCTAAGGCTGTTGCCAAAATATTCAAGACCAATGGTATTAGGGATACAAGAAAACAAGTCTTGGACATCGATAGTGAGAAACATCAGGTCAGAAGACCACATTTCCGGTGTTATTTTGCTGAGAAAATCCCATGAATCTCTCGTGAGATGGGGGACATTGTTATATACATGTTTACACCAGTGGTCAATGGTTACCCCTATGTTGAATGTTTTAGATTTAGAGCCAGAGATAATAGGTCTAAAGGGGGGATTGTCAACACTTTTGTGAATTTTAGGAATGCCAACGATGTTGGACATCCTGGGGTATTCATTTCTTATAAAAGTGTACACTTCATTCGTGATACGGTTGTCCAATAGATATTCCTCAATAGTCAAATCAATTCTGTGGTACCCAATATTAATTTGGTTTAATGAAACCTCTTCGTAATTTCCAGAATTGAAAAGAATATCATGAATGGCCTTGAAGTAGCTGATGGTATCAAAAATAACCAGGCCACCCCCTTTATCCGGCTTCATAATCCTTATGTCACTGTCGGCCACTACATGATCTAGACATAATCTCTCTCCAACGGTGAGGTTATCACAAAACAACGAGGAATACCAAGGGTCCCTCTGGATATTTCCATATAGCCTGTGAAGGTCCTTACATACCATTCTCTCGTAATTGGCCACATGAGGATTAGCTACAGGAATGTAAGCACTCTTTCTAACTAACCTCTTGGGTGAACCACTATGTGTAACGTCTTTAAACTGTAATGCCAACTGGAGTCTACGACAGTACAACTTAACTTCCTTAATCGTGTCAAACACATTAAAACTTGATGTTGGGATGAATTTCATCCCCTTACTATAAAATGTAAAAAACTCGTGTGTAATATATACATCAGTGAAATTATACACTTTAAAACCCGAAAAAGTATGAATAGATACTTTTCGAGGAGTGTTGACAGATGTGTCCATAGAAGTCATGTAGTTAATGGTTGCATCGCCTACTAAAGGGGATATATTCTCCTTGATAACATGTGCATCAAAACAAGTGGGGGGCCCTTCCGAGGTACTTAATACCTTCTTCTGCGGAATATTGGTGCCTGGTGGAACCTCCCTCCCTGAAAATTTTCATCATCTTCTCTTCTTTTTGATCTACCTATGTCTGGGTGTTGGTAGGGCTCAGAAACACTTATCCTATTCTTTTTGGACTGAGGCCAAATATATGCTCTGTGTACCTTGTATGTCTCAAGATCTCTTTCCAATGTATCCAATTTCCTATTGTAAATACCATTAACTTTGGAGTTAGCTGTTCTAAATTGTTTGTTAAATAAATCCTGCCAGGAATCAAAACTTGGGTCATGTATTATATCATCATGCAGTTGTTCAATTTCATTTAACAGCCCTCCAATTTTTTCATCATTAAATTTCATTAATAATTTAATATATTCAAAACCAAAATTATCGAATAAATGGTTAAATTCATGAACCACCGAATCACTGTAATGTACCCCTAAAGGCAGTTTAAAGAATCTCAATCCTTTGGGTACAATTTGCAAGTTTAAACATTTATCTAAGTACCCATTGTCAATCTTGACACTCTTAATATTACTTAATTTTTTACCCAGCAAAAAGATTTTTGATTTAATAGAATCAGTAAATGCATAAGGATATTTCTCATCCTGCACAATTTTAGTCTCACCATTACAACCAAAATCAAAATCTTCATTTAGAAAATTATTAATGGCATCATTAGAATAGTTAGAATAGTGTCTATAACTTTTAGTAGTAGCAGAAACACCTTGACCCTTTTTATTTAAGGTCTTAGGTCTAGCACATGGACTAGATATTTTATCCTTAGCCACAGTACCTTTTCGATGGTCAGCACCTTTGCTGACTGTTGCTGAGTATGTCTTTATCACCTCACGCTGTGTTGGTTTTGCACCTAAACGATGTGTCTCATCATTGGAATGAAAGAGGCTAAAATCAAATGTAAACTCGGCGTCTTCCATTAAATTAGTGTCAACATCCTTTGAATCAAGGTTTAATCACAAATGCGGCGTTGCCGCTGAATTTCGTTCCCTTTGCCCATTAGGGATGTCAGACTGGCTATCCACATCCTCCACATTGGGAGAAGTTATCGAAGCTGACTCTGTATTGGAGCCTTTAACCAATAATACCGGCTCCGTACTATCGGCGTGTACTACAGGTCCTGAGAGCTTTGCAACAAGCTCCAACAGTCTACTGACGTCAGTTTGCAAAGACGTTACTTCCGCACGTAATGTTAAGAATTCATCTCTGCTCAATGAAGCAGACGGAGATCCGATATCAGCCATCCAGACAACTATATGATATAGTAGAAAGACAGAAACGAATTACATTCTGGAAACAACATATAAGCATGAAAGATTTTTGTGAAAAATGGATGGTATAGTGGATACATTTTAAAGAAAAGTATAAAAAGTGTTCTTCGAATGTATAGATAAGAAAATGAGGAATGTAAAAGAAAAGTATAAGATATTGAGTCCAGAAATATTCAAGCATGTTTTAGGGAAAGAGAAAAATCTTATGAAAAGGAAAAAGAATTGGATAAAATGAATCAGATTAAGATCCACAATTTATTACAAGAAAAAAAAAAAGAGGTAGCATCTCCTTTGAGTAAAATAATGCATGAAGGAAAGACGATAAGAGAATTAAAGGATACAGAAGGTAAATTTAAAGAACAAAAAAGGATATATGAAATAAGAGCATGTGATAAATTTTGTTAAGAATGAGCTGAAGATGGAAAAAAGTTATGACTGGAAGAAATTAAACAAAGAAGATAATGAATATCTACAAAAAAAAATAAATGTAAATGAATTAAATGAAATTCTGAAAGATATTAATATGAATTCTGCAACAGGAATAGATGGAATCAAATATGTATAAATAAATGGAAGATTGGCAAAAAGGAATGTTTATCAAAGTGATTGATTTATTTATTTTATTTTTATTTTACATTTGTTTTACATTTATTGACCGGGCTAGTCTAGCTGGATAAATGTCCATTTTCAGTAGAGGCCTGGGGAGATAAGCTCCAAAGTTAAAATAAATTTACATTAAAGAAAAACATGAAAATAACAGAGGAAAAGAAAGCATTTTAACTGGTGACATAGTTATAAAGTGTAAAAATGCAGTAAGTAGAACATAAATGGTAAAAATATTGTTACAAAAATATTGTTACAAGTGACATTCTGAGAGAATACTATGTACAGTAATTGTGGATAAAGGAAAGTAAGAAGAAAATAGTTATGCAAGTACATCCAGTGGTATAACATGTGGAAAGAAAAAATAAAAAAAACACACTTTTTTATAAACATATATATATATATATATATATATATATATATAGTAAGAAGGAGAAGATTTAGGGTTATAAAGGTCTAGAATTTAGTCAGGTGTCAAGAGCTAGAGTTAGTCAGGATTAGTACAGGGGCACAACCATTGTGATTTGAGGTAGAGCTTAAGTTTCTTTTTAAAGAGAGATTTTGAGGGAATAGTAGAAAGTTCAGAGGGAAGCAGGTTCCAGTGTTTTCCAACAGTGTTAGAAAAAAGGGACTCTCCAGCCTTGTTGTTTGCTTTGTCAATATTTCCAAGAAGTTTGTGTGTGGATCTTAGGGACTTTAGGTTATGGTAGGGGTAAATAAGAGTAAATAGTATAGCCAGCCTTTAGATAAGTACAGTGGTGGGTTCTGAAAGGGTTACCTGTAGCAAATCTGGCTATGTTGTGGTAGGAGTTTTCTAATTTCAAAAGATTATTTTTTGACAAGTTAGTAAATATGGGTGAGGCATAGAGAAGGGGAGAGATAAGGTGGGAGTGGGCAATAGTTATTCTAGATTCTGGAGTGAGGAAAGGTTTGATTCTGTAAAGAGAGCCTATTTTTTATTAATAGTTTTCAAAGTGTTACTTATATGGGTATCAAAGTTAAGGTTGTTAATGGTAATGCCTAGTAGTTTGGTAGTAGGATCTTGTGATATAGGTGTGCCATTTTTAGATGTTATTGTAAGGTCTATATGGGGAGATTTACTGGAAGGTGTGAAGAGAAGGAGTTTAGTTTTTTTTTGGGTTAAGTAGGGGACAGTGTTGTGAAAACCATTCTTCTACAGAATTAAATGTGTTGTGTAAGGGAGTGAAGATCTGATACAGATGTGGCTGAGCAAATTAGTGTAGAATCGTCTGCTTATTGTATGCATGTAGCTTGGGGAACTACTTGGTGGAGGTCATTGATAAATAATGAAAACAGGAGAGGACCCAGTATGGACCCTTGAGGGACATCAATGTTAACAGGTAGCTGGGAAGATAGAGTGGAGTTCCAGAGTACTGCTTGATGTCTGTTATTTAAGTAGGATTTGAACCAGTTAATAGGTTGGATGTCAAATGACAAAGATTGAAGAATGTGTATGATTATTTGGTGGTTGACCATGTCAAAAGTCTTGGACAGTTCTAAGAAAAGTGCAGAGGAAAGGGTGTCAAGGTTACGATTTTTGTTGATTGTGTCTGTAAAGGAGAGGAGGGCAGTGATGAATAGTTATAAACTGGGATTAAATGTAAAGAAATATATTAGGGGAATAATAAAATTTATATTAAAAAAAAAATAACAGAGATGACATAAATTGGAAATGGATAACTTTAGATAACACAGACTGTAAAATATTTGTGAGAATAATTGTTAAAATATTACAATGTACGATAAAGTATTTGATCAAAATATGTTTGAGAGAAAAGGAAAGGGTAGTCCAGAATTACTATGGCTAATAAGAGGTAATTTATGACATTGTCAATAAAGTGTGGACAAAAAGTAATGATGTGGGATATTAAAAAAAAAGCTTATGATAACATACAGTATGAATCATTATGGATGGTTTTACAAACAAGCAATGGTAGTGAGAAAATTATAAGTTTAACTAAGTCTGTGTATGAAAAAAAGATGTGAAACTAAATGTGAACTGATGGATAGGAGAAGTAAAAATAGAATGCAGAGTAAGACAGGGGTGTCCAACTAGTAGTATAATTTTTTCACTTATGAATATAATATTGATTGAAATTAACAAAATGTCAAGACCATGGAGGATATAGAATGGTTAAAGAAGTGTAGCTGCCAGTATGCACACTTACGCAAATGATATAGTAGTAATTACAAAGAAATACACTATGGATGGAAATAATAAATGTAAAGTTAGGTGTAATGTTGGGAAGAATTGGACTAGATATAAACAAGGAAAAAGGTAAAATATTTGGTTTTAAAGTTGAAGTAGGAGGTGTTGAATGTAACGACAGGTATGTAGATGTGTTAGGAATAAAATCTGGGAAAAGTCAGTATATAAAGGAACAACCAGGACACAGTGATGAAAAAAAATAAAAGACGTTTACATATTGGTTTTCATACAGAAAAAGTAATATTCAATAGCATGGTATTAGACAAAATAGCATATGTAGCAAATGTCTATATGATACAAGTAAAATATGAAAAAGAATTGATGTCAGTATTTTCATTCATCTGGTGTCTAGATTGAACCGAGTTAAGAGGAACATTGTATATGAAAGAAGACCAAGGAGGTTTAGGTTTAATTAATCCTATTGTACAAGCAGCATCTTTGTTTATACAAATTATTAAGAAGTAATATGAAGGAAGAAAAATAATTAACAGACATGATGATGTATTACAAATATAAAGATGTATGGGAAGGAATGGAAATAAAGATGAGAGGTAAAAGTATTAAGGAAGAAACAAAAACATAGAATAAAGTTGTGTTATGGAAGATAAAAAAGAATGTTATAGAAAAAAACAGAAAGGAATGATGTGTTAATATAATGAAAAACTTTTATTTTATTGATCCATGTAAAGATTTAGAAATGAATAAGAAAACAGCTGTACTAAGGAAATATGAAAGCTATAAAAAGATAAAGGAGTGTAATAATTTTTTTATGGAGAGTATCCATCATAAGTAAATTGCCCGTACAAGCAGTATAAGAGAAAACAAGATAGAAACTGTAATAGGTGTGGTGAATTACAAACTGCAGAACATGTTTCTGAAATGTGATAGAATTAAGATTTTATGGATAGAAATATGCAAATATGATATGATTAAAAAATTATTTAAAATTTGAACAGTTAAACATGGACATGAGAGAATATGGTTACTATGGAACGTGAAGATGAGAAGGAAAGAAATGGACAGAATTATTTATGTTGCATGGACAATATGGAATGAGAGATTCAATCAAATTTAAATATAATGGGAAATGGACTTTGGCAAAGATATTGGAAAAATATAGTTTTGGTTATGGTAAAGGAGTTGGGGGAAATAATTGAAATGTGAGATAAATCTATGAAATATTTAAATATTTGTAAATGATGTAAATAGTATATTGTGTGTGTGTAAATATATATGTGTGTGTGTGTGTGTGTGTGTGTGTGTGTGTGTGTGTGTGTGTTAAATAAAAAAAACTATTCATTTACCACACTCATGGTGAATACAGCTTATGAGTAAGAGCATCCAATGTGGAGGCAGGTGGGAAAATGGCAAGCAAAGGTGGCAACGGAAGGAAGTGGACCTGAGGTGAATGTTCTGCAGAGATGTTTTCAATGAGAGAAGAAAATGTTTGGGTTATCAAAAAAAAGGAAATTGAGTAGAAGATTCCAAGGAAATCTTCCCAAAAGAGTTGTTCAAAGGGTCAAAGAGTGAAGGGGGAAGTTATAAATACAACCCTCCATCGGGAGGGTTGCAGGATGGTATACTAGAGAGTTTATTGGAACAGAGTTAACTGAAGACAGGAAAGAAAATTTTTGTGGGCAAAATAGTGAAGTTGAGTAGTAAGAAAAGAAGAACAAATCCTACATGGAAATAATTGGGTTTCCAGAAGAAGCAGAGAAGTAGAATAAGAAAATGGAAGAAGTGGAAAAGAACCTTGTTTTGAGAATTCAGTGTAAAGAAGAAATCTATTTGAGTAGGTATGCAGTTTGGGACACAATAGTTGTGCCTTTAGGCATAAAGGCAAAGGTGGTAAGAGCATTTATTCTAATAAACAAAGAGATGTGTTGTGACTTTTTTTGACACTGCTGAAGCTTTAGAAATTTTCTTTAAAACTATGGAGAGAAAAAAGGCATTTCATCCATGGAATAATGTATATGGTTGACTTTTTTTTTCGAGAAACTCAGAAAAAAATCCACATATAGTTTCGAACAGAGACTTTTTTGAAATAGATACGATTAAAAAACATTTACTTAAGAATGTTTGTAATGAAGCAAAAGATATTGTTCTTTATAACAGAAAACTTTGGACAGGTGCTTGGGACTGTACTGTGATTGTGAAAATGATGAATGGTTAAGTTGTACATATTCCAAGTATAATTAATGTTGAATGGGAATAGAGCTATTGTTAAATATTGGAGACGATTGAAGGCTTTTTTTGGTGGGAAAGAGGTACATTTTGTAAACTGTGATAAAAAAGATTTTATTTATGTGGGGAAATTGGTCATAATGGAAAAAGCTGTAAAGAAATGTGTTGTAAATGTAAGCAAATTGGACATGTGTGGATGGATTGTGAGAAGAAAGGGGTTAGAATTTGAAACTGAACAACAAAATAGAAAGGAAAGTGAAATTGTACAATTAGGGGAACAAGAAAGTAGTGAAGTACGTAGAGAAGAAAGTTTAGATAGTTTTCTATTCCATTATGACCAATCTTCTCCATCTCACAAGTTTATTCTGTTCAGATTTATATCTTTCATCAGTTGAAAGACCAAGCTTAGAAACACTTGCCAATTACCTTTTACCACACTGCAACCACTATTCCTTGTAAATGTTATCTGTATTGTTCACTTTTCTTTTTATTCTGCACTGTACGCTAATATATGCTGATATGTAGAGACTGTCATTCTTGTTAACCTGCTCTTTTATTTGTCTACCTGTGATTTTGTACCGATATATTTGTACTAGCCAAATTAAATGTATTAACTGTGGAGCTTTTCTCCCTGGGTCTCCAGTGAAAAAGGGCTCTGTCCCAGCTGGACCAACCCAGTCAGCAAATATCAAATAAATAAAGTATGCCAAAAAGGGAAGGAGAAAGGGAAGGTGGTACAAAGTTCAGTGATGTATTTTGCTTTTTAACTTTAAAGTGTACATATTCATTTGAGAAAAGAGTTAAAGATAGAAAAAGAAAAGTTCAAAAGTTGGGGAAAAAAGGAAATGGATAATCAGAACTTTCTATCACAGGAGAAAGAAGAGTAACAAATAATGTTAGAATACTATTGATTGATGTTAATAGTATTAAAAATTTAGTTAGGAAAATTGGATTAATAGAATGGTATAATAGGTGTGATATGGATATAATAGTGTTAGAAGATATTACAATTTTGAATAAAGAAAAAAAGAACAATCAGAAGCACTATGAATGGGTGGTATAATATGGAATTTAGGACATGAAAGTTATTCAGGAGTTGCTGTATTATATAGAAAAGGGATAAAAAATCTAGATTATACGTTCATTAAATTAGGTAGGTTGATGGTAGAAGATTTTAGAATGGAAAAAGTATAAATTAATAGCAATACATGTATATGTAATAAATTGTTATAGTAAAATGGATAAAGTAACAGGATATTTGTTATAGTAAAATGGATAAAGTAACAGGATATTTCAATTGTAATTTAAGAGATAAAAAGCAAAAATATAGGACTGATAAAGTAATGGAAGAGATAGTAGAATGTGGGAATTTAAAATTATGGATTTTTTACCAGAGAGCAGAGATAGATTATTTCATGTTTTCAAAATCTATAAGAGTTAGAACAAGTAGTAGACAGTTTTTTTGATCTTTAGCAATATAGATCCAGATAGATGAAAATAGTAGCCTTCCTTGTCTGAATATATTCTTTAAGAGAATTAAAAAGATAATATCCTTTCCTGTCTTAATATATTCTTTATGAGAATTAATAAAAAGGATGGAATAAGGATGATCAGGCAGACATAATAAAATTATGGAAAGATCATTTAAGAATGAGATTTTCTTATGAGACCTGCACAGAATGGTGGATTACATTTAAAGAAAGTATAAAACGGTGCATCTTAAATGGGAGAATGAGAAAAGAAGAAAAGATAAGAAGGAATATGGGCAAATTCAAAAGGATGTTCCAAACTGTTTAAATAAGAATGAAAGAAATTATTTTAGGAGAGAAGAAATTTACCAGAAAAATCAAGCAAAAAATAAAGCATTATTGTACAGACAAAAATACCTTTTACAGGGAAAGGGGAGAAGTATCGTCTTACTTGGGTACCAAAGTAAAGGAAGAGGATGGTATAATGAGGTAAATGAAAAGTAATGATGGGAAAATTGAAAAGGAACAATCTAAAGTAATGGGTGCTGTAGTTACATATGTGAAATAAATGGTAAAAGGAAAAGGGTTAAAAAAGAAAAACAAGTTTATGGAAAGTAAAGTAGTTTTTAGAAGAAATAAACAAAGACTTGTAACAATAGATTACAGTACCAAAAATGGAGAAATTAAGTAAAGTAAGAAAGTAATTAAAAATGTAAATGTAGATATGGCAACTAGATTGGATGGTATAGGTTATCAAATGTATGCAAAGTTATTGCTGTAGCAAAAAGAAATATTAATAAAAGTATTTAATGAATGGTTAAATGGGACAGTTTATAAAGAAATATGTGATAGGGTGATGAGATTTATATGGAAAAAAGGATAGAAATAAGAAATTGGAGACTATAATATTGAATAACTGTGATTATAAATTGTTTATGAAAGTAATACAAAAAAGGTTAGAAGGTAAAATGTGTTATATAATAGAATAATATATTTATGGGATCAGAGGTAAAGGAATTCAGGAAGTATTAATGGTACTTAGAGAAATAGTAGATGATATTAAGAAAGATCAAACAGAACTAAAATTAATAGTGGCAGACATAAAAAAACATTTGATTCAGTAGAGCAAACATTCTCTGGCAATTAATGGAAGAATACAATTTTAGTATAAAAATCTAAAAGGTATGTGCAAACATATATAAAAGTACTAATATTACAGTTTTAGTAACTGGTTGATTTTTAGTGAAGGAATAAAAATGAGAAGAGATTCAAAACAGGGATGCCCAATGAGTGGCATTTTGTTTTCAGTAGTTATAAATAGTGTAATAAAAAGAATAAATGAGGAAATGGATGTGAGTAAATATGTTCAAGAAATATGATGTAGTATTAACAGTGAAAAAAGTGGAAAAAGTAATTAGGAATTTATTTAATAGATTACAAGTGATTGGATTGAATATTAACAAAGAAAAAGGTATAGGGGATAATAAAGAACAGGGGTGAGCAGTTTGGGAAAACAATATCAGCACTAGGAAGTGAATTTGGAGAGTAGGATGTAACAAAGGAGCAATAGGAGAATATGTTGAGAGATTTAAAAGAACTTTAGATTATATGGAGTAGACATAGATTGTCATTAAATGAAAAAGTGTACTTAAATACAATATGGATGGGAAATGTCATCATGTGTAGTCGATGTATATATTATTGAAACTGTTTTTCAGTTTATCTGAGGATGTAGATTATGTCCAGTTAAGAGAGGAGTTTTGTACATGAAAAAGACAGAGTTTGCACTTATTGAACCTGATAGTGTATGGAACATCTTTAAATTTATATAAGGTTATGCATGGATAAGTGGAAAAGAGAACAAGTTGGTAGTAAACAAACATATTTAAAGAAAAATCTAAAAAAGAATGTTATGCAATTAAAACGAATGCAAGAGAAAGGGAATGGAAAAATGAAGAAATAAGAATGTACCAAGACAAAAGACAAATGTGGAAATGTAGATGAAGTTGATCAAAACAGGAAAAGTTAGTGTAAGAATGGTATTAGACAAAATTATTGTGTGAATTCTTGGGAACATGTAATAGAAAAAAATTAAAGCTCTAAAACAAAGAAATGGTGTATGAAGAATGTGATTTGTCAAGATTTTTATGGAGATTACAAATTAATAAGCTACCTGTTAAAGGAAACATGCCTTATAAAAAAGTTGATGAGAGAGTTTGTTTATATTGTGAGGAATTGGAGACAATGGAACATGCTCTTTTGACATGTAAAAGAGAGAAAATTTATGGGAAGCTAATAGAAAACAAAATATTTAAGGAATTGCAAGAGTGTAAACAAATAAATATGTCGGTGATTGAGTATGGTTTCTGTAGGCAGCATAGTGAAGAACATGTTAAGAATGTGGATGAGAAAATATTTGGTATAATTTGGATGATCTGAAATGAAAGGTTAAATGAGGTTATGTTTAATGGTAAATGGATTCTACCAAATAAGTGGTGGTTATGGAAAAAAGAGTGAGGGCCTGTATGAAATGTAATTTTTTATATATTTTTTAGTTTTTATTTATTTATTTATTTTGGAGAGTTAAAGTATGATGTGTTATTTTATTTATTTATTTATTTAATTAATTTATTTATTATTTGTTTACAGTGAAATTCCAACTTGGAACGAAGCCAATTTTCAGCGGAGGCCTGGGGAGAAATGCTCCAAATGCATGTCTTTGTGACATGGGAGGAAATCATAGCACCTGGACGAAACCCACAAGAATGCAGGGAGGACATGTAGACTCCACACAGAAGGCAACCAAGCCAAGAATCGAACTGAAGAACCTCTTGCTGTGAGGCGACAACGTTACCATTGCACCATCCATGTCCGTTATTTCTTTGTTATAAATATGGAAATTTATGCATTGTAAATAAGGTGTAAATAAGTTGAAAATTAAAAATTCCCCTCTCTTTTTGGTAGATGCAGTGGGATCTTTTACATCCACCTGAGCTACCACCAACTCAAGCAGATGAGACCTCTGTTTAATGTCTCATCCGAAGAATGTCACACTCAGGAGTGTAGTACCTATAATGCTATACTGTAGTGTCAACAATATGAAAATTAATCTTATCATATTTCATGATAATAGTATCCACAGCCTTCTGATCTTACAGGACCAAAAGCAAATGCACAACCTGCTTATTTTGGTTATGTGGAATAAAGAACAATTTTACAGAGCATTAATGCAAGCTATTGAGTCTTAGTAATGCAGATTATTTATTCATCCTTTATAGGGTGTGTCCTAGTGCTGATTTTTGCTGATGTATTGTTGCATACCATTCTGTACTTTGTCTTTCCCAAGGTACATTATACATCCTCATCTGAAATATGTTATGCTTCTTCATTTATCTCTCTTATAATTCTGCATCAGTTAAATGGGTAAAAAGCATATAATACAGAGGATTAAGACTGAGTTTCCTGTCATATCCAAGTTGTTATGCATTCAAGATGTTGAACTCATGAAATTTACCTACTGAGTGGAGCAGAGTGACACTTGAAAGGTGAAATCTTGACATCCATATTGAGAACATGTAATTACTTAGTAATGCTTGGGTAGACTTGATCATAATTTTGCATGTAATGAGTCTACTACAAGCACTTGCATGCTTTATGCTTGAGATGCACTTGTTTGTTTCCACTTGTGGAGATAGATCTGACTCTCTCATCTATAACTATTTGGCTCCCATTGCCCTAGCAGAACCCTAACTCCTGCCCTAAAATTCCCCTCCTACTCACTTTCCCTGAAACCCTCTTCACACACTCTCCTCTCATTCCCTAAATCTAAAATACCCTTCCAAATTACTAAACCTAAAATTCCTTTCCCCATTGGTGCCCTAATCCACACTCCCACGCTTTTCCACTCCCACATCAAGGCTGCTGCCCTTGCTTTGTTCAAACTGAAGTAATGTGTTTGGCTAAGCTGTGGCAGCGGGTCAATATTAGGTTCACTGAAGTTTTATTTCCGCAAATACCTAATCATTAACCCCTTTACATCGAACATCCATTCATTGAATGTTCACATCAGTGAATGGTTTTCATAGCGAAGGGAATTACTTGTCCACCACAGCGATCTTCACACAGACTACATTATTTCAAACCCAGCAAGGTAGACCCCCCCCCTCCACTTTGAGATTGTACTACAGTGGAGAAAAGGGGAAATTTCTAATGATGGCCAATCTAACTCCCTTCCCTATGAAAACTGTTCACTGTTGTGAACATTTGATGAATGGATGTTTGATGTAAAGGGGTTGATGATTAGGTATTTGTGAAAATAAAACTTTGATTAAGTAATATAGACCCATGGCAGCTGCTTGACTGAACTTGAATTTAAGTGTGAACAGCAGCATACCTGAGCTACAAAGATGCTCGAGTACCTGGCTTTTGAGACAGTGAGTTTAGAGCTTTGGGGAGTCCAACTCTTGTACAACACCCACATGAAACTGTAAGCTACTCCCTTATACTTATAGTTGCAGTAAAAAGTCTAGGACTGTAAAGTGTTTTACAGCTTTGAAAAACATAAAACATTTCACTCTGATGGACAACAGTCTTTAATAGCTATTAATAACTTTGATTTGCCTTTTTGTTTGGCAGCAAGAAGTGTCTTACATCTTTCAGAGCTGCTTTAGTTTCTTAGATTTGTTATGCTCTAGTGTGATGCTACAGCTTACACAGTGGCCACAATAGAACAGCTTTAAGCCGTGCAGAGCAAAACTTGTTATGCACCACTTTGACATGAGACGTGCATAACATAGAGGATTGTGATTAGGTCTTTGATCATAACCGGCTTATCCTGTGTTTGAGATATGGATGCCAAGAAATTCACCTCTAAAGGGAAGCTCTAAAGGTGAATCTAAGGGTCCATTTTGAGAATACACAATATAGAGGATTATGATCAGGTTGCAGTTGTAACTTGCTTTTAGAGAAACCAGCAGGATTCAAAAAATGTATCACCTGTGGCCACAAAATACCACTCTCAGCTGCATATTCAGAATGTGTATATAGTTCGAGCCTGTCATATTTAAACGCTAACTGTGACCTTTTAAGGGTTTTAACCCTAGGGCCATCATAGACCATAAAAACAAACTAATACTCAGGGGGTTGCTGCCATCCAAATCTTCAGAATCACCAGCATCTTCTGGGGCTCATCCCCCTAAAAACTGGATAAAAGAGATTCCAGAAAACACTGTCCAGAGCCTACCACTTCATTGTCTCCGAGTTTGGAACCTCCAGCACAAATGATTAAATTTTCAAGATCTGAAGATTCAAAAAGAAAAAAATCACCTTAGATCCGATCCCCACTCTTAGGTCTGGATCCGAACACCTGTAGGCTGCCATCTCCCTTCTTGGAATGTTCTCAGAGACACCATCATTTTAGGCCTTCATCCACAGTATCTTTGACAAGTTTGATTGAAGCAGACATGGACAGGATGATGAGGAAGTTTCTCTTGACGCAGCTACAAATGGGAGTTCTCCTAGCTCTGACCCCATCGGGTCCGAAGATCTTAAGCGCAACCATCCACTTGCTCGCCCCTTCTCCGATCCAACCAATGGTGTTGGTGTTGTCAGATCCGAAGGTTCTGGAATTCACATTGGATCAAAAGATACAGGTATTTTTGACTCCCGTAGCATTGGCACTGTGTTTGAGGTGTTGGAGTTGACTCTGAAGTTGTCGGAGCAGTCTCTTCCCCTCTGAACCTCAGCATTGGACAGCTCCACTCTGATTTCCTCTTCAAGTGCTCTGTCTTTGGGGAGGAGGGAGTCTACAATACCTAAGCATGTTCTTTCAGAGCTGTTGGTTTCCTTCTCTCCAGGGCACTCTGTGTCCGAGATAGTGGAGAGAGCTTTCTCTATGCCTAGAGCTCTAACATCTCCACTTTCTTTGTAACATTCTTCTTTGCTTCTTTTTTCAGGTAACTAGAACCAGGAACTCTGCTGGAGAAGCTCTCTTATCCTACTCCATTGCAAAATTATGGAATACCCTTCCTCGCACTATAACTTCTGTGTCATCACACACTAACTTCAAAGCTGCTCTAAAATCTCATTTAAAAGAGCACTGGGAATGCCCCTGTAACAAACCTCTCTAACATTTCTACCCCAAACTCTCTATTCCCTTTCTTACACCCCTCTAACTACCTCAGATTGCAGCCAAATTCATTGCTTGTAAACCTATATCTCAGCTGTAATCTTAGCCACTGTTATTCAAGGGTAATAGCTGCTAGCTGAGCTATTAAAATACTTGCTAGTCTTTATGGCAACAATGATGTAAGTGTTGTACCATTTAACTACTTAATTTCATTTTGAACTATAACTGTTTACTACTATTGTTAAAGAAAACCTACCTATACTTCTTGTAACTTGTAATTAATTGTTTTTAATTGTTGTTTTTATTGTGAAGCTTTTCTCCCCAGGCCTCCACTGAAAAAGGACCTGTGTCTAGTCGGATTTTCCCGGTCAACAAATGTAAAAAATAATAATAAATAATGATTCTTTGGCTCTGACTGCTGTAGCCCATTCGACTCTGCATCTTGAACCTCATTCATCCCTACAACCCAAATCTGCCATCATTATACCCATCAGGGTAGATTGACTTCCTTGTACATTTCAGTGGAACACCCCACTGAAGTTCCCAGGAAGAGAAAGTGCAAAAAGAGTCACTTAGGTGGTTGGTCTCCCATCAAGTCTTCCCAAGGGGAGTCTGTATTCCTGGAAGCTTTTGGTGGTGATCAGTCTACCTCCTGGTTGACACCACCCGCTGATGAGCTTATTGATTTGGTCTCTCAGCAGGCATGGAAGGAGCCTGATACTGTTTAACCAATGCCAAAAAGACCAGATAAGATTTTGGTAACACGTTAGATCAGAATCTGTTGGAGTAAAGGAGTACCAGTTGATGGCAGACAACATTATTGCCTTGCATTTAGCAACCCTTCAGTCTATTTCCAATTCGTCCATGAAAGTTATTTCTCAGGTAGCAGAAGGTTTCTCATGGGAGGCAGCTTCAGGTATTTCCATCAGGAGGCACACCTGGATGTGGCTTGTGTGACTTTTTGTAGAACCTTTCAGAGCTTCCCTCGACAGTGCTTCCTTTGGAAGTTCAATTTTGACCCTAAAGTGAAAGAGTCACTCTGCAAGTGTAGGCAGGAAGAGAAAACCCTACCTGCTGTGGGTATATGTTTTTTTGACCCCACAGTGAACCATTTTTAGGAGTTAACAAGGAGGTCAAAAGATGTGGTTCAGGAAATCCCATGGTCCCTTCCAAGATCCACATGGAGATGGTTCCTACAGAGGCAGAGGGGGCAACTCTTATGGAAAATATTACCCTTACAGTAGAGGGGGTCCGCAAAGTCAAGGCTTGAGAGATTCTTTGACAGTTGCTTCCAGTGCTCATGAAAGGAGGCTTAACTATCCTTCTCTGGAGGCAGTTGGAGGTTGATTATTCCTGCACCAGAGAGCCTGGTTAAAAATTCCAAAAGATTCATGGGTGCAGAGGATAATATCCAAAGGTTATCCTTCTCCTCTAGTTTCAAAGAAAATCCCAGATGGTTCCACCCAATCAGAGGGAGGCAGTAGCATTACAGGCAAACAAGCTACTAGAAAAAAAGAATCCTCTAAGAAGTCCCCCAGACCAGAGAGTTTCCAGAACTTATTCAAGATTCTTTTTAGTCCAAAGAAAATAGAGGGCTGGAGACAATTTTGGATCTTGGCAGTAATCAGTCGCTTTAGTACACAAAGTTTCAGATGGTCATGGGTCAGTCCATTCTGTCTTTTCTGTGCAAGGATAACTGGATGTGCTCAGTAGATCTTCAGGATGTATACTATCACATCAGAATGAACATATGCTGTAGAAGATAGCTGCACTTCTGCCTGGGTGCCAGTCATTACCAATTCAGAGCTCTGTCCATTGGTCTGTCCATACTCCCCAGGGTGTTCACCAAGTGTATGGCAGAAGTGACAGCTGACTTGAGACTGCAAGGATTCGGAGTGTTTCTGAATCCAGACAACTGGCTTATCACTGCTGCCACCAGGCATCAGCTGATACAGCTCTCATGTGGTGTTTCAATCAATTACAACAAATCTCATGTGGAACCAACTTGGATATTAGAATTAATTGCTGCTTCTTTCAACACAATCACACTAACAACATTTCTTCCTTTGGCGAGAGTTTAGACTATTCATTTCCAGGTCAGGAAAACAAACAAAACTCCTGTCTTTCGGCTCATTTAATCCTTCAAGCTTTAGGGTTCATGTCAAAGGCAGTCATTCTAGTACAGTTATCAGGGTACCATATAAGAATACTACAGTGGACCTTAGCTTCTCAATGGACCATTCTTTACCACCCTTTATCTAGTCAAATAAAGATAACTCAGTCTTGAAAAAAATATCTGTTATGGAGGATGCAGTCAAATCAAGTGCAAGAAGATTGCTCCTTTGTTCTCCCCCCAACTCAAGGCCATAGTGACAATGGATGCTTCCTGGATCTGGTGTGGGGGGGGGTCACTTCCTGGGAGGGACAGTCCAAAGCACATGGCCCCTTGAAGAGGCAAATATGTATATCAATGTCCTAGTTATGAGAGCTGTCCTCCTAGTATTGCAAGCCTTCTAAGATACTCGCCCCACTTGGACTATTGCATTTCAGGTGGACAACATGTCAGTAGTCCGGTATATCAACAAACAAAGAGAAACCAAATCTTACCCTCTGTTTCAAGAAGCTTTGAGAGTGTGGCAATGGGTGATGTCATACAGTCGATTTCTGATAGCAACACTCATTCTGGGGAAAGCCAGCATGATTGCAGACAAGTTGAGCAGGTCTGTCCTGATGCCCCACGATTGGTCTCTCAACCTGAAGAAGATGGAGAAGATATTCCATCAAAAGGGCCAGTCATACTGCATCCCCTCCCAGTACGTGCAGCAGGTTCTTTGCTCTCATTCTCCCACCCAGGGAGTCGCTGAGAGCTACTGTACTTCGTGATTGGCCTGCCAGTTTCCTTTAAGCCTGTCCTTGACACCCCTCATCCCTAAGTTTTTTTCAGAAAGCATCCCAATTGAAGAGTACAGTAATCCTCATTGCCCCTTATTGGCCTCATTAGATATTTTCCCTTTCTTTGGCCTCATCTTCTTTGGTCCCCCTTGGATTCTAGGACCAGTTCCAGACCTTCTGCCTCACCCAACAGACACAATTCATCCAGACATTCTTGGCCTAAAACAAACCTCATAGTTTCTCCACTTCCGTTGATTACTAGAGAGTCTAGGCTCTCCTCCACAGTCTGTCATATTCTTTTATTACCTGACAAAGCTTCCACCAGAAAAACTTTACAAAACTAAATGGAAAAGATTTCTGTTTTGGGCAGAACAGAATCTGTTAGATCCATTTTCTGCTTCTGTCTCTGCAGTTCTAGAATTTCTTGCATCCGTTTTCAATGAAGGAGCTAATTCTTCTACTGTTAAAATGCAATTATCTGCTATCTTCACCTTCCATGTCGGAATAGATAATTCATCTTTAGCATCGTCCAAACGTCAAGCCTTTCTCAGAGGAACCCTTCTCGTAAGACCTCCTATTAAAGATCTTACTCCCACTTGGGATTTAAATGTAGTATTGCAGGCTCTAACCCAGTTTCATTTGAGCATTCAGCTAAAATGGAACCAAAATATTTATCTTGGAAAACTGTATTTATCTAAAGTAGTTTACTACATTTGATCTTCAACCTGTGGGTATCGGATCCGTATTGGATCCGAGCCGGCAATTTCACTAACATCTGCTCCAAGCTCCTCCCCTTACCCATAATACACTACCACTACCTTCCATCCCCCAGATCTTGTTTGCCACGTCTAGCCTAAGCATCGTGATTCTGAGCTCCAAGTTGTGAGTTGGGTTTTCTGTCTTTATTAGTGTTTTTTTGAGTGTGTATACTTGTTAGTGTAGGTTCCATCTCATCCTCCCCTCACTGGTGCATCGAGTTAAAGCATTTTTGTTAGCTTTTAGGTAGTTAGGTAGCTTATTATATAGTTGTCTTCCCCTCCCCCCTCAGCCTTCTGTGGGCTTGTCTGAGTGTGTGGTTAGTGGCATGTGTTGTGAAAACAAGTTTCAAATAACTTGTTTAAATAATTTGTTTAAATTTGTTTAAAATTTACTCTTGTGGTGAGACACGGCAGATCTTCCCAAGCAAGTGTTTAAGGGATGCACTGTGTGTGGCCACAAATTGTCACTTGCTGATGGCCACACTCTTTGCGTGCTGTGCTTGGGTGTGGCCCATTTGAACACAGATTGTGCTATTTGTGTTCAAGGATCGGTGGGCCAAGTTAGCTTTGAAGGGCCTGCTACCTTGTACAGAGGCGGCCGCCTCCTCTTCTGCTTCGGTCACAGCTGTTGCTGTGGCCACCTCTCCTTCTACTCTTGTCCTTCCTTCTCCTCCCTCCCAGGCTGGGACTCCCCCTCCTACTTCTAAGCATGCAGATGTGAAGCACAGAAAAGGCAGAGAGAAGGAGACAGAGCACCATTCTGATAAAAGAAAGAGGTCCCTGGACCTTTCAGCTCCTTCAGGAACTCCCGCTAAGAGTCAGTCTAGGCGCCATGACCCCCCTCAGCTCTGATCTTCTAGATTTTCTCCAGAGCTGGAGGAGCCACTACCACCATCTAGAGCCTTGGTTCTTCGACCCGCCAGATCAGAGTCCATGGCGTCATCGCAGTCCACCCGCAGCTTCTCTGAAGTCGACATGGATAAAATGATGCGGAGGTTCATTCACACACAAATTTAGATGGGAGTCTTGCTCATTTCCCTTCTTTACACCAATATCTGAATGTCACAAACACAAACGAGTTAACCTAGGTTTCGTCCATAGGACTTCATCAGAACAAGAGTATAAGTAACGGCTGGAGTTTTAAATATCATTCTCATTCACTTAATACTTCATTTAGTCAATCAATGGGTAGACTATTTAAAGAAATATTACTATAAATTTAAAATGAATGATTTCTGTTAAAAATAACAACCATTGTATATGTATTAAATATGTATTAAATGTAGGAAAAAAACTCTTGTGATATAAATTACCAGAACATTATATATCAAATACATAAAAATATGTATATGTATATAAATATATAAATATAAATATTCACACACAAACCATAAAAATACATGTTAATTCTCACTTTAAAAACCTTTATAAAATTCATTACTTTCTTCCTAAAATATGTTTCAACTTTAATAAAGGAGCAATGCTTACGTAGTCATTTATACCAGGATATTTTTGGGCATCCAATCTTAATTGCCATTTTAATTCACATATGTCCAAGTGGACATCTAGTGTCCTACTTTGAACATCATTTTTAATCTATTGAATCACACAAAATTTAAAACTGTGTTCATTGTTGGCAGTAATATGCCTAATGTCAAGTGTATGCTCTCTGATTCTCTCTCTAAAATACCTAGATGTTTGATTCTCTCTCTAAAATACCTAGATGTTTTTCCCACATAAAATACTGGGCACTTCTGACACTTGGCCACATATACTACATTTTGAGCGTAGCAATCACAGTGTCCTGTGATGGGTATAGAATAATTATTAATCTTAATGTAAGTGTCTGTATGTAATATATATTGGCAAATAGAACACCTTCCACATTTAAAATTCCCTAACGTTTTACCACTTACAATGGACTTAGAAGGAGGTCCTTTTTCCAAGATCTTTTTCAAAGATTGATCTTTTCTAAACACAAATTGTGGGACACCCCCCACTTTCAATCGTACATCTCTATCCAATTTTAGGATGCCTCAGTTTTTCTTGACCATCCATACAAACCAATCCACATCATCGTTGAAGGTGGTGATGTATAATACTGAATTTGATAATACCTTACTTCTACCAGTATCACAAGTTTGAATATCAATATTCTCATCCATGAAATTCTTATCTTTGTCCTTCATTAATATAGATTTATAAACTCCAGTCTCCCTTTTATGTTTAATTTTGTGCATGACGTTCATGCACAAGTCCTCTGGGTAGCCTCTACTTCTAAACATACTAACCATGTAATTAATTTCATCCAAAAATTCGTGATGGTCACTAACCATACGGGCCGCCCTCACCATTTGCCCTTTCACAATTGCTATTTTTTGATGTTGAGGATGACAACTATCATATTGGAGATGTCCACCATGGCAGTAAAACTTAATAGTCAAATCAAAACTTTAATAAAAAGAAAAAGAATATAACATAAAACAAGCAGACCTCAGTCTTACGATAAGCGCTTTCGGCAAATAAGCCTTCCTCAGATCGTATAAAAAGGACTGTTTAGCTTTTGTATTTATAAGGCATCACAGCCATTCATCACTTAATTCTGTGACACGCCCTTGTTGCAAACCAGTAGGAGGCCAGCTAGGTATAATTTCCTTCATTGTAATTAAAGGGGCAGTGCTTCTCTTTGCTATAAGATTGTATATGAGAAACTAATAGCTATGGATGTGAGTACATTATATAAATGAAGCAACATTCACGTAAACTTGCTAATCATATTTCTTCTATTCTTAAGTGCAGGTTTTAATGGCACAATAGTATTCAAGCCTGGTGATCTGTTCGCTCTTAAATTAATTATCCAGCATGTTTCCCTTAACTCTGTGTGATTATGAACATCGCCTCCTCTTGTGGTCTGACAGACTGCCTCTATAGCCTTAAATACAAAATAATGAGTAGGATACTGTGCTACGTGGGCTGCTAAGGCATTATTGGGATCTTTCTGTTTGATGTCCCTTAAATGTCTAAGGATACATTCCTTAAGACGTTAATCCATTTTAAAAAACACAAAAGTCTCTAACCAAGAAAAATGTTCAGACCCACCACAGACAGAATAACGATTCCACAATGCTGACTGATGCAAACAATTCGTTCGAGGTAAAAACCCACAATTTTATTCCACCAAAAAAACACGAAAAAAGTAGGTTAAGCGCTTTCACTCAGTCAATACCGAGCTTCCTCAGAACAAAGAATCAATTCAATAACCACTTTAAATAGTAGCAGTACATCACATGTCCCATCTAATTAACCAATGAAAAATGATAAAACATTTAAAACTAGATTGCACAATTCATAATATTTAAGTTACATACATTAAAACCTTACATTAAAAACAATCCCCTCACCCCTGTCTGCAAATTTGTACCTCTTGTATTAGTTCATCAAAAATGCAGTCAGTTGTTGAACCACCTTTCTAAGGGCATATAAATCTACTTAATACTTTATTTGTCACATAAACTAAATAAAATAAAGACATAGCCACAAAACTATCTACTGGCAGCCTGTAAACCCACCAAGTAATTGTTGATATTCTAATTTATAAACGGGCAGCCCTTAATTTTAAGACACTTCTAATGCTTATGTTATCGTTTAAACCTGGGGCTCTCCCTGCATCTAACCTAAGCTGCCAGAGAAGCTCTTTGTACTCCAATCTTGATTCCCAGTTGCCCCCACAAGGATCTGGGGTCACCTGTTCTAAAACTAAAAATTTTACTTTCATATTGTCACAAAACTGGGAATGCTTGTAAAAAGCATTAGTATCCTTACCTTTGGATACTTCATACATGTGCTCGTATACCCTTTTTCTTAACTTCCTCTCCATTTTGCCAACATAAAAACTATTACAGGTCATACAAATTCCCAAATAAACAACCCCTTTAGTCCCACAATTAAAATATTTGATAGATTTATGTTTGTATTTTCTTGAAGGGATAAAAACTGTTCCTTGATTGATCATAAAACTACATTGCTGACAAGCACCACATTTGTATGTACCAAATTTAGATCTATCCATAGTTGGTTTTGTAATAGCCCTCCTTTCCAATAATTCCTTCAAATTCACGTCCCTCTTCCTAACAAAATGTGGGTTCATGGGGATGAATTCTTTGATTTCATTGTTAAGGGTCAGTAATGGCCAATGTTTTGAAATAATTTCCTCTACCTCATTGGATGTGGATGAGAAGGTCTGAATAAAATTACTTTTGAAATCCCCTGTAATTGCTGATGTATTACCCTTATTCATTTTTCCAATCCCTAACGGAGGAAAAAAATTTCAATTCCTATTTGTAATAACTTCTGCCGCCATCCTTTCAATGAGGTTCCTTGGATACCCTTTTTCATCAAATAGTCCACTCATAAATTTAACCTCATCCAAAAAGACTTCCATAAGACTAGACATCCTGGAAGCCCTAATCATTTGGCCTTTCACTATACCCTTTTTTTGAAAAAATGGATGGCCCCTATTGAAATGTAGATAGGAGTTTGAAAACATTGTTTTTCTGAAAATCTTAAGATTGAAAACAATGGTTATCATAGTCTTTATACAAGGTCACATCCAAATAATCTAGTTGATGTTCATTGATGTTATGTGTAAAAGCCAGAAATTCAGTGCTGTTATTAATGTAACTTAGAAATTCATCCAACTTCTCCTTTGACCCACTCCATAACAGACATATATATCGTCTAGGTATCTGGTATAATATGTGATGTACTTAGACCATTCAATCTTCAAAACAAACTTCTGTTCCCAGTGGTATAGAACACAATTAGCATATAAAGGGGCACAAGGAGCCCCCATAGCAACTCCTTTCTTTTGATGATAAAATTCCCCGTTAAAATACATAAAATTGTATTTTAAAACTGTTTCAGTAAATTCAAGAATTAAATTGATGGTGTTACTATTCAAACCGGATTCAGAAACTAAAACATCACCAAACCATTCAAGCCCAACATCGTGAGGGATGCTTGGGAACAGTTCCACTATATCAATAGTGATCATCAAAACATCTGTCCCAAATTTCCCTTGGTCGATACCTTTCAGAAAATCCCAGGAATCTTTGCTAATGTGTGAAATGGATGCTACAAATTTCTTGACCATAAATTCAACATATTTCCCTAACGGTTCAGTGACACCCCCTGCCCCTGACACAATAGGTCTAAACTTAATCGGGTCAAAACCTTTGTGAGTCTTTGGTATTCCGAAAATAATAGGGATTTTGGGTTTTTCTACTTGCAGATAATTGTAGAACCGTTCATCGATGCTGCCTTGCAATAAATTATCAAATAAATAATATCCAATTTTTGCATAAGCTGTATTAATCTCATTCTGGGATACTACCCCGTAATGTTCCAAATCTTGTAACAAATTATGAAGGTGCATCTCATAGTCAACTGTGTACATTAACACAACCCCCTCCTCCCTTGTCCGGCTTCATAACCCTACATCTCTCCTGATTCAGAAGATCTAATAAATTCTTTTCTTCTTTATTAAAATTAGCAGTCTGCAAATAATTAGTATTAAATGCAACTTGACGAATATCCCTCTCAGCTAATGCTTCAGAAACCTTCAGGGATGGATGGGTGGGTGTGTTGAATACACTCTTCCTTGCAAGTTCATAGCTAGTGCCTGCCTGCCCTTTGAAAAAAATATTTAGATTTAACTGTCTAATAAATAATTTTAAATCGATCAAAGTATTTGCCACTACCCCTGGATGGGAGGGAACGAATTGAAACCCTTTGGAGAAAACATCAAAATAAACATCCGTAGGTATTAAATCGGTAAAATTAAAAATAATAAAATTCCCTTTTCTCCAAAGAATCTTATTGTTAGCCATTTCACTTTCATCATCCAAACCTACATCATCCATCAAGGAAACCATTTCACTTAGTTCAGGAGACGGTTCCACCATAGAAAGCACTACATTGGCAGCAAGTCGCTAAGTGTATAATGGAATTAGTACAATCAGCATAGACATTAAAATTGTACTATTGCCTGGAGTATGGATGTACAAAAGTATTGGAGCTGTCAATGGAGTTGCAGGCTTTGCATCTCAGGCATTTGAAAGTGCCCTTTCTATTAGAACTGGGCCTATTTCTTTCAAATCCATCTTTTTTGCAAATGAGACGTTTCAAATTCTTCTTATTCTTATATAGGAATCTGGGCTGTTCACCTACAATATCTCTTACTTTCTCATTTGTTGTCAATACCGGCCAAAACTTCCTAATAACTTCACATACTTGCTTATTGTCAGCAGTGTATGTTAACAGACATTTAAGTTGCTGTGATTGAGTTTTAAAATCCAGACTGTCATGATGACTCGATGGAGGTTCAGAGAAGTAGGGACGTCCCTTTCCTCTCCTTAATTCCTGTGGATCATGCTTCAATCTTAAATTCTTTCTTTTATAAGATCTTTTGCTTAAATGCATCTCAATATTTCTCTGTTCTGCTACAAAGTCTTCATTCTCAGTACATAATTTTGAAGTTCTTAAGATCTGATTCTCAAAGATGTTATCAAAAATATGTCCCGGGTACATACTCCCCCTATGCAGATAATGATTTCTCCAGGTTTCTTTTTTTATGAATTCCTGTACTGATACCTCTATCAGGGTGCAGATGAATCTTTACATCCAGAAATTCTATGGTCTCCGAAGAACGTTTGACCACAAACTCTAGAGAATCAGTGCTCTCATTGATGAAGTTGACAAAAAGGTCCAATTGTGTAGAGCTGCCTCTCCAAAGGATGAAGACATCATCCACAAAATAGAAGAAATGTAACAAGCACACCAACCACACAAAGTTCCGATCCCAGTACCTGGTTACTCGGGCAATGCGAAGTGAAAAATGGGATGAAGCAAAAGTCACCACCAATAGAATTCAAGAAACCACGTTTAATTCAATCTTAAAATAAATCACGAACACTGCTGCATCAACAAAGGTTAAGCGCTTTCATCTGTCCCTTCCAGATTTCATCAGAACCAAAAAGTAGCTGGTTCAGCTCACTTTTAAACAGATTAAGGCGCCAAAATTAGCAGTGATTGAATAATCAACTCCATTAAGAACATTGAATAATAAAAATAATAATAACACATTCATTGCAAATACATTGATTACAAATGCATTAATAGTAACATGTAATTATACCATATATAAATGTATATGAATATTTTAAATGTTTTAAGTGTTGAGGCGTTGTACCGCATGTATATAAATATGCATACTAGTACAAAGGCTGAATATCCTTACCTCAGCATAAAATCATGTAAGCTAGTGTTCTATAAAAATTATTAAAATTTATTGAATATGCAAGATAACTATTACTAAGAAAAATATATATGTATATATTCATACCACTAAAAATAACATAGGGCTGACCTGTACCCATTTGAATTAATAGGATCCATGGATTAAAAAACTAGAGCTTAATAAAAAAATAAAAAATAACAAGCTGCTATTGTGCTGCTAATTTATAATGGATCCCACTGTATACCTCACCAAATCCTCACATAGTGGGGATTTGAGTATGTGCACCTAAGAATAACCAGATAACAATTTGGG
>NC_056742.1:419731355-419816954 GCF_019279795.1 Protopterus annectens
TGGTACAGCCTTGCTTCAAATCCCAATGGGTGAACATCATGAGTAGTATTTCAGTGATAAGCCACACAACTTAAGTCACAAAACGTGGCAGAAATGTGTGTGTCCTATTTGCCTGTGTCATACTCAATAGGTTTCCTTTTTTTTTTTTTTTGGCAGGAGACATGGTTCCTATCTGGGGGTTCTAGCAGTTGGGGTGCTAGAGTATTAGCCTTTTGCCAAGCAGCAATGAGCTCTTCCACAGAACATCTTTAGTCAGTTATGCTTATGGCCAGTGCACACATCTGAGACCTTGATAACCCATGGGGGATGTCTGCTCCTGCAGAAGCAATGTGAAAGGCTCAGCTGGCCTGTTTTGCTCATGACTGAAACAAAAAGCTCTGGTCCAGCAGGCAAAGGTCCCTGAATAAAAAACACACACAAAGGTAGCAAAGGAAGGCATTCTTTCCCCTCCTGCACCATGAGCTGGCCAACTATGTTTGACTGAGAACAGGCATCTAGATGCGATAACAGCAGAATTTTTTTACTAATACCTGGGAGAAAAGTCAAAACTGTCATACAGTTAGTGGCCTCCAAAGGGACAGTGACAGTAAACAGACAGAGGGAGAAAGAGAGAGAGATGAACAGAGAACTAGATAACCAAGCCAGGTGCTCAGAAGGCTGCATTCTTCCAGGGTCAGTACCCTTAGGCCTTCTCTGATGGTGTTCATAAAACCTTGCTCAAGGATTCATTGGTGACCAGCCTCCCTAATTTTTCCCCATCTATCAGTAGTACTCAGGCCTGTGCTTTTTGAACTGTTGGGAGAAAGTCCACCTGAAGAAAAAGCAGTAGAAGTGAACGTTCTCTGGGAATGCAAAAACATGCAGGTTTCGGGTTCTATACAACAAGGTTGTCATTTTAAACAAAGTGCAGTTTTCTTAAGAAGCAAAAGGGTTATTTCTCCAAGGCATAAAAGACACTAAAGTTGATAGGCCCTGCTGAAGGATTATCAACCATATGCACATAACTGAAGATATTTTCTGGGAATATCATCATCAGGAAGACCGCTCCCAAATCTGTGTTGTCAAAAATCAAAAAGGTTTGTCCCAAATAAGTAACTGTGGCCAAAATCATAAACTGAAACTAAATGCCAAAGATGCATTATTGTACCCTTTGGAAAGTCATCTATCCCAGGGGACTACCACATTAACAATACGACCCTAAGAGTTGACTCATTTGTTTGCAATTTGAGAACTTATGTGGACAGTGACCTTACCTTTTGACCAACATGTGTCCATTGTATCACACAGCTTAAATTCAAAAGGGTTGTGTCGATATCCAGGGATGTCATTGTCCTTCTTTACTCAGTCCTCATTAGGCCAATAATTGAATATAATGCCCCCTTTGGCATGTATCTGTCCATACACATGAAACAAATGTAATGCCCTGAGAGATTCTTTACTAAATGAAAACAAGACCTAAATACTCAGTATTCTACAGACTACTAAGAGGTGACTGTGTCTGGAATGTAGAGCATCCTTCAATCCAATACTGATGGATTTACTGCACATCAGCAAGTCAAGTGGCATCAGAAAAACTTTGAATAAGGATCTAATCCTCTTCTGCAACATCAACAGAACAGTTTAGAGGGACAGGTAGTACAGAGCATACCTCTGCTATGGAACAGACTCCCAGTCCTCATAAAAACAAATTCATCCCTGTCCATACTCAAGCGCAACATGGATCTATGGTTGGAAAATAGAAAATTTACCCCAGGCCTGCCCCCTGTACTACTAATGGACACGAGCAGCTCCTAAAAGTTTTATTCCATGCATGGGTCCCCTCACGTTATCTATGGTATGATCACAGTTATTCTTATTAGTTGTAATATATAATTATCAACCACGGGACGGGTAAGGCCAACTTCTAACTACATAGGATAGGTAAATTTGAGCAGAAAAAAGGAAACTGGCTAAGCTTAAAATGTCCCGCAAGGACAGCTAGACAAGTACTTACCTAAGGCACCTGGTCTCTGTGGCACAGAGCGATTAAGCTCTGTCTGTGTCCCATGTTATCCAGGTTCAAACAACAACTCAGGCACTGGTAGAGATGGAGCACACAGAATGAGAAATGCATGGCTACGACTTACCCCTTCGGGGGAGGGGAGGGGTGGTGGTGGTAGAGGTCCCAAAGCATGGAAATCAGGAATCAGCATTTTGAGGGATGTGTGAGCTGTGTCCACCCACACCAGTGACAGTAGCTCAGGTCTGAGTATGCAAAGGAGTGTGCACGCTCAGACAGCATGGTACTGGGAGATCCTTTGGTGATGAAGGTGCTCAGATCAGATTATTACCAAGAATAAAGTAAGGGCTTAAAACAAACACCCCTATTATTTGCATCCTTTCAGGGATGACCTTGTGGCTGCCTGGATGATATGATCTTCTGGACTAGTCACCATGTACTTTACTGGGTATGTCTCTAGTACAGGAAACAATGGAGCAAAAAGCGTAGAGAGAAAAAAAAACAAATGGGAATAGTTACCAGTAAATGCAACGCATCATACATCTAACAGTAAAGGAAAGCAAGAGAAACATTCCAGTAAGGATCCTTAGCAATCTGGAAGTCACCAGAGGAGAATACAGGGGTGACTACTGAGCAGACAGTACAGCAAAAAATGAATTAAGAATGGCTCTGAACCCGCTCCATGTTCTATACGACATCCTACTAACATCTGTGGCATAGGAAAGAGAAAAATCCAACTCTAAAAGGCATCCAAAGCTCCTGAAATTGGACCAGATGAGAAGATGTATAACTGTGAAATAAAACATACTGTGGTAAAGATTTTTATGGTGATTATCCATGTTACTGTTATCAAATGATCCTTACTAGTGTGATGAGGCAACAGCCCAGGCATGGAAATATTTAAATCAGCTATATCCTCAGGTAAACAAATATCAGGTCTGTGCATTCTGCAAAGGCCTGTGGAACAATGAACAGACCTAATGGCAGGGTTGAAAACTGAAAACTAAACTTGCCAATCTGGATTCACAGAAACTTCCATGTGTAATGCTAGCCTCCAGGTACTCTGGTTTATCAATGAAAGCAGATTCCTTAGGATTAAAGTGGAAGCATCCAGCTGAATTGAAACTTGTTGAGGCTTGAAAGACAGGGCTGGTCTCCATTTGCTTTAATTTTCAGAGTACATAAAAATACACAAAACCACATGCTAAGTTGGCAACTTGGTACTTTTCTTAGGAGCTGAATGGCTGTATCCAGAGATACCTCTACAAGATGAAGAAAGGCATGGGAAATAGGTTTATGCATAAGTTTTGGAGAAAATTAATTTATAGTGTCCTTGGAAATGATCTAGACAACCCAAGTATCTGAAGTAACCTGTTACTGATATTTATAAAGCATCATAATGTTCAAATGCAGGATTGTGCACAGCAGAAAAGGGAAAAGGAATGAGAAAGTGACCTGCATCTCTGATAAAAGGGCTGAAGTAGGGTTGCCACCTCACATAATGCTAATTCCTGAAGATTGGAGATGCTATTTTAATGTTAAACTCAGATCGTATTGTTTGGGCTAAGTCCTGTCTGACTCGGAGGCTGTCAATCTTTGATATGTTAATATTGATAATGATTGTACAATGAATACTATGTACAGGAAAAGTTCAAAACAATAATACAACTGTAAACTAATTATTCAAATGTTCATTCTGTGTGCTTTGGTAGAGTCACGAAAACTACTTGCGCTTAAAAGTGTATTTCTTATCAGCTCTTGCAGCTGCAAACAATTTGGGTGTCTTCATCAAGAATTTATGAAACTGAGAACAACTGTGCCTCATATTTTCACACACCTGCAGCTCAACTCGCAAAACACCAAGTCCCAGACCATTTCTTTCTTTGGTCCACAAAGAATTCAAGTTCGTTCACATGAAGAATTCGACACAAGTATAGAAAATGCGAATGATACAACTTTAAAGAGTTCTTCACCACACTTCCTATTTGTCAGTTTTGCAAAAAAATCCTTCCATTGACCGACCACTCGTTCATTTTTTCCACCAGCTGTTTGGACGTCACGTAGAATACAGTAGTCGTCATAGTGCTTACCTTTGTCGATGTCAATGTACAACTTGTCTGTCAGTTCCTCAAATAAGCTCCACATCATTTGTTCTTTGAAGTTTAAATCTTTCATTGCTTGAAATTCTGAATCCTGGTAATTGTATCACTTGTCTAGGTAGTTTAAACACTTGTTGTAGAATTGATTAGCATCAGCTTCGAAGTGCCTTTTCTTATCCTGTGGAATTCTTTTAATCATGTCTGCAGCAGCCTTTCCATAAAATTTGTCTTGATTGCGATTTGCGATTTTCTGTCTTACCTCAACCATAATATCATGCAGTTCGAAACTAGTAGTTTGATCTGACTCTAACATTAGCACACTACTCTGGCAGACCTGCATAACATTGTGTAAGAAACAGCAGTATAGTCTAGGTATGGACTCGCTTTCTTTGTCTGTAAAGGCATCCCAAATTACTTTGTGGCATTCTTCATCTTCCCGTGGAGCAGACTGCAAAGCAGGTCATACTAGAAGTATTCCTTCAAGTGCTGAAAGCAATGATAATCATCTCATTGGTACATGACGAAGAGAGTCTTGATGCTCAAGTTCGACAAACTTGAAAAATGACTGGAGCTGTGCAGTTCGTTTGGCATAGCCGGAAAATTCAGCATAAACTTTGAAAATGAGAATTTCAATGTCCATTGACAAAGTTTTGCATGCCTGTATAACATAATTATGCAGAATATGGCACTTGCAATTTGCCAAAATGAGTTCAGAATTTTTTTTTTCAGTTTCTCAAACACAGAAATCTTCTTGCCAAAATTCACTGCAGCATTATCCCCAGAAAATGCAGACACTCAGCTTATGTCCAGTCCATTTTTCTCTATCACTTCATCTAATCTACCCATTATCGCCTCACTACTTTCATCTGAATCTTCATAAAAGTCTAGCAAACCATGTTTTATTCCTTCGTGTTTTGACAAGTACTGCACTTTAACTGGAAAAAATGTAATGCTTCCTTTGTTTGAAGAGTCAGTTACTATTGAAAAGTACTTTGATTCTTGTAAGTCGGAGATCAGCTGTTCTTGTGAAGCAGGAGCGAGAACATTTTCAATTATATTAGTTGCTTTTGTTCTGCCGCAAGCAATCTCTTTCGCAATACTAGATTCTGGGAAAATAGTTTCCATTATCTTGTTACCACAATCTTGACTTGCATAGCTGTGATGATGCTTAACACTGTGGTAAGTTAGAGTTACTTCAGTAGCTCTTATAAGATCGTCCTCTTTGGTATTTGGTTTTCTGAAGAAGCTCGTCATGACTGTATTTTGCTTAATCTGCTTCACATTTTTATTATGTTTCTCCGATGTTGCATGCACTACTACTGATCTGCGTCCCTCGTACTTTACTGTAAATGTGTGATGGCAAATTTTGCATTCTGCTTCTGCTTGTTTTCTTACCCAACCAATCCTTAAAAATCCTCTCCTTTTAACCATTCATCATTGAATGAACAGTGATACTTCTTTTTTGCCTTTATACAACTTTCAGATTCAGCATCCGAATGCTTTGATTCAGCCATTGCGACTTGTGAGGTTTTATTGATCATGCACAGTGCAGCCAAGGCAACAAATTAAGTACAGTAGACTCTTAAGTTATCCAGCACCCATGGGGATTAGTATAGTACTGACTCTGCTTCTAGGGCAGCAAGCAGCTGTAGGGTCAGTCTTAAGGTGTCATACATGGATGATAGTCCAGCCACACCCAAAATCATGTAGATATAGAGCTGTTACATTTTTTTATGGATAAGAAATTTCTTGTTTGGAAAACTAACCCAAGAAAATGAAATACATAATAAAACTAAGGAAATGGTTAAGCAGCTTTTTTATTCCCCTGTTCTTGTAGATGTCTGATAAGTGTCGTTTCCGGTTGCTACAGAGTTAAAAAAATCTGGACAAAGCAGTAAATGTGCGATAGTTAAAAACTGTCCCTATTTTTGGGACTTTGTCACACTTTTATTTATGGCTTTGTATAGAGCGAGAGAGAGTGTGTGTGTGTGTGTGTGTGTGTGTGTGTGTGTGTGTGGTCGGGAGAATTAGTGCGAGATATGTGAATGAATGTGTAAGTCAAGTGTGTGGCTGTGTGCGTGTGAGAGCGAGATAGCGATGCATGAATGAATGCGTAGGTGGGTGTGTGTTGTGTGCGTGTGACAGAATGATGTGTGAATGAATCCAGGTATGAATGAGGAAGTGTGTGTGTGTGTGTAAGTGTGTAAGTGTGTAAGTGTGTGTGTGTGTGTGTGTGTGTGTGTGTGTGAGAGAGATCTGGAGGGAGAGAGAGCGCATGTGATCGTGTGTGAGTGAATGACGGTTAATTGAGTTCCAGTTAAGTGAGTGTGTAATGTCATTATTCCTGGACATTTCAGAGTTTTTTTAATTACTTCTGGGAGGCGGGAGATGCAGTATAAATCCTGGAGACTCCCAGGCAATCCTAGAGAGGTGGCAACTCTAGGCTGAAGTCTCTTTTGTGACATTTTACAGTGCTGCCTGTCTTGACTGCTTTACTGTCTATCCTGTTGTTTTCTACATAGGGTCTTTATAGAGTTAAGAAATTCATGGCATACTGAAAGAAAGGACATTTGTGTAACCCAGATATTATTTTACTTTTCTTTTCTGGTTATGGTCTTCAGAAACATGAAGTCTTAAAAAGTCCATAGCCATGGCATCTATGAAGCCAATGTTTCCCTCTCCAATGCACTGTGGAGGCAGGGAATTCCTCCATAAACAGTGAATAAAAAAGGAGGACGTCTGAGGACTAACCAAAACAATGTGTCAGTATTTAAGGGAAACATCCAACATTTCTGATTTCATGTCTGAGTTAGGTTTCTAGCTAAGCAGTTCTCATTATGAATAACATTGTTTTTGAAGTTCTGACATTTAGCAGAATGTTTATACAAAGGATTAAGTGTATTAGTTTTAATAGTGTATGTATGTTAATACAACCTACTACATAACTTTCTGTTAGCTTTACCTATATAAAAATGACCACATGTCAAACTGTGCGTAAGAAACCGCATTCTTGGACACACAGGTGTTAATACCGTCGAGGAGTACAAGTTCTTATTGTAGCAGGAAAGGCTTTCGAACATGTTTCCTAGAACAAATCTCTTTTGTTGGAGACCCAACGCAAGGTAGTTGGAAACATGGATTTCTCTTGAGGGCATATATTTAAAAGAAGTTAAGAGAGAGACGTTAGAACCTTTTGCCATAAATCTGTATGCTACAGTTCGCTTTTCTTCTGTTTTTTGTATTTTTTTGTTATATTACACTCGT
Source organism: Protopterus annectens (assembly GCF_019279795.1). Lineage (NCBI taxonomy): Eukaryota > Metazoa > Chordata > Ceratodontiformes > Protopteridae > Protopterus > Protopterus annectens. Next base: position 419,738,718 of record NC_056742.1, read on the forward strand.
TAAACAGTGCTGGAAGTGTAAAAATAATAGCGGCAGTTAGCTTTCATTCAGTACGAGCTCCACAGCTCTACTACAGTGTAATCTCCATTTTTTTTAAGTAGATATTTGCTATGGCAGTGTAGCATAAGACTTGTTTTACCAGCTATAGGAATGCAAACTGAGGGTTTCGCTCTTAATGAGAAGTAAAAAGAGGCTGGGGAAGTGGAAATGTACAAACTTATTTAAATAAAATGATCCTCTGGGCAGGAATTATGTGATGTCATTAAGGTGGGTGTTACTTTGGTCGTGAGAAATACGGACCCGACTTTAAAACTTTTGGATTGTTCCTTTAACCTCCATGCAGGCTAAGAATGGTACTTGGGTATAGCTTTTCAGCACAATCTAATATTGTGTCCGTTATTATCTTCTGCCCTTCCTTACTGTTCTGTCAAGATTCATTGCTTGACCATCTATTTCTGCCCATGGATTGATATCCTCTTTCTACCCTGCCCGAAATCATACTGTTTTTTTAAGGGGGGTGGGTTACATATCCATCCCATTAAAAAACAGCTGGCTCTTTCTTAGGAACTTAATTTTGCATGAGTGAAATGTACATTTTCCTTTCTCAACCTGCTTGTGAGACTGATTTAAAGTTCTTATCTTGGAAGCAGCAATACTTAGTCTTAATACAAAAGTCAGAACAGTATCTTATTTATGGTGGCTGTCCAAGATGACTGCACACTGATCAGCAGCTTAATTTCAGCTCTCCCAATGTGAAAAAAGGAAACCGATAGATAAGGACAGTAATCCTGCATGTTTTAGTAAAATTCAGTTTCTGACTACTAAGTACACTGCCTAGATGCCAGCAAACAAGAAACTTAGAGAGCCTGAGAGAAAATCATCTGGAAAAATTGAAGAGAAAACACTGACTGGGAAGAGTGCTGCTGCTGTTCAACAAAAAAACAGATATGATGTTGTGTTCTTCATTCCTCCTCACTATAAGGTCTTGGATTCGACCTTCAGATATGACTTGGCCACATTCCACAGACTTGGTTCCAACTCTCAAGCTTCTTCCTCTTACCGATTATGCACTACATCCACCCAAGTATCTCAGATCTTGTTGCCGCTTCAGTGTTCCAGACACGGATCTCATGCTGTCAAGCTGAGGATAACTTTATTTCAAAATTTTTCCTGTAATCTAGCGTAGGTGTTCTGTAAGTTCTCCCTCCATTTATTTTCCTTACATAGTGTGCATGTGTTATGCGATTCTTTTCATGTTTAAAAAAAAGGTATCGTTAGTTACTTCTCTTTCTTGTTAGATTAAAACTTAAACTGTGAAACTTACCTGTACCTTAGCTAGTTTTGTCAGTTCCTGTTCTTCCTCCGAGTTGACAGTTGGTGTTTTAGTGGGCTTTTAACTATGAACCTTCTCTGGGGTTCAAGAGCTGCAGTTCTTCAGGGCATAAAATTCCCAAACAGGATGCCCACAAGGAGTGTGTATATTGCCTGGGCGCTGATCATCTGAAATCGGATTGTTCTATTTGTACTGCCTTCAATCTGTGGGCTTTAGCTAACCAGAGAAGTAAATTGATACTTAGGGGGTCTTCTTCCCTCCTCTGATTGGGAGGCTCAGACCCCTTCTTTGGCTGCTTCATCTTCTTCTCCGGCTACCACAAATATTTTCCCTAGGGACATTCTTGAGGCTAAGAAGCCAAAAGAATTCCTCAGATCCTACTTCCTTGGACCCAAAGAAATTGCCTCTCTCTTGGATCCAACAGCTCCTTTGGATTCAGGGGATGTTATTACCATCTCTCCTCCACCATCATCAGCTCCTATGTTGGTTAAAATACCTCAGGATCCAAGGACTTCGAAGTGCCCTGCTCTCTCTTCCAAGTCAAAGCATTCCCAGCCTCCCTCGTCAGTTTCATTAAGGTTCTCCAGAAGCTGGTCCAAGGTGGATATCGACAGGATGATGTGGACATTTTTCAAGACCCAGATCAAGAGGGGTGTAGTTTCATCTCTTTCCCCTGTTGGATCCTTGAGCTACCCTGGCCATACTTTCAGGAGTCCTTTTCCGATCCAACTTTGAGTCACAGGATTCAGGACTGCCATGTGGACAGAGCTTGGTGCAGGGGAAGCCTCCTTCCTGAAAGCCGAGGATGCCCTAGATTAGACCTATTCTGGCTCTCTCAGAGCAGTGGGTCATGGAGCCGTGGTGTCAGTGCTGGGTCCGGGGGACTGGGGTTGGCTCCACCTTTCTCGGAGCCATCCCTTCCCCTAGACGCCTTGGTGCTCGACAGTTTGGGTCTGACCCATCTGGAGGCTGTGGATCCGGGGTGAGTCCTGCCTGCTTTCCCCCGGTGGTTTAGCCTCTGGGGAGATGGAAAGGACTTCTCGTGGTCTTTCAGCCTTTGAGCCTTTCAGGTAGTAGAGAAGGTTTTCTCCTGAGTTAGAGATCCAGTGATACATGTTCCCCAATCCAACCCCGTACCCTCATCGGATCCAGACCTCGCTCCCAGTCTTCCTGCCATGAGTCTTCCTGTCCATGTGGCCTCCAAGAACTCCTTACTTAGGGGAGATCCCCTTCTTCCAACAATTCTCCAGAGTAACCAGCTGAGGAAGTTATTTGGAAGAGGAGGCACGTTGACTCACCATTGGAGTCTTTAACCGAGGACACTGACACCGACAAGAGGGAAGGATCACACTGATCCCCATCTGAAGACGTCTCCTTTGGGGAAATATTAGAGATCCTGAAGCAGAAAGGTGGGTGGTCTGCCCAACCTCCTTCCTTTGAGGAATTTCTCTTGGAGCTGTTCAGGATGGGCCCATTTATGTCTTGTTTGACCCCCCCTTGGTTGTCTCCCTGGTTGACTTACTGTCCCACCAGGCATGGAAGGAACAGGACACCATCAACCCATACCCAAATGATCTGATAGGTTTCTGGTACCCCCTACAGATAGGAAATATTGGAGTAAGGGTCCCATAGTAAGTGCCATTGTGGTGGCAGCCACTATGAAAGAGCTGGCAGAAGAAACTGCTAATGTCCATCCACTTAACTAGGAGTCTTGAGCACTGGACAGGATTGAGAAGTGCGTTTACGCTTTGGCCGTCTTTGTGCTGAGGTCATTGAACTATCTGGCTCATTTTACTTGACTGCAGAAAGATCTGATCAAGGAACTATCAACCTCTCTCTGAGTCCTTGCCTGCAGAGGAATTTAAAAACGTTTCTCCCATGCTAACCACTCTTTCATTCATCGCCAACTCATTGATGAGGTTAATCTCCCATACCACAGAGAGCACCTAGCAAGCAGCTGGTTCAGGACTTTCCTTAAGGAGGCATGCCTGGATGAGGCTATGTGATTTTGCGGAGCCCATTAAAGTGTAATTTGTGATTGCCTCTTACAGTGACTCCTCCCTTTTTGGGCTATCTGTTTGAGGTACACTTACCTACAGCGAAAAGGATGGGAAGACCCTTTCATCTGTTGAAATCAAATTTTCTACCCTCCTGAGGTCCTTCTCAAGGAACAAACATGGAGTCAAGAAAATGTGGCTTCGCAAATCCCAAGGGCCTTTTCAGGACCCGCATAGGAAACCCCCCTCTAGAGGCAGAGGGGGGGTTTGATGGTAGATGGTGCCCTAGAAAGGGGGCCCGCAGAACCAGGGCTTTAGGGAATCCTTTCCTGATGAGCCCTACTAATCCTCCTGAAGCACTGCCCAACTGTCCATCTCTGGAGGCAGTTAGGGGCAGACTAGCTTTGCACCCAAAAGCCTGGACCCAGTTGACTCAAAACTGTTAGATACTAAGCATAATATCCAGAGGCTTTTTCATTCATTTTCACTTTTCCCCAAATTTGCAAGTGTCTTCCCAATGTGCCACCCAGTCAAAGGGAACAGCAGCACAGGAAATCCAACAACTATTGCTAAAAAGAGTCATCCAAGAGGTCCCAAGCAAACAGAGGGTTTGGAACCTACTCCTGCTTTTTTTGGTGCCAGAAAAAGACAGGAGACGCAAGACCCATCCTGCATCTAAGCAAATTGAACTAATACATGAAGAAGTCAAGGTTCTGAAATGGTTACAGTTCAGTCCATTCTGCCTCTGTTGCACAAGGATGACTGGATGTGCTCTGTAGATCTCAAGGATGCATACTATGACATCAAAATAGATGGTCCAGGAGATATCTGTGCTTCTGGCTGGGAGCCAGTTATTCCCAATTCAGAGCACTGCCCTTTGGGCTCACCATAGCCCCCAGGTTTTCAAATGCATGGCAGTGGTAGTGGCTCACTTTGAGGCTCAGGGGATTCCAGATGATGTCCTTCAAGGATGCATCTGCCGTCCTAACAAATGGGTTGTCCTGGCCTCAGCCAGCCCTTCGGTCGGCCGGATTCCAAAGTCTGGGTCTGGCCTCGGCTGATGTCGCACTTCACCCGACGTCATAGCTGCAGTTCTTCGGGTATAAAGGCATCAGCCAACACCATTTTCCCCAGTCTTTCTTGCCGCATGGAGCCCAAAGCAGAAGCTGTTCGCAAGTGCCGGTCGGTCCGAACCAGAGATTGCTACTACCGAAGACTTCTAAAAAGCCAAGTACCCCGTTGGGGACTCTTTCTTGCCTCAGCCGATGTCAGAAAAAGTGAATAACTGTTTAACTTGTGGGAAACAAATACCTCATAAAGATTTCCACTCTTACTGCCTACCTTGTTTAGGCCCAGACCACGACGTAGCAGCTTGTCTAGCCTGTGCTTCCTTCAACCGACGGACACTTAGACGTCGGTCGGAGTTTGCAGAGGAGTTTTTCGGCTCCGCTTTTGCTTATATCATGCCGTCGGAGACTCCGACTTCACATTTAGCTAAAAAGCATAAGGAAAAGGACCGACACTCGCGGTTAAGCCAACCGCGAGTGTCTCGGTTTCGGCTGAAACAGAGTCTGCGGTTCTTCCTTCGGCCGAAAGCATGCCTCCTACTACCGAGGCCTCTTCCAGCATGGCTGAATCTGCTACTGAAATTCCACCTGCTCTTACAGTTTCTCAGGATTTATCAGATACTATCCCCCTAGATGTATCTACTCCTGCACGTGGAGCTGCTAGGCCCCCTGCATCCATGTCAGTTAAGGCTTTTGCCAGGGCTAAAGCAGCTAAATCTTCAAAGGCCGTGCCTACTAAAGCCCCCTCTCACAGGCCTAGCTCTAGTACTCAAATGCTTAGTCTAGCAGAGGATCTTGATCAGGGGAACCCAGCCTCACCCTGACAGGGCCTCTCACCCCCCTCCAGAGAAGAGGCCTAGAGCAGAGCCCCCTGAGCCAGTTTCTACTGATTACTCCTCAGATGATTCAGAAAATACAAACCCTCCAGAGGGCCCTTATTCTCCATATGAGGACTCTGATGCAGAAGACTCCATTCCTTCTGCCTCTCCTCCTGAGGAATTTTCCTTTGGGGAAACCTTGCATGCTATGAGGGAACAATTTCAATGGCAGGGCCAGGATTTTTCAGACTCTAGGAAAAGGCTCAGGACCTTCTTGCATTTGCCACAGCATAGGCCTTTAGCCATTCCTCCAGTACTTACAGTTGTGGATGATGCATTTAATGATGCTTGTACTGCTCCTGATTCACTTCCTCCGGCCCCTGCTAAGCCCGACAGATACTACAGGGTTCCGGACACACATTATCACTTGTATAAGGCTCCTTTTGCAGATCCTGAAACTATTTCACAGGGCCCCAAGGCTGTAGCAGCTACCTCTGCCAAAAACCCCCTCCCCTCTGAAAGGGAATCTAGGGCCGTAGAGAGATGGGGTAAAAAAGTTTATACTTCTGCAACTCTTTCGGCTAGGGCCTTAAACTGTCAATTCCACATGATTCAGTATCAGGAATTTATGTTAGATCAGTTAACTAAAAAACTGTCCTCGCCTGAGCCTTTAGACCGAAAGTCTCTTCAGGAAATGGTACATAACATTCAGCAGGTCAGTAATCATTCCTTAAAATGCGGCTGTGATGCACTGGAGGCTTCCTTTAGATCAGCTATGACTGGTACAGTGATCAGAAGGCATGCATGGTTAAAAGAGCAGTCCTTACCAGACCATGTAAAATCAAAGCTCCTAGATGCTCCCATGGATAAGCACAATTTGTTTGGCTCCCCTGCACAGCAAGTGCTGAAGAAGGTGGAAGAGAAAGCAAAATCTGTCCAGACAGTCAATGATTTCTTACAGGTCCAGCCACCAAGGTTTAGTAGGAACTGGCCTTCCAAGAATTGGTCCTTTCCAGACACCACCAGAGCACAGAGAGGCAGGAATAGGTGCCCAAGAGGCAGAGGTCAATCCAGAGGTGCCTACAGGGGACGTCAGTGGCAGCCTAACAACCAGCGAAGTACTGCCACAGATCCAGCCACTACCACTTCCACAGGACAATCACAGTGACTTGGCTCTGAAACCGCCTACCAGGGAACAACTAGAAGCACCCTTAGGCGGAAAGCTAGCCTTATTTTCAGTAAACTGGCATTACATTACAGGAGACAAATGGATTTTACAGACAATAGACAAAGGTTACAGGTTTCACTTCCATACTCTACCAAGGAAGAGAGGAATGCCAAACCTACCTCCAAATCAAAAGACAAACGCTCTACAACAAATAGACAACTTAATAAGGATGAGAGCTATAGAAAAGGTACTGTCTATGGAACAAGGGCAAGGATTTTACTCCAGACTTTTCCTGGTGCCAAGAAAGGAAAACCAATGGAGACCTATTCTCGACCTGTCCGCTCTGAACACATATCTCATTGTTCCAAAATTCAAGATGCTGACCCTACAGCAGCTTCTTCCCATGCTGGGCAAGGAGTCTTGGCTGGTGACTCTGGATCTCAAGGAGGCATACCTGCACGTCCCCATACGACCAAATTGCAGAAGATACCTCAGATTTCTTGCAGGATCAGAGCATTATCAGTTCTCAGCATTGCCCTTTGGCTTATCTACTGCGCCCAGAGTATTCACGAAATGCCTGGCATCAGTAATTGCTCATTGCAGGCTTCAGGGAATTCAAATTTATCCATACCTGGACGACTGCCTGTTACAAGCGGACAGCAAAGACAAATTATCAAAAGATTTGAAAAAGGTTATTCACCTGCTGCAAGCCCTGGGTTACACAGTCAACACAAAAAAGTCAAGGCTGATACCATCCCAAAGGATAACCTTCCTGGGTGCAGAACTGGACACATTAAACCAGATGGCATTCCTCACAGCAGAAAAACAGAAGCAGCTACCACTCTATTTCATGGCATTAACAATGCAGAACCAGCTTACAGCAAGGAAAATCCTGCAAGCCTTGGGTTACATGGCATCCTGCATAATATTAATTCCACATGCCAGACTACATATGAGGAAGTTGCAATGGTACCTGAGGAATTTATGGTCTCAGCACAAGCACAGCCTAGAAACCCAAATTCCAATAATTCCATGCCTGAAGCAAGAATTCCAGTGGTGGGCCCAGGCCTGTCAATTGAACAAAGGGCTGCCCTTCCACAGGCCTCACCCAAGCCAGACTATCACCACGGACGCCTCAGACCTCGGTTGGGGGGCACACATGGTGGACAAGTGCATACAAGGCTTATGGACTCAAGACCAGATGAACCCACACATAAACCAAAAAGAGATGCTGGCAGTAAAACAGGCAATTCAGACATTCAGACCATTTCTTCAACAGGGTCATTTGCTGATAAGGACGGACAACACCACAGTTATGTGGTATATCAACAAACAGGGAGGCACACATTCATATCCTCTGTGCCGGATGGCAATGGACCTCTGGAATGTGGCCCTGAGCCTCAACATTCAGCTACAAGCCATATTTGTGCCAGGAAAAGAAAATATACTTGCAGACATCTTAAGCAGAAACACCACGGATGCCCACAAATGGATGCTGCATCCAGACATCTTCAAAACCATCACAAGGAAATGGGGACAACCAGAAATAGACCTGTTCGCATCCCCACACATCCACCAATTGGAAAAATTCTGCACAAGGACATACCACCCACTTGCTTGGAAGGTGGACTCCCTATCCTTCAGCTGGGAAAACCTGACAGCATATGCATTCCCACCTCTTCCTTTGATGCACAAAGTGCTACTGAAGATCAAAGAAGATCACCCGAGGATCATCTTGATTGCTCCAGATTGGCCGAGGCAACATTGGTACCCGCTACTGAGGAGTATGTCCCGGGAACACGCATGGTCTCTACCCCTACTGCCTCTACTGCTAACACAGAACAAATTCAAAATCCTGCATCCCAACTTGAAAACACTGCAGCTAGCTGCTTGGAACATTACATAAGGAAAAATAACCCAGATTTATCTCAAAGGGTTAAAGACATTATCTTGGAGGCTCGCAGACCCTCAACAAGGAAAACTTATTCAGCAAAATGGAAAAGATATCTCATTTGGAGTGCAACAAAAGGAGTGGAGGCATCATTGCCAAACATAGCTAACATCCTGGAATACTTAGCAGAGCTTTTCCACAATGGTCTGTCTTACTCCTCCATTAAGATTCATGCATCAGCAATTTCAGCAGAATACAACATGGATCCTCCAATCTTTTCTCAACCTCTACTCAGGCAGTTTCTCAGAGGAATTAAGAATGTAAAGCCACCAAGGAAACCACCATTGCCTACTTGGGACTTGAACTTTGTGTTAGAAAAGTTGACACTACCCCCTTTTGAACCAGCAGCAACAGCAGAATTACAGTACTTATCTTGGAAAACTGCATTCCTGCTTGCAATCACTTCAGCTAGAAGGGTTTCTGAATTACAGGCATTAATGGCAGTACAGCCCTTCCTTATCTTCCATCAGGATAGCGTGTCCATGAGAACTAATCCTACCTTTATGCCAAAGGTGGTCTCCAGGTATCATTAAACCAAGCAATACACCTACCAACATTCTTCCCCAACCCGCAGAACAGGGGGGAAAGATTGCTGCATACCTTGGATGTACACAGACAATTGCGCTACTACCTGGACAGAACCAAGAACAATAGAAAAACTGACCAGCTACTGGTAGCTTATGCAACAGGAATGGAAGGAAAAGCAATTTCAAAACAGACAATCTCAAAATGGATACGAAATTGCATTAGATTTTGTTACTCTTTTCATGGAAAGGCAACTCCAGAAAACATCAGACCTCACTCCACAAGGGATACAGCCACTACTACAGCTTTCCTACGAGGAGTGGCTACCAAAGACATTTTAGAGGCTGCTACTTGGAGCTCCGTGCATACATTTGCCAAGCATTATAATCTGCCTTTATACTCCAGATCCCGAGCAGGTTTTGCCACTGCTGTTTTGCAAGGGATCTTAACTACACCATAAAACTCTTAGTGCCTCCTTAGTGCCTCCTCCCCCAGTTTGGCTATGGTATTCTACCCATTTGTTAGGACTGCAGATGCATCCTTGAAGGACATAGTACAGTTTTGTACCTACCATAAATGTAGATGTCCGAGAGGTATGCATCTGCTGTCAGGATTACCCACCCTCCTTCCCCTCTGTGGTACTCCTAGGGTATTTGCCCGTCTTGTAGCTAGCTGGGAGAATCTATTATGGTGTATTTGTTTGTATATATGTATATACATGTTTATTTCTATTTGCTCTCTATTGTTTGGAAACATTTGTATTTATCCAAATTTAGCCTTCCTAGAGGGCACCTGGCATCTGGGGCAAGAAACACTGAGGAAAATGGCGTCGGCTGATGCCTTTATACCTGAAGAACTGCAGCTATGACGTTGGGTGAAGTGCGACATCAGCCGAGGCCAGACCCAGACTTTGGAATCCGGCCGACCGAAGGGCTGCCTGAGGCCAGGACAACCCATTTGTTAGGACTGCAGATGCATACCTCTCGGACATCTACATTTATGGTAGGTACAAACTGTACTTTTCCATATTTAGATGATTGGCTCCTGACCGCGCTCCCACAAGGTATCAGCTAATGCAAGCCAGGGATTACTTAATCCAGTTATCACCCTGTCTCTGGGCATCACCATAAACTTGAGCAAATTTAACCTGAGTCCAGTACAGAACCTAGACTTTATAGGTGCACAGCTCAACACAAGGGATCAGATAGCTTCTCTTCCTTCACACAGAGTAACCACTCTGAGACATCAGGTGCATGAATTGTTAGCCCAACAGGATCCCACTGCTTGACTGATCCTGTAGACCCTAGGATCCATGTCATCAACTATTCTGTTAGTTCCCCTAGCCAAATTTTCCATGCGGGTTCTCCATTGGACATTAGCGACACAATGGTCTATCCTCATTCTTACACTGTCCCTTCACATCAGGTTGATCCCACTTGCAGATTTCACCTCAGTTGGTAGATACAGTCAGACAACCTCATTGTAGGCAGATCATTATTGAACAATCCCCCTATAGCCACTGTAACCATGGGTGCTTCCCATTTCAGGTGGAGAGAGCATTACAATGGGAAGATGGTCCAAAGCACATGGTCCCCTACCAAGACCAGGTTGCATATCAGTATCCTAAAGATGAGAGCAGTCCCACTAACATTGCAAGCCTTTCAGGATGTTCTCCCTTTGGGGACTGTTGCATTACACACTGACAATACGTCTGTTGTCTGGTACATCAACAAACAAGGAGGAACCCGTTCTTACCCTTGTGCAGGGAGGCCATGAGGTTGTGGGAGTAGGCGATCTCTTCAAACCGCCTTCTAGTTGCAACACAAATCCCGGAGACGACCAAATATTTAGTGGAAAGACTCAGCAGATTGCTCCTGGTTCGGCACGAATGGTCCTAAAATCAATCAGTGGCAGTCATGATCTTCAACCGTTGGGGTCAACCTTACTGCGACCTCTTTGCCTCCCTTCTCAACAACAAATGTCAAGTTCTTTGCTCTGATCCCCCCTCCATGGGAATCCTCAAGGGATGCCCTATTCCACGATTGACTCCCAGGTCTCCTGTATCTTTAACATCCTCTTCCGCTTATCCCAAATTTCTTCAGAAGGCAAGCAGGTTGAAGACCTCAGTCATCCTCATTGCCCCAATCTGGCCTCAGCAGGTGTGGTTCCTTTTCCTATCGTCTCATCTAAAGTATCCTCCTTGGATACTGTAGCCAATCAGGACCTCCTTTTTCATCCATCAGGGATGCAGCATCCGAATCTTTGAGCCCTCAAATTGACCGCTTGGTTTCTCCACTTCCAAACTTAGTGAGGCAGTCCAGGCTTATGTCCCCAGTCTGAAAAATTCTTCTAGCCTTGCAAAAGGCTTCCACTAAAAAAATCTACACCAGTAAGTGGAAGAGATTTGTTATTTGGGCCATGAGCAAGAACATTGATCCTTTCTCAACACCAATTTCAGACATTTTGTTTTTGCCACCCTTTTTGATGAAGATGCCAATTAGCTGCTATTTCCAATTAATTTCCATACTCCAAGTCAATCCCATTCTCGGTTCACTTTTAGACTATACAAATCCTTCATGAAAGGTGTTTTCTTACTAAGACCTCCAATCAAGGACTCCTCTTCCCCTTGGGACCTCACTCTTGTGTTGCAGGCTTTGACCCAGGGACCCTTCGAACCAGCAGCAAGTTGTGACATGAAGTTTCTGTCATGAAGACAGTCCTTTTGGTGGCTATAACTTCTGCTAAGAGGATTTTTGACCTACAAACCTTATCATACAAACCTACTTAACATACTTTTTCATAAAAACAGTATTTTCTTATGCACCAATCAGTCCTTTATACCCATGTTCTCCATCATCTAGGCATTCATAGACAACTCTGTTTTTGCCTGCACAGGACCAAACAGTACAGGAAGTCTGATCAGCTTTTCATAGCTTACTCATTTAATAGACTTCGACAAGTGGTATCTAAAATTACTTTGGCAAAATGGATATCTGATCGCATCTTTTAAAATTACTCATCCAAAGGATTTTAATTACCTAGACCTCCCAAGGCACATTCCACCAGAGCTATGGCTACTTCTGTGGCTTTCTATTCTAGAACTTCCATTGATAGACCATATCGCTGCTGTGCAAATGCTAACAGTCATACCTTTGTATCCCACTATAAGTTGGATATCATATCCAGGAGCAGGACCTCCTTTGGCTTGATGGTGCTCTGGCATATCCTTCCAGGAGGACTACCAGTGATCTACGTATCTGGAGACTCTGACCCTATTGTGTGGAACAATGAAGACGACCTTCTCACATTCCCACCCAACACTCCCCCTGAGTTTTTTCTTCTAGAGGAACCTGGATTATGAAGGGACTTCTATGTCTCATGTCAGTGCCTCATCTGCTGTTCCTTTGCTGTGTGGATGTTGGATGTATGAAATCAGCAAACTCTATCTGAGGTACTTGGGTGGATGTAGTGCATTATGGGTAAGAGGGCAGAGCTTGAGAGTCAGACCCAAGTCTGTAGAATGTGGCCGAGCCGTATCCGAAGGTCAGATCCAAGACCCTATCTTGAGGAGGAATGAAGGAAGACAATACAGATGCCAAATTATGGTAAGACATAACCTTTTATTCAAGCTCCAGGTTGGTACATGAGAGGGCTTCCAGTAATTTACAAGAAAAAAATAAGCCAAATGTGTTCAGAGCTGATTAAAATAAATGATACAGTGAAGGAGTATGTCAACTCACATAACAAAAGACTTAAAAAAAAAAAAAAAAGTGGAAGAAACTTTAAAAAACTACTCAGATTAACTGATAAATCTGAAAAAAAATAGAGGTCACAATGAAGAAAAGGCTGGCTTAGTATGAGACTGCTCTAAAAGAGTTATTCCAAAAAAAGTTGCACTTAGCAGACAGAACACTCAGCGAAAACCTGAGATCTGATGTCCCTTTCATTCATTCCTCACCATTTGGGGGTTTGGATCTGACTCTGCCGCTTTTTACAGCGTGTAGAATATTGAATGTTCTCAAGCTCTTCTCTTACCCATAATGCACTATTCCCCTACCAAACCACAGATCTTATTTGCTGCCTTCACATATGGACATGGTCGCTGACTAGTTCTCATGTTAGAACTTCTTTGTAGTGACTAAAATAGATTTATATACGTATAACTTTCTTTTCCTTTGACTGTTGTCTCTTGCCTTTCTTACATTTTTTAGTGTATCTGTATAAATACCATTGTGGTATTTTCTTTACTTTTCCTTCTGCTTACTGTTGGAGTAAACCCTTGGCACGACCATTGCTGGTAATTCCTTTCTCTTTCTTAAACAGTTTAAAAAAAATTTCCTATCTACTTTGTTTTTTCTTAGTTATTAGTATGTCTGAGAAACCTTCAGGTTTTAAAAAATGTAAGGCACAGACTGTGACCATAAGATTCTGTTGTCGGGTGCATATGAGTTGTATGTCTGTTGCTTAGGCCTGGCTCATTTGAACTTTGCATTTGATATTTGTAAGGGCTTTAATCCAAGGGCCCTTATTTATTGTAAGAGTAAGCTGATTTTAAGAGGATTGATGCCACATTCTTCCTCTAATGCAGTATCTGAGGCACAGCCCCCTAAGAAAGGTGACAGAAAAGAAGCTGAGAACCATCTGTCAGACACTTCAGGTTCTTTGGCTCAGAGCTTTGCTACAAGTTCAGAACTGCCTTTGAAAGTATCCAGACCATCAGATCCGATTCAGTTGGGTCTGAAGACCAAACCCTCTAATCCAACTGCATTAGATCCAAAATCTTTGATGTGAGATACGACTCCTTCATATCCAAAGAAACAAAGATCTCCTTAGATCCAGTCCACTATAACCTTTGATCCAATATCTTCCCATCTTCTTTCCTGGATAGACGTCACCACTCTAGGACTTCATCCATTGCCTCCTCATCTTGTTCCTCTTGAAGTCTGACTGAAGCAGATGTGGATAGGATGCTAAGGAAGTTTCTCTTGATGCAGAGACAAATGGGGTGCTCCTGACTCCTACCCCATGCAGTCTGGAGACCTTTGTTAGTACTACCCCACATATTTTGTCTCCTTCTCCAATCTGAACTTTGGTTTCAGAGCAGTTAGATCAGAGGATCCGGGATCCATCTGTATTGGCTCCGAAAATCCTTGTATCTTCTACTCTGATACCATCTCTGAGTGGACTGGCTCTGAGCTCATTGGGGCTAAATGACTTTCAGAGCTGTAGCGTCGGCCCTGGATCCGGGGTTGTTTGAAGTCAGCTCCGAGATTGTAAGAGCCAGCTCTACCTCTTTAGAAACTTGGCTCTAGACAGCTGTGCGCTGACCGCTGCTTCGAGTAGTTTGCTTTCAGGTCAGAAGGAGCCGACAGTTCTGAAGCATGTCTTCTTGGAGTCTTCAGTTTCTTTCTTTCAAGGTCATTCTGCTTTTGAGGAAGTGGAGAGAGTTTTCTGTGCTCCAAGAGAAAAGACATATCCCTCTCCCTTGGATGTTACTTCCCAGACCCAGTTGTCTTTACTTCTGGAGCATCAGCTTCCTACGCTACATGGACAGCCAGCTCAAAGTCTCCAGGATACCCCACAGGGTATATTGATTTCTTCCAGTACTTCCTCAGAACACCCCTCCAAAGAAGTCCATAGGAAGAGAAAGTTAAAAAGGAGGCACTTAGACTCTCCTGAAGAGTCTGTCATAGAAGATACTAATTTCGATGTAGGGTAAGGGTCCCCAAGATCACCACCTGATGTCTCATTTGGAGACATAGTACAGATCCTTAAGCTAAGAGGGTAGTTGGTCATATGATAACCCTTTCCAGGAGGAATCCGTATTCGTGGAGGCTTTTGGGGTTGGCCCATCTACCTCCTTGGTGACTCCACCTGCTGATGAGCTCATTGATTTGATCTCTCTGTAGGCATGGAAGGAGCCTTGCTGTGTTGAGCCATTCCTCAAGAGACCAGGCAGGATTGTGGCATGACCCAAAAGCAGAGATTTTTGGAGCAAAGGATTAAGCCAGGGTCATAGCGGCAGCCACTGAAAAGGAACTTGCAGAACAAAGTTCTTCTGTTTATCCCCCTAACAGAGAGTCTAGGCTGCTGGACAGATTCAGGAAGCATGTATGTGCTTCAGCAACTTTTGCTGTTTGGTTCTGAATTATTTGTCGCACTTCACTAGACTCCAGAGTGATTTGATTAAACAACTTACCAAGAACCTGTCTGGGACCATTACCGCTGAGGCAGAACATTTGGTTGCTTTGAAGATTAATTCCCTACAACCTATTTCAAACTCGTCCATGAGGTTCATCTCACATGCAGATGAAGGTACCTCAAGGGAGATAGATACAGGTGTTTTCATTAGGAGACCTGCCTGGATGAGCCTTCATGATTTTGCGGACCCTTCATGTCTTCCTTTGTCAATGCTCCCTTTGACAGAAGTTCTTTGTGTGGTCCCAAGGTTAAAGACACACTATTCAGGTGTGATCAGGAAGGTAAAACCTGTCTGCTGTGGGTGCAAATTTTTCACCCTCCTCAAAGGACCTTCTCTAGGAATCAACAAGGTCGTTAAAAACTGTGGTTCAGAAAGTCCCAGGGTCTCTTCCATGATCCATATGGAGATAGAGCTCCCTCTTCTGCCCCAGAAGAACTAATGAAGACGTTGTCCACGTGGCAGAAGTGATCTGCAGAACCAAGGGCCCAGAAACACTCTCTGAGAGATCTACCAGCACTTCTGAAAGCAGGCCCGATTGTCCACCTCTGGAGCCAGTTGTAGGTCATTTATCCCTGACCAGAGAGCCTGGCTAGAGATTACAAAAGATTCATGGGTGCAGAAGTTTATTTCTAGAGGTTACATAATACCCTTTTTCCCTAACTCCCCCAACAGTGAACAAAAGTCCTTATGTTACACCCAGTCAGAGGAATGCAGCAGCACTGGAAATAGAAAAGCTGCTAGAAAAAGTCACCCAAGAGGTCCCCTAGACCAGAAAGAGAGCGGAGCTTACTTAAGATTCTTTTTCGTGCCAAATAAGACGTGTGACTTTAGACCAGTTTTGGATCTCAGCAACCTGAACAAGTCAGTTCAGTACACAAAGGTCCAGATGGTCACAGTTTGGTCCATTCTGCCTTTCCTGCATAAAGACATCTGGATGTGCTCATTAGATCTTCAGGATGCATACTATCATATAAAACTGAATAGATGATCCAGAAGTTATTTACACCTCTGGCTGAGAGCCAGTCATTATCAATTCAGAGTGCTGTCCTTTGGCCTCATCACAGCTCCCAGGTTGTTCAGCAAGTGCATGGCAGTAGTGGCAGCTCACTTGAGACTGCAAAGATTCTGGGTGTTTCTTTACTTGGATGACTGACTGACATATCTCTGTGACTAGGCATAATCTGAGCAAAGCGAGGGATTATGTACTCCAGTTATGCACCCATCTGAAAATCACGGTTAGTCACAGCCAATCTCTACTAAAATCATCTCCGATATTAGAGTTTATTGGAGTTTTGTTCGACACATTGTCCTTGACAGCCCCCCTTCCTTTACCAAGGGTACAAACCATGTGATTCCAGGTCAAAAAGATCATTCAGAATTCCTTTATTTCAGCTTGATTGTCAGTGTCTGCTTGTAGTAGTTTTGGTTCTGTTTGTAAGATACCACATGAGAATTCTTCAGTGGACCCTAGCAACTCAGTGTTATATTCTACATCAACCCTTACCCACCCAAATTGGGATAACTCAGGCTTGCAGAAATGACCTCCTTTGGTAGATTCACTCCAGTCCAGTAATGCAAGATTGCCCCTTCACTTCCCTTCAGCCTAAGGCCATAGTTACTATGGATGCTTCCCATATCAGTTGGGGGGCACTTGGAAAAGACAATCCAAGGCACATGGTCCTCTAAAGAGGCCAATATGCATGTCAGTGCCCTAGAAATGAGAACAGTCTTCCTAGCATTGCAGGCCTTCCAAGATGCTCTTTCCTCGGAGACCACTGCAATTCAAATGGATGATATGTCAGTAGTTTGGTACATCAACATACAAGAAGGAACCATATCTTACCTGCTTGTGTTGAAAAGCTTTGAGAGTGTGGCAATGGGCAAACTCATCCAATCAATTTCTGATAGCAATGCTCATTCCGGGGAAATCCAGCATAATAGCAGATGGTTTAAGCAGATCCATACTAATGCCTCACGAATGGTCTCTCAACTCGAAAGTGGTGGAAAAGATTATTTCAGCTTTAGGGCCAACCTTGCTGCGATCCTTTTGCATCTCCCATGAACAAGTGCAGCAGGTTCTTTGCCCTGATCCCCCCACAGCGGGAGTCACCAAGAGATGTTCTGCTCCACGATCGCCCCCCCCCCAGTCTACTTTGCACCTTTTCCCAGTACCTCTAATTCCCAAATTCCTTCAGAAAACATATTGATTGAAGAGAACAGTCATCTTCATTGCTCCTTATTGGCCTTGACGGATTTGTTTCCCCTTTCTCTGGCATCATTTACTTTACCCACCATGAATTCTGGATCCAATTCAGCCTCCTGTCTCACTCAACTGATTTGATACACCCAGACATTTTAGGCCTAAACTTACAGCACAGCTTCTCCAATTCCTTTAATAGCTAGACACCTCAGGTTCTCTTCCCCTGTCCGCCACATTATTTTTATCCTCCCACAAAGGTTCAACTAGAAAAATTTACAACATTAAAGGGAGGTTTGTAATTTAGGTGTAGTAGAATGACAATGATCCATTTTCAGTGCAGTTTCCAAGGTTCTAGAGTTTTTAGCTAGAATTTTTAATGAAGGTACTAGTTCTTCAGCTGTTAAAAGTACAACTAGCTGACATTTGTAATTTCCACAGTGGAATAAACCATTCATATTTAGCTTCTTGCAAACTTTGCAAGGTGCTTATAAGTGGAACCTTTCTTTAGATCCCTATTTAAAATCCAACTCCCCCATGGGATTTGAGTTTAGATTTACACTCTTTAACCCAATCTCCCTTTGAACCGTGAACCAAATGTGAATTGAAATTTTTAACTTGGAAGACTGTTTTTTAGTGGCCATTACATCTGCTAAAAGAGTATTGGAACTTCAAGGCCCATCTTCTAAACCAACTTATTTGATTTTTCGTAAGGCTAGGGTATCCTTGAGTACTAACCCATCATTCCTTCCTAAGGCAGTGTCAGAATCCAATATTAATCAAACTATCAACCGTCCAGTTTTCTTTCCAAATTTTTCAAACAAAGGAGGGTGTATGCTGCATGTGTTGGATGCTCACAGGCAGTTACATTTTATCTACACAGGACAAAACATTTCAGGAAATCAAATAATTGTTTCTTTTCTGGGTTCAAAATTGGGTATACCATTTATCAAAGTAACCTTAGCCAAATGGTTAACTGATTGATTGTATTTCATTTGTTTACCAAATATTAGGTTTACCTTTACCAAAATCTCTAAATGCTCTCTACCATGTCTATGGCAACCTTTCAGTATTTTTATCCAGGTCTTCCTTGGATGATATTTGTGCAGCTGCAACATTGACTAACCCTCACACCTTTATTGGCCATTACACATAGGATCTCATCTCTAGGTGACAAGCAACCTTTGGTTCAGCAGTGCCCAGGAATATCCATCTTTAGAGTCCTCTCAAGATGGGTAGCCGGGCACTCTGAACAGTTGAGAAATGAATGACAATGACAAAATCAGGTAAAGTTATGTACTCACCATAATGTTCCATTTGTGTTGTCCATTTTCATTCTTCCTTAACTTCCCTCCCTCCAACTCCCTACCAATTTGACTTCTGGAAGGATTATAAGATAGTAGAGGAACCAATGTTCCTTTATTTGAGCTTCAGATACTGGTATTTATTATTTTCTATATTGACTGAAAGCCAGCAAACACGATATGAGGTTTGGTAGGGGAGTATTGCATGATGGGTAATAGGGGATCTTGAGATCTTTCATGTTTCACGAACTGTAAAAAGTGGCCGAGTTGGATCTGAACCCGCAACAGGTGAGGAAGAATGAAAATGGACAACACAGATGAAATGTTATGGTGAGTACATAACTTCTTTATTTTCTGCTGTACTAGAGAAACTTGAAGGAACAGACTGTATTAATTTTATGAAAGCACAAATAAGTAACTGGAGTTGTATTCCATAGCTGGATTTGTTAAATGAAAGGGCACATCACGTGTAGGTGCCAAACCTGGCCATGAGATAGCAGCCAAGACCTGTATTAGTAAAGCCGCAGTCATACCAGCAGAAAGGATTGATCCTGAGAAAGCTGTGGGAGAAGGCAAAATATTAAATACTGGAGACAGTAGCATGTTTTTGGAAAATGATTATTTACTGTACACCAGGCAGAAGAGAAGCAAATTTATCCCAGCAATCGGGGAATGTCGAGAAGCAGGTGTGAGATTCAAGCTACTGTGTCCAGGTGTCTTCATAATATTTTTTCCTGGAGAATCAAGTCATTTTTGATGGCGAACAGGCTAAGGAGGAAATACAAAAGTTTATCCAACAAAACATGAACCATCACAGAGAAGGAAGGAGTGCTTTCTCATTCTTCTGATATTTAAGCTCATAGACTTTGACAGTAAAACATTTTCTGATGTTCCAAAGAAATATGCTTGAAAAAAAACAGGAAAAAACCCACAGGAGATGACCACAAGAATTAGGCATAACTTGGACTTAAACTGGTGCCTGGGGTTGGGAGATGGAGACCAACTGGTGCCTGGGGTTGGGAGATGGAGACCAACAACACTGAAATTAGTCACATTTGTAAAGTACCCCACTTCATGTCATTGATATTTGGAAGGACACTAAAAGGGAAAAAAGACAGAAAAAGAGAAGAAAGCAATTCTAAGTAAAACAATCTTTGTTTTTAACAGTATTTGTACAAAACATTTCATGATATAAATTACATGTATAGTAAAGCATTTTAGTGATTGTCATTTGTGATGAAGATACTAAAGTAAACAAGTACTTTTTTTTCTTTTTTAGTTTTAAGAAATATAGGCATTACAATAAAAAAGAGCAGAAAGCCTGGACAAAAGCATGTCTGAGTTAATGGTCTGTAATCTTGGTCTGGTGGGGTGGGGATGGATTGGGATGTAAATTTCTGCATAATATGATATAATATAATGTAATATAATGTAGAGAGTTCAAATGTTTTCTTTTACTTTTGTATTGGTGATTGTCCTTCTTTATAATCTTTGCTTAATCTAATGACAAGTTTTTTTTTTATTATGAGACCATAAGTTCACAAATAGTTTTCCTTTAACAAGCAAATGTGTAGTGTTAGTACATTCTTTCCGTTATTATCTTTCCATGGAAACATGCTGATTAAAGGTGAAGGCAATAAATCAAGAGGACTGTACATTGTTTACTGAGAAAAAACATAAAACTAAAAGGTAGAAGGGCAGGGAACTCTGTTAACAAAGTTTGAAAGTATTGGAAGTGAATAAGAGATGGCAATTTTCTCATAACTAAATATTTAATGCGTTTACTGGTAACTAAATACTTTAATGTATTTACTAGAACAATGTATGACTTGGTTTTATTTAGAGATTCTATACTTTTTCTTAAGGCTAAAAGTTAATGTGTTTGAAAGCATATAAGCTTCTTCCACATCTGGAAGGGGAATAAAGATAAGAGAAGAATAGACAGCATTTAGTGTAAGTATGAGCACAAGCTATAACCTGTACTTTAGCATGGATAACCATAATGTTAGGTTAGTTTATGCCTGTGGGTGCAGCTGTCCGTGTGAGTCAGATGTTCCTATTAAGAGGGTTAAACTTCTTTATTTGAAGATGCACATAGTTTTATGTGTTTGTTGCAAGTTAATCAGCTATGGGAGTGTTCTGGGATGTGTTTGTATTTTTGTTTGAGCGTTTTCATTAAAACAAAAAAAAAATTTGTAAAATGTGACATAGGTTCATATGAAGATGACATGAAACAGCTGGTTAGAAGATGAACCTGAAGCTTTAGTGGGTGCATGTAACACAAAAACTGGAAATAGACATTTAAAAAAGCTGCTGTAATAGGCGGGAATTTATTATCATAATCACTACACTAAATATATTTTGGAATGTGAAAGGGCTCACAGGTATAGACAGAAAGTATAAGTATTGAATTGTATTAAACAATGCAGTGTGCAAATAGAAATGCTACTGGAGACGCAATTGGAAAGTAGTGATAGTGTAAATTTTATGTAGAAAGAGTTTTAGGATGGATATTCAGCAGAATACCAGGGACAAAGGAAGGTGTAAGCACTTAGATGATCTACAATAGTGATAGAAGAGGGAAAAATAGTAATGGTTGATTTGTAGTAGTAAGGGGTGACTGATAAGGGAGGAGGATTATGCTGGCATGTATTTACATTTTACCTAAAATTGCTATTATGTAGCTTAAGACAATTTTGGGAGAAGTAATCAGCTTTCAGTAGGGAATATTAATTGCTGGTGGTGACTGAAACTTGATTTGCAGCAGTGAGTATTTATCTGTGGGACCTAGAATGGAAAATACGAGGAGAAAAGAGGGTAGATTTTTTAAGAAATTTATGAATATATTTGGTACAGTAGATGTGAGTTCATTATAGGAACTCTGAGAAAATTTACATATTATTCCCCAAGGTACAATAACTGGGTTAGACTAGACTGATATTATACCTCACGGAAACATGTGCATTTAATTGAAAACTTTGACACACATCCAGTAACTGTTGCAGGTCATGCACCAATAACAACTAGGATAATATGCAGGGCAATGAAGTAAAAATGAGACACTGACACTTCCCTGCCTACCTGTTAAAAAGAAAGGAATTTAAGAAACACGTAATGGAAATTGAGTATCAATAGGGAAGAGAGAAATTTCTTCAGAAGTTCTAGATAATGAGTAGGACATTTTTAAAGTGGAGTTTTAAAAATAGTATAGAAATAGAAAAATAGAGATGTAGTTAAGAAGTAACAAGAATTATTTAGAGGGGATGACAAAGGTTAAAGTATGTAGAACAAGGGAATCTCAGAACAAGAAGAGGCACAATTAATGAAGTATCCAGATGATATATGTAAGTTTAGAAAGACTGTTGTTAAGCAATTGTGTTTTGATGATAACTCCAGAGTACAAAAACTTTTAGCACAGTGACTTGGGCGACAGAAAGGAGAAAGTGTTTTTGCCAAACTGGGGAACCTATAACAAGAAAAAATAACCAGAGATCCTGTAGAGGTGTTAGAAATAATTATGAAATTTTATGAAAATTTGTATAAAGCAGAGGTATGCGGAAATCAAGAAAAGCACTAATGAAAATGCCTATGGAAGATTTAGGTATGCCAGGGTTAGAGGTAGATGAGGTTCAGTAGTTAATAGTTAATATAGGTGGGGATGAGATAAAAACAGTGGCATATAGTCAATCTGCATAAAAGAGTGCAGGAATGGGTGTTATTCCTGTGGAAGTTTAGAAGCTAGTAGGAAAGAAAGTGATAAAGATCTGGAAGGTTTTATTATAACCACAGGAAAGACCAGTAAAAAACAGCTCTACTTTCCACCAGAATGAGTTTATTAATAAAACGTTATAGTGTCGTCTCTAGCGCCTAGGCTGTTGCCTTTACAGAGTAAAAAACTTATCCATTAATACATCCACATTATATACTCTCTTAACATTTCATGCTCCAATAATTCAATTAAACAATTAAGTAAAACTGCTCATGATTACTAATAAAACAATCAATTTATAAAACCCTGCCAATTGCACTCTTTGTTAAGCCCCCTGGACTGCAAAGTTTCATATTTCATGATAAGAATGGCTTCTTTTTTCCTTAAAATGTATTTTAATAAATTTTCATTACCATACTGGTGTTCTACTTGTTCTAAAACTGTAACTTTCATTTCCTTAATAACCCCCCCATGTGCCAAGTGAAAATGTTCTGCTACTGGACTCATCATTTTTTTATTTTTTACATCCCTGATGTGTTCCTTTACTCTCTCTGCTAAACTTCTTTTAGTCTCCCCTATATAATTCTTACCACATGAGCATTTAATCAAATAAATTACACCCCTACTCAAACAGGAATATACTCCCATGGTGTTAAAACTTTTGTCTCCTATTTTTGCTGCCTCATTTATTATATACTGGCATACTGAACATTTTCCACAAGGAAACGTTCCCTTTTTAATACTGACATCTCCTATTTTTGTGTTGGTCTTCTATATCTACCCCGAACTAAAAAATCTTTTAAACTGTGTCCCCTCCGAAAGGAGACACTAAGTTCTACGTCCATTAATGAAGGCACTTCCCTTCTAATTTGTTTCCAAAAACTTTTTACTATTTCATTCATTCGGTTAGAAAAAACAGTATATTTGGTAACAAAAAACATTTTAAAATTTTCTTTCTTTCTATTTATTATTTCAAAATTGTTATTCTTAACAATTCCCTTACTCAGTATACATTTATTATCATTTTCATATAACTTCACATAAGTTGATTTAACCTCTTCTGAATTATAACCTCTCTCTATGAAATTGTACACTATATTTTTAGCTTCAATTTGTGCGTCTTTGACATCACTACATAGTCTTTTAATTCTCAACATTTCTCTATAAGGTATAGACTTTAGAGTATGTTCTGGATGACAGCTAGTAGCATGTAACATCCTATTTATTTGATTGAACTTCCTGTGTATCATAGTATAGATCTTTTTACCTGTTTATCCTTTCAAAGAAATGTCTAAATAATTAATTTCTACACCTATCTGAATCCCATCAAATTTGATTTTATAATTATTATTTAAATAGTCCACAAATTCATGAGCCAGATTTTTTCCCCCTTTACAGATAAAAATCAAATCATCTATAAAGCGAAAATACTTGAGCACATATCTATTGAAAAACTGGCATCTGAATATATTCATTCTCAACCAACCCCATAAATAAGTTGGCATAAACTGGGGCAAATGCCGCTCCCATTGCTGTTCCTACTTTCTGTTTATATAACTTTCCATCAAATTCAAAAATGTTATTGGTCAAACAGAAGTATAGTAATTCCATAACATATTGAGTCCTAGGTGTATCCCTAAGAAAATGTTGTACAGCTTTCAAACCTAGGTGATGTGTAATGTTTGTATATAAACTAACCACATCCGCTGTAATAAAAAAACATGTCCTTGGTCCACTCTATTCCTTGTACTTTATCCAAAAAATCATAGGAATCTCTAATATAAGATGGCAATTTCACCACCTCTGTGATTAACATTTCATGTAAAAAGCTACCCACATTATACGTAAAAGACCCAGTTGCCGAAACTATCGGTCGACCTGGAGGCTTTTGAACATTTTTGTGTAATTTTGGAACACAAAAAAACTTTGCTACTGTGCTATTCTTTATATATAATTTATGTGTAATATCCTTGGTCATGAAGTAGTGTAACCTTTCTCCTTTTTTTAACAAATTATATAATTCCTGTTGTGCTTTCACTAAACTTGTATCATCTATAATGCTATATATTTCTTCATTTCTTAAATGTTGTAGACACATTTCTAAATAATCATTTGAATTCATGACCACCAATTTGCCCCCTTTATCAGAGGGCTTAAATATCAAATCACAATTCTGACTCATTTTATGTAATTTAAACCACTCTTCCTTGGTCAAATTGTATTTCTTATTACTTTCAACTGTTTCCTTCAGTTCCTTTTCTATAAGAAACTGTAATGCATTATTGAAACGTTCTATACAAACATTCTTACAAGGTGGAAAAAAAATATTTTTAGTTTTAATTTTACTCAAATCAAACAAAGTATAAGCATTGTTTTCCACTTCTGATTCACAAGAATAGTAAAATTCCCCACTAGCAGTTGAATCACAATCACTTTCCACGGAGACAACTTGTTCTCCCTGGTTAAAAAAATATTCCCTCACATTCATTTTACGTGTCAATTTTTGAATTTCCCCTTTTACCTCGTATAATCAAGGCAATACAGTAGGTATAAACTTTAAACCTTTATCTAAAATTGTTAATTCCACATCATCAAAAACGTAACTGGACAAGTTAACCACATAGTCTTTTAAATAAACTGGTTGTACCTTATTAATTAGTCCATTTACTTCTCTTGTAATGTCCTTCACCCGGGTCTCTACCATATTCCTGTCCCTGCCAGCCTGGTCTTTCCTGTGGTTATAATAATATTGTTAATTCCACATCATCAAAAACGTAACTGGACAAGTTAACCACATAGTCTTTTAAATAAACTGGTTGTACCTTATTAATTAGTCCATTTACTTCTCTTGTAACGTCCTTCACCCGGGTCTCTACCATATTCCTGTCCCTGCCAGCCTCTTTTCCTTGTGTTGTAGCTGCTGTTGTTTCCACCGGAGCCCCGAAAAGTCCTGCGAAAGGATTGTTCCTCTGCTGGTCTTTGTAAAGCAGGAAATTCTTGCTGAAATTCTTCTTCTTCCTCAAACGAGGACGCTCCACTTTCGCCCGACACAAAGCTCCTGTTCTTCTTTGACCCGGAAATGGTGTTGTCTTTTTTAAAGCTGACACTCTGCCTCTTAGAACGTTGATTGGATACTAGTGTAAAAGCTCTATTGTACTCATAATCACGAATGTCTCTCTGTAATTTGTTCGTCTTCCGATTCAATAACTCTTTTTCATGTATTTTCAATTTGTCATTGATATTGGTTAGTAAAGATTCTAACACTGAGTTAGAAGATGTCTTAACAATTTCCTCGCAGAGATGTTTCGTCTCTGTCAACAATTTGTCCCTTTTAATTCTCTCCCTCTCCACAAGAATGTTGACCCATTCTAAGCTGCAGCGATGTGCTGCAGCTATCCATCTCTCTTGAAAACGTACTTCTAATTCCTCCGATAATTCAAAGGGAGAGGAAGAATTTTTTAATGCTCTCAAGCCCCTAGGTGTTATTTCTAGCTCCAAATACCTCTGGAGACTGTTGATATTATAAAACACCGAGGCTTCCTTAAATATAGATTTCTCTAATTGAGAGCATAAATCCTGAACTGCTGGTATAGCTGATATATCTTTCTTTTTACCCACCATTGCAAAGGGATTACTAGTTATTCGTTGTCGAGCATTTTCCCATTTCTTTAATGCATTTGACACTGACGTACTTGGTATTTCCAAGTTACTAGTTCTTTGTCCACAATTTATACTTTCTCCTCCATCCGTTTTTGGTATACTGCCACTGCTGTTACCTTCCACAATGTCATTACTAAAGTCCATGTTGACTTCTCGAAAAATTCGAGGAAAGGAGCACAGAATTTCACTGGTCATAGATATTTCAGCCACAAACCAAAAAACAATATTATTATAACCACAGGAAAGACCAGTGAAAAACAGCTCTACTTTCCACCAGAATGAGTTTTATAAGGTTTTATTAATAAACTCATTCTGGTGGAAAGTAGAGCTGTTTTTCACTGGTCTTTCCTGTGGTTATAATAATATTGTTTTTTTTGGTTTGTGGCTGAAATATCTGGAAGGTTTTGTTTAACAGTATTTCAAAAGGAGGGGACGCACCAACATCCTATAAGAAAACAGTGGTGGCTGTTATATCTAAAGATGGTAAAAACGTATCAGACCCAGCTTCATATATGCTCATTTCAATTTTAAGTCATGATTATAAAGTGTTTGTGTCTGTAATAGTTAAAAGAATGTCAAAAGGTGTTGTCAAACTTGATAGATATGGATCAATGTGAGTTGATGGAAGGGAGACAGAAATTTGGCAACATTAATAGAACAATGATGAGCCATATGGAGGCATAATGTAAGAAAATACCACTGTTGTTGGTGGGTCTTTTTGGAGAGAAAGTGTTTGACGGAGAAAGCTGAGATTTTATGAGTAGGAAGTGGAAGCATTTGCATTCCATTACACTGGGTTAGCTAGGAGGATACATGAGGGATTGGATGCAAAATTTAAGTAGAAGAGTGCCTTTGTGATTAGTTGTTTCTGAACAGAGAAACCAGGCAGGGGATCTCCGCTTTTCCCTTGGTTACTTTCATTATTTTTAGAGCCACTGGAAAATAAAATAAAATAAGGAACTCGGAAATTTAAGGATATAGTCGGTATGGTAATAAAAATAGTTAGCTTTATTTGCAGATAATATTTGTCCTGATAAAACCAGAAAAGGACATCTCATTCTTGTGGAACATTCTAAGACAGTTTCAGGTTTTTGTGGGATGTAAAATTAATGCAGACAAAACAAAGGCTGTAGCTCTAATATATGTACCCACACATAATTTGGTTCAGCAATGCTCATATTTATGGGGACTTGAAAAAATGAAGTATTTTGGAGTATGAATAAAAAAAAAAAATTCTGTTATGGTAACTAATGATATGTGGGAAGAGACTTAAAGGGTCACTGAGGAACTGGAATCTCTTGTTTATGGATAGCAAGATGTTGTTGCGTCTTTCGGCTTTTCCCGATTAGGGGTCGCCACAGCGGAACTCCGGTCCTCTAATGATTGGTAGTTGATTTTTACATGCCGAGTTACCAGCCCTGATGCACAACCTTCAACGAAGGTACGCCCATTCACGCATATCTCCACACAGAAGACGCAATGGATAGCAAGATACAAGCAGTGAAAATGTTTTAGTCCCTTTAATTTTATATACAAGTAAGGCATATGTTTATTAAACAGAGCAGATATTGTGAACAGTAAATAATAGAGTTGAAGCATTTTATCTGGTAGGGGAAGAGGTCAGTAGTCAAGTGGGATAAGTTGAGCCTTCCAATAGAACAAAGTGATTTACAATGACCTGATTTAAAGGGATATTTTTGAGCTACACGGTTAAGGTGTATTTTTGTAACGTAAGCAGAAAGCTATAGTTCATAGTGAAATGAGGATGGTGATGAATCAGGAAAATTCAATAAATAAGGAGAGAATGTATTTTTGAATGCAGATTCTTAAGAGGGATAACAACAGCCATACAGAATATTATAAGCAGAAAGTAACATAAAGTATTCTAAGAACCAGGCTAATAGGAGAATGGAGAAAGGGGATTCTGCAGGTGCAGATTACTGCAATCAGGGGTACAGAGAATAGGCAAGAGGAGACTGGAATTTACTGGAGAAAACTGGCAAAGGAACCAAGGTATTGAGAGCAAATAACTAGACAGGGAAAGGTAATAGAATATGAAGAGGTAAAGAAGACATTTAGGCTGCAGGTTAGAGACTGCCTTCCCTATTAGGGATTGATATCAGAGTATAGGCAAAGAGAAAGGGATACAGGAATCTAAGTGAAAGATGTGATCTGGTCTAGTTTTTGTTGAATGCAGAACATAAGCTGATGTTAAAAGGGGTAACTAGTTGGGCATATAAAATATTGCAGGACAACTATAGGATTCAATCGGTGGATGTTAGAAAAGATCGGAAGAGAAATTGGCAAAGCAGTTCATAAGGAAACAGTCAGAGAGAGGACGTATGTACAGCTCCCAAGTATCCAACAACGTCTAGAAGATTTAGGATTTTTGCTTGAAAGTGTTTGCATAGGTATTTTTGTAGATTCCAAGCAGATTCCAAATAATTTTTCCTTGGGTAGATGGCAAATGTTGGATGTAAGATGGGGAAGAAAGAGGAAACTAGGAACTTATGTTTTAGGAGTGTAATGAGTTGGCAGATTTCAAAATTTGCCTATAGAGTTCTCTGTTAGAAATACTGTTGTGAGCAAATGGGTACAACTAAAGAAATGATTCTTCTGAGCTAGAATACAGGATCTGAATTGCCTAGACATAGGCCTTGTTAAGTCTAATTCTGGTGGCTGCCAAAAACGCAATTACTTGAAAATGGAAATGAATGTCTAAACCAATTGTATTTGAAGTAGTGAATATTGTAACAGAGATAAAAAATCTGGAAATAGGATCTTTAGAAAAGGGTAGGAGCAAATTACATAGAAAAAATGGAAATTCTGGGAACAGTACATACAGAATGATGTTTTGTAGGAGGTGTGAGGTTTAAAGGAAGGCAAGACTTGATCAGTTTGTTATGATGGATTGATGCTAATATAAAAGACTATGACTGGTATTCAAAGTCTGGGCTTTCGCAAATGACTTATGGTTATCTGCGAATAGTGAAACAACACAGATATGTAATTAAGTTCAGCAAAGGTCAGTTGCAATGAATAAGAAAAAGAAAAGACTTTATTGAAAATGGAACCATGTCTCACAGTAGTGTTAACTGTGTAAAGTTCAGCATTATGAAGGAGTGAATTACTTCGCCAAAGCTTGTTGAAGGAGAAGGGGGCTGTGGTTGGTACAGTGGTCAGCACCAAGTGGCGGAGCATGTTTTCCAAATGCTGAAGACAAGCTTTGACTGGCTGAATTCTCCTGTCCACTTCTTCCACCATTATGTCATTGCCATTTTCAAATTAACCAGTGCATCAGGTCCCAGTCGGTTGAGGTGTTCCTACCTCACCTCCCGCTAAAAGGCTTGTACAAGCATATAGGGTCATTCCGGGAATAACAAGTACGGAAGACTTTCCCCACCACGGAACTTGTTTTAATTAGGTCAGTATCCACTAAAATACCCTGCCACCTGTAAACCTAACAAACTGTGTCCAAAAAATCACTGGTGAATGTCCCCATAACTCCTGCTTGTAATCTGTTTATGCAGATAAGCGTTGGGTTGGAAGGGTTAGACTTTCCTGTAGCCTTCTTTCTTCCCCAATTACGGTAAAACCAGTGTGCTTTCTACTATTCAGTCAGACAAACGTAGTGTGCTCTGTACCTCCAAACAGTATTTTCTCAATAAGCTAAGTGAAACAAGCGTGCTACAAAAAGGAATTGGAAAACGGGCTCTCTGCATTGTAAATTGAGAAGTAGGCAGGGAACTGTGTAGTTTTTAACAGTAGGGTCTAGGAACAGAGTATTGGGCATATAAAAAGAAGCAACAATGCATGCTTGTAACTCATACCTGCACATGATGCCTCTAGTCATCTGCTTTACTGGTTTAGCCCCGCTTTGCTCACTCTGCTCCCCACCCTGCCCCCATATCCCACCCGCCCCCGATGGTAGTACTATGTTTATAGTACCACTGGCATGCCCCCCTTAATTAGCTAACCAACTACACATGCTCCTAGAACCCAGCAAACTCATAGCACAGTAATACACCCTCTATCCACCCCACTATCCATATTAACCCACCCATAGCTATTCTATTTTCTGTAATCTTTTATCCACCACATACACTCAATACAGACCCTACCCTAGTAATTTACTATGACTACAGCTAAAACTCTAATGCTGCTACCCTTAGTACCCCTGCTATTTATTCCTTATCACCTAAGCTCCTATGAATATGTACAGCGTCTTGAAATCCAATACCCAAACTCTCAAACAGACACCAACCCAGCATTTAATAAGTTTATCCACCACATAACCACTCCCTCTCCTAATTCCTTGCCCCCAGTTACCATTACCCGACTAAATACCACTACATTAGCATAAAAACCAAAAGCTACGAAAAAATCATAAACACATTTTTAAGACTCATAAGCAACTTAAAAATTAATCTTATGAAGGATGGAGACATCCACCCCCAACCCTGGCCCATCCACAACAGTAGACCCAAGCACACCATCTAACAACCCAATGTGTACTACCCAGATTGCTAGACTTCCAAACTCATTTCTGGTCTGTCATCTCAACATCACAAGCCTAAACAACCAGATCCATAGCCTACATGGACTTTTAGCTGTTCACTCCCTTGATATCCTCTGCCTCACAGAAACCTGGCTAAAACCAATAACCAAAGATAATGAAATAACTCCCCACAGTACAACATCCTTAGACTGGACTGGACCTCCAGGAAAGGTGGCAGGGTAGCTGTACTATACAAGTCTACCCTAACAATATCAATTGATACTCAACAGCCACCCCAGTTTGGCAGTGCAGAAATTCTCATCACCAAACTAATAATAAACAAAAATAAATGCAGATACATTGTCTGCATTTATATTCCACCCGGCAAGAATGATAATACTCTAGAAAATATCTTACATTGGCTAGCTTCTAACTATCCCCAGAAAACCATTGTCTTGGGGGACTTTAACATTGATTGGAACACCTGTTCCTCTGAAACTCCCTCCATCCATTTAAACCTCCACAGGTTTACTCAGATCATTGCCACCCCCACCAGATTTAGCAAAAATAGAGTGAAAGATAGTATCCTTGATTGGATACATATTAACAGCCACCCCCAAAAGTACAAGTCAGGTATATTACCCAATGATCTAAGTGATCACTGCCTTACCTATGTTATTAGGCTCAAAGCCGATATTCCCAACCAGCCCACCTACAAAACTGTAAGAAACGTCAGGAACTTTAACCTTGATAACTTCCAAAGTGAACTCAAAACATGTAATTTGAATGTCTTGAAATGACTCCCATTACAAGAAGAAGTTGAGTATTTCAGTACCAGATTTCTGGCTATCCTTAACCACCATGCTCCTACCCGCACCATCCGTGTAAAAGCCACAGTTGCATTGTGGCTATCTAAAGAATCAAAAAACAAAATTTAACTAAGGAACAATGCCTGGGCCAGGTGGCATGTTACCAAAGCCCCTATGGATTAAGTAAGATACTGGCAGCCAAGGAATCAGACCAAAAAAGCTGTCATTCTAGACAAACAAAATCACTACACCCTCCTACAACAAAAATATCAGCTAAAACCTCAAATGTTCTGGGCTGGTATTAACAATCTTCTCCACCCAGGCCATTCCGTCACTCTTACCCCATCAGCTGCCCTTGATAAATCCCCTGTAGAAATTGCAAACAGCTTCAACTCCTTCTTTACTGAAACTATCCAGTCTCTAGCTACCCATCTCACTCCATCAGACACCAACACCAGCTCTGGCACATCTAGCCCTGATCCACCCAACACCCAACCCACCTTTACCTTTTAAACTGTACCTACCAACCTGATCCGGACCTTACTCAAAAAGCTAAAACCTACTACACTAGCTGCCGACCACCTCCCAGCTGAATATCTTCAAAAAGCACTTCCCATTTCTATTCTGATCAACAGGTCCATCTCAGAAGTTTCCATCCCAGCAATAAGGAAAATATCACGTTATACCGCTCCATAAAGGAGGAAGTTCCACAGAATTATCTAACTTTAGACCTATAGCCATTCTTTCACCACTAGCTAAAATCATGGAAAGATACATACACAATCAAATCATGCACTTTCTTATTCAAAACGGACAGCTTGTCGACTCTCAGCATGGCTTTAGGCCATTCCACTGTACCACCACGGCTCTTCTGTCTTTCTCTGTCATCAATCTTCATTGTAACAACAGCAAACTATCTTCAGCACTCTTCCTATAGCTCTCAAAAGCTTTTGATATGGTCAACCATCAGCTACTGCTCAATACCCTACAAACCATCGGTTTAGACCAACATGCAATACAATGGTTTCAGTTCTACCTAAATGGTAGACAGCAGGCTGTCTTATGGCAGAGCAAACTGTCATCCCAACATCCTCTAACCTTAGGTGTCCCACAAGGGTCCATACTAGGTCCCCTTCTTTTCTATGTCTTTATCAATGATCTGCACACCACCATCCCAGGAGCCACCTGCATCCAATATGTAGATGACTCAACACTAATATGCTCCACCTCCTTTCCTAAACAGCTTCTAACCCTCTCCCAGACCACTTTCAGCATGGTAGAAACATGGCTAGCTAATCCCTGCCTGCTTCTAAATCCTAACAAAACCAAGCTACTACTTTTCTCCCCTAACCATAGAATTTCACCTCCTTCCTTCAACACCAAATCTAGCAGTGACACCATTATCTCCCCTGATGACCATACAAAGCTTCTAGGCGTAATAATAGACAACGACCTTAAATTTGATAAACATGTAAATCGCACTATTAAGTCCGTAAACAAAAACCTTGGCTCCCTGTACAGAGCCAAATCTTTCCTCACTCCCCTAGCTAGGGTAGCTATTGCAAGATCACACCTCCTCTCTATCCTTATGTATGCCTCCCCTGTACTCACCAACTTATCCAAAACCGATCTCAACAAATTATCAGGTTGTTACAGTCATATAGCCAGACTCGCTACTGGCATGGCTTTTAGGACCCACTATTGCCAAAACCTCAAAACACTGGGATGGCTAGAGTATCCCACCCTTCTACAGTTCAACCAGCTTATAGTAGTGCATAAAGTACTCCATCAACCTGATAACACCCCTGCCCTCAAAAATACTCTCACCCCTCATAGTGCCCCCAGGCCATTATGCTCAGCTGATAAAACTATTGATACTGACCCAAAAATCCAACAACTCTGCAGGCGATGCTATATTTGCCAACTCGACCAGTAAAATCTGGAATCTACTCCCTGCTACCGTTACCAAGGAAACCTCACTACCCCTATTTAAAAGAGAACTCAAAAAATACCTCGCATCTCACTGGCTGTGCTCTTGTTCTAAACCTGTCTAACAACTTCACTAATGCATGTCTTGGTATCCATCCTGAGGTTTAGCTAAGTATTAGTGCCTCATAGCATTTGAATGTCTAAGCATTGTGAATTATGAAATCAGATTGCATTCTATGTTCACATTTTCTGATACATCTCTGCCAATCAGATGCAAGTCTGCACATTGTGTATATTGATATCTGCCTGTATTCTTTGTCTATATTTTTCTAAACATGTCTGCCTGAGTTTATCACTAAGTGATGTATGTACTGTCTCTTTTTTGGTATGGGGAGCTTTTCTCTCCGGGCCTCCGCTGAAGACTATCCCGGTCAACGAATGTAAAATAAAATAAATAAATGTCTTCTACCAAACTACGAAGTGCATTTTCGGTGAGGCTTGCCAGGCTGCCATGTGCTGGGATACCTCCAGGAATGGTGCCTCCACGTCTAACCTGCAAGAATGTCCTCAGACAGGCAAGAAAACCCAATAAAAAAGGAGTGAGGAGAGACAAAAGAGAAAATGTAGAATAAATCCACACATCATGTTTGTATGCCATTTTGTACAATATTGAAATATTGCAGTAAAATCTTTATTGAAGTAAAACTTGTGTATGGGAAGTGCTTTGGTACTTGATAAGTTGATATGAATAGTGATTATGCATACTTCAGATTAATTCGTTTGGCACGTACTTCTGACTTGTTGAAGGGGAGTGTGTATCTGTCAAGTTATATGCATACATTCATACATTCAGTGCAGTACTCAAAATACCCTTTGCAATTATTAGAAGTAATCAGTTAAAACAGTAACATTAGCTTGATCTGTAGTGGTTTCATTTGCATTTCTTTCTTCTGTAAAGCTGTAAATATATTTTCCGTATGACCAATGCATAAAGCAGTTTTAAAGAGTACAGCAGTTGCACACTGAGATATATTTTTTTTACAATAATGTAGTGATTTCAAATAATTTTCTTACGCTTTTTATACATATTACAAACCAGTAAGACAGAATTCTCTTGGACTTCAGTTACACTTATGAGAGGGTTCGACAAGTCTTTGTACTCTTTGTTGGTGCTGGTGATTATATTCGATTTCTTCCCTGCTGTAATTAAAAAAGAGAAGACCGTTCTGGTTTACTTGTATTTACATATATAATATGTATTCCTGTCTAAGCAATTACTCCTTTTTCTTTTTTTTTATTTTCTCTTACATATATATATAGCTGTATAAATTTGTTCAATATAGTGCAAGTATTCCTTGTCATGCAGTAGACAGATAAGTATGAAACGCGTGTGTAATGTTTTCAAAATATTATTTAGTGCATGTAATACTGTGTCCAAGAATAGTTAATTCACAAACACAGAAATGTAGGAATTCATAAAAGTTGGCATTTCCTCTGCTGTACATGTGTCTGATTCAGTAGGTAATGTAGAAGTAAAACAACCTTTCTTGGTAAAGTTTGTGCTGGTCATTCCCTTGGCACAACAAACCCTTCCCTCTCCCCCAGCCTACACTGTAACTAGGGTGTGGTGTTTCAGACTTCAGCCATGTTGTATGTGCAGGTAGAAATATGTTGGAACAAACAACTGTGTTAAGCAACTGCATTAGCTATATTCCTATGGCCTACACAAAGCTGGCTTCGTGTAATGTAACTGTTAAGTCATTTTATGCAATAGTTATACATTTTAATGTGTAATTTTTAATTTTATTATTTATAAATTCATTAACAAATACTTTTTTCTTGTAACCCGACATGATTTACAGTACTACATATACAGAATATTTTAATAAACATGTCACATTTGTATAAATTATTAAAATCTAGCACATTACTCAGATCCAGACTTAAAAAATGCATGTATGATTACGAACATGCTCATGATTTCCCCTCTATTATGTAATAGTATTACATGTAATATTTTCAGGTACAGACATCTTTCTTAGAAAATACCTCTAGTTATACCAATTTGTTAAACTTTTTTATCTTTAAATGACTTACTGCAATAGTGCACAGTTAGAAACATTTTTCACTTACTGTGGAATTCTGGTCCAGCTGGTCAGCCTTAAACTTCTGAAAGTCTTCAAACCTGTGATGGCACTGCTGGTTAGAGCAGGCATCTTTCAGGGTTGACAGATGGTCACCCAGCTCCAGCCAGAAATATTTTTTTTCCAGGTTGTATGACATGTGCATGCCTCAGTCTTTTCCTGATAAGAATTGTTCAGAAGGTAGAGCATTTTCATGGTCTCTTTGTTGGGTTAGCTAGGATTGCAGCCTCATGTCTCCATAGGTGATGTCATCATTTGAAGTGTCAGGATGACAATGAGGAAAGAATGGTCAGGGATGTATTAATCAGGGTTAGAAGCACTACCTGTGTGGTGTGACATCACCTTAACCAAATCCTGTTTACTAGAAGAGGCATTGAAAAACACCTATTGATATTATTGGGAAGTTTGGTTTAACCAAAAGTACTTTGCTGCATAATTTTTTTTTTTTGTAATGGAAACCAGCTACTTTTCCCTTCAGTGATTGATTAAAATGGAAATATATGATTAATAACCTTTACCAATGAACATTAGCAAAAGCAGTTATTTCTTTTGTACCCTAACACCAGTATGTTTCATACTGCAGAATTTTTCTTTCAAGTTTTACTTTTCTTTTGTGGGGGTGGAAATAAGTCACTGTATGTTATTTTTAAGTGTTATTAAGTTTTGATTTGTTTGAGGTGCTAATGTTGAATAGGCAGAGATTACCCCTCAGATTGCTGCAAACTTGACATTCACATTTCTCCATATTGTTTTTTTTTAACTACATTCTGATTTTGGTTAGTCTATCGACATTTGCATGTTGCTGCTGTAGGCTTGGGACAGCTGCAGACTAAAAGATGTCCGCAATTCTTCCATGTCACTCTGATGTGCGTTTGTTACTTTGTTCGTGTGTTCATAATTAGTGAAAAAATGAAATTAGTAGATACATCACAGGATATGTTTGCATACTACTGTGATTCATAGAGGTGAATATAAATTATCTTAATTTGCATATACCACATGTAAATGGCCCAGAAGTTTAGCCAATAAGTTGAGCACTGCCATATTAATTCGCAAGTAGCCGAGATAGTTGGCAAATGTATTAGGATACCACAGACTTGTTACAATAAGGTTTTTAACAGTATTGTAACTGAATATGAAACAGTTCAAAATATTATTTCATTGTTGAATCAAGGGTCATATCTAATGAGCTTACATATATGATGGGGATGTTATGATAGGGACTGTCAGGTTTGTGTCATTTGGAAGTTGGATTTTATGACAGCAGCTGTGGAAAAGATTACTGATGACAGAATGATCATTACCGTGGTATAATTTACTGATTGTGCATACATGGTTATAAATGCAGTAACTTACCACTGAAGTTCTGCAGTGCTAAGCATATCAACAGGCATGTGGAATGAATTGCAGATTTTTGGTGTGGCATTAATAAATAAAAAATGGTGGTATTATAAGAATATGACTATGGCAGAGGGTAGGGCAAAGATTTATTTTGTGATAAAAGTGATTGCATTCATTACCTGAATGAAGTGTAAGTAATATATTGCAATTTAAGTAACATTTTTTTTTTAATGTGGGTGGCCGAAAGACGTAGTGCTTTATACTTAAAAGCACATTAAAACAGTATTGCCACACTTTTTGACTGTGGCCTTTTTTTTTTACACATGTAATCTTCTTCTTCTTTCGGCTTTTCCCGGTTAGGGGTCACCACAGCGGATCATCTGTCCGCTCATGATTGATAGTGGAGTTTTATGGTGTCGGGTTGCCAGCCCGGCGCCCAACCTTCCACAAAAGGCACGCACACACGCCCAGGGCCAATTTAGAGTGTCCAATCCACCTACAGCATGTATTTGGGATGTGGGAGGAAACCGGAGAACCCGGAGGAAACCCACACAACCACAGGGAGGACATGCAGACTCCGCACAGAAGGCACCCCAGCCGAGGATCGAACCAGAGATGGAAAATAAGGGATCAACGCATAGAAAGGATAACTTCAGCTATGAGGAAATTTGTGTCCTTATGGCAGGACTTGGGACATATGGGAGACTACTTTTTGATAAAGGGGGGGTCAGCCAAGCCAAGAAGATTAAGGCCTGGAATCAAGTAGTTGCTGAAATTAGAGCAGTGGCTGGCAGAAATTGAGCATTGTCACAGTGCAAGAAAATGGCAAATGATATGGTAGTATGTGCTAAGGCAGAATGCAGTTTCCCATACTACTACTTAGGGTGGCCTGTGAATCTTATTCAGTTAACATCAGATGAAGAATACCTTCTATCCATCCATGAAGATGACTGACACAGAAGGTGGTGGAACAGGAATAATTAGTGGTGGCATGGACCCTGCTGCATATTAACAATGTCTGCAGCAGCAACAATACTCATCTGCTCATGAAGGTTGGTTTACAGTCAGTAGCATATATTTATATAGAAAGCATTGAATGCTGACAAGGACTGATGTCTCATCACAATTAATTAGTATTAGATGAACTTTGTACATCAGTAAAGAAAGGAAATGAAGGCAGTGTGCAGGGTAAGTGTCGCACTCACTTGCTTGACAGCATATATTACTGTGTGTTATTCCGTTGTTGATATTTTCAGATTTTTTTTTCCAGGTTCGCATCATAAACAGACAGTTCAGTTCAATTATAGCGATAAATTTGAATATCAGCAGCAGACTGGATATTGCTACTGCTGATGATGACCTAGTTATATTTATGAGGCAGCCTGAGGAAAGTGTCAGGCATTCCCAAGTTTAATGACATGATCTCTCATCCCACAACGTGTTGGTAACTGCAGAAGCTAAGTGCATCATAAAGTCAAATACAAGGTAACATACCACTTGCACTTGGACAAGAACACCCCTGCACCTCTACATCAGTTTCTTCAACCCAGAGAAGTACTTTTAGGATGATGGCAGACATTCAGAACTATCAATGTCCATAGTGACTCCTATACAAAGGTGGGCCAGGCACAGGAATTTCTTACAGCTACCACATGAAACATGTAAAGCATTGGTTACCCAACAGGAAATGCCCCGTGCATTGTTAGGGCTCATGTACCATCACAGAGAGCAGTGGTGGCTGGTGACTTCAAATCAAAGGGGGGCTGCAGGAGACAGCTGAATGGGTGGGTTCAGTGGGAAGGGGTGTGGTCAACTAGAAAGGGGAGGAGCTATGCTCAAAACCACAAAAACTAACTAATTAAATACGCTGCCCTAGGGGCCAAACCGTCATTATGAGAGTCCAATCAAGACAAAAGGAAGTGTAGAAGAATAAAAATATTTCAATGCATTGACTGCATGACAGCTTACTTAATATCTAGATGGAAACAAAAAGGTTGTGAGGCATGAAAAAATAAATTACTTTTTAAATACATTACTGGAATGCCTGTCAAAATTAAGTATAAGAAAAACGAGCAGCACTCAACTCAAACCACTTCTCCTTGCACTGCAGTTCTAATTATAATTTATATTCAGCTTTATTAAAGTACCAAGTAACATGCTGAAAGTTAAAATCTCTGTGATGCCCCCACTTGTAAAAATGTTTTTTATCCAAAAAAGACCTGCTGCCTGACAACTATCTACTTGTTTCATGGGGAAAACATGATCAAAGTAAAAAATGAAAAGCAAACAAGAAACAAGCTCAAGATACATTGCTTAAAGGATTACTGTACGGGTTATGGACCACACATGATTGGCATTCTGTTTAGTTTACGGGTAAAGCTTGCAGAGATAATTGGAAGTCTCCATCAAGTGTAATGAGCTTCTTAAAATAATGTAATCTTGTCCTTTATTACAAATACTGTCATATGCATTTCAATACCCAAGACTTATACATTATCTAGTTAAGTATTCTCTGCATGGCAACAACAGAAAGGCTTTCAATGTTGGCAGTTCTTTAACAGTATGCTTATTAAAGCTTACTTGCCTCTTACAATCTCAGACAAGCTTACCTGATGGTCTTTAAAGCATTGCTACTTAAACACAGAGCAACAGGCACTTTGAGTAATAAGCATAAATCAACAGTACAAAAATATGACAAACCAGACCATTCTGCAAAATCAAGGACAGATGAAAAGCCACTGTAGTACTTGTGCCTACCTTGGATGGGGGGGGATACTCTGCACATTTACACTGCATAACTACTCCTCTCTTGCTTGGACACATCCAGAGTCACTACATGGGGGAGTGGGGTGCAACAAGTATGTCACAATTTGAAATGTCTCTGACTGACTGTGATGGCCCTGACACATTTGTCATACCTCTCAACCTCAGAGCAAGAAATCTGGACAAAGCCATACACAGAAGTGCGACAAAGGCCCAAAAGTAAGGACGATGTTTAAATATTGCTCTTATAAACTTAGAAAGATAATAGAATAGGTCTTGCATCAGTATGAATTGTCTGAAGGGTATGAAATCTGAAACTCAAATGTCTGTCATTATTTTCTAACTTCAGTCTTTAATGATTTGTCACTAATTTGCCAAAAAAAAACACAATTTTATGAAAAATGGACCAAAAATGTGATGCAAAAAATATAAAATAGCCACACAATACAGCTGGCAACCTGTTAAAGAAGGGACACTAATATTAGTACTACTAACTTGAGCAGCTGCCAAAATAAAATATTCTACACGCATTTCTGAAATAAAAGTAATCTACAAATCTGATTATTACAGTTATTTCTTAATTGTAAACCCTCCATGTTTTCTTCCAAAATTTCTATTTAGCGGAGGGATTATTAGGGGGAAGAGCAACATTTTGAGCCAAAATCGGGGACAGTTGAGAGGTTTGGCTATGCCTAATTCTATAAAGCAATTTGTTTGCATGTACCTCTCAACCTGTTAATGCAATAAATCTGGACAAGGCCAAATATATTGGGGGAACATATAAACAGTGCTAAAAATTGCTCTTATATAAACTGAGACAGTTGATAGAATAACAGGTCTTACTTTAGCATGCATTTTTCTGAAGGTTATGAAGTCTGAAACTCAGTGTGTCATTATTTAGTGACTTAATTCCTAAATGATTTGCCAGAAAACCACAAATTTTATGAGGAACAAACCAAAAATAAGAAGCAAAAATCTATTCATTCTTTGAAAATCTGGACAGTTGGGAGGTATACTTCAGCTAGGGCTGTCTGAGTTTGCCGCCCTTCCCCCTCACAAAATCATCGTTGAATGGAGCTTCCCCCCTGCAGCCATTCCAATGATCCATTACTTGGCTATTTCACTCCATTTACCATAAACACTAATGTGCATACTGCTTTACTTCTATGATGATTTGGACTTCATTTGAAAGTTTTATTTTGCATTTTACAGCACAAACACTAAGACATCTGCAAAACAAAGCAATGCAGTCTCACAATGAAAACGGACTTAGAACTTCTCTGCCCTTGAAACTCACATTCATTGAAACAGCATTGAAACCCACATTCAAAGAAAATATATTTTGCTAGTGGCAGATAAAGATTAATTCTAGGCTGTTTTCAAATCATAGGCCCCTTGCATATGAAACATACATGTGCTCTTTGATACATCTTCCTGATTGTACTAAATTATATTCCTTGTACAATACAGTATAGTTGTTAGAGGGCATTTTAAATTTATTAAACAATGAAACAAAACGCATGCACCAATAATGACAAAACTGCCCAATTCAGAACATTTTTCCAGTAAACAATGAAACAAAATGCATGCACCCATAATGACAAAACTGCCCAGTTCAGAACATTTCCATCATAAAAGTCTACTCAAACTTCTAGTCCACCATTATCGGTAAATATGCACAATTCTACAGTCCACCATTATCAGTAAATATGCACAATCTCTGAAGAAGTAAAAGTCATCTAAATAATTCCACATTAAAGAAATCTGTAACTAATGAAGAGGTTGCTGCTAGCAAACACCTTTATATTTCATGGTTTCACTGAAAAATAAAGTGTCTGTTGCCCCTGAGGAATAAATTGCCTATATTACGTTAAAAAATGATAAGCTAGTAATATTACAATAGGAAATGGATGGCAAACTGATAACAGGCTCATAGTTAGTATCTTCACCAAGGAAGACATCCTCAGTATGGCAGCATCCACCCCTTTTGGGAGTAGAACCCACAGCCTTCTGCCAAAAGCAAGTACACAACCTGTTGTGGTATTAACAATGCACAGAGACTTAGCATAAGCAGCACTAAACTTCTCTTCCCCTACAGCTCTCAGCTCCTTGTAAAATCTACCCAGTACTCAACTGCATCTCAACTTCACAGCACAAGAAATCTTGAAAAAGCCAAAATATATTGGGGGAGGGGGGTCAAAAGCCCAAAAACCAGGGACACATTAAACATTGCTTGTATAATCTTGGAAAGTTGCTAGAATAAAATACTGTGTTGCCACCATACATTTTACTGCCAAGGTCCCTGTGCAAAACAGTCAGAACAACATACCACTATGCCAAATCAGCTGCTTTGTGAAAGAAAAATGCTGTGTTACCACCATACATTTTACTGCCAAGGCCCCTGTACAAAACAATCAGAGCAACATACCACTACGCCATATCAGCTGCTTTGTGAAAGAGAGGAAGATTGAAACTTAAATGGCTATCATTTAGTGAATTCAATTGAAACTTAAATGGCTATCATTTAGTGAATTCAGTTCTCACCATAGCTGTCAACCTCTTAGCACAAAACACCTGGAGGGAATACAGCCCTCAAGCATATTCACTGAATTCAGTTCTTGCCATAGCTGTCAACCTTAGCACAAAAAACCTGGATGAAGCCAATAATGGGGGAATACAGTCCCAAAAATCGGGACAAATTTCAAATATTCATCTTATAAACTTAGAAATTTGCTAGAATAAAAGGTTGTGTTACTATGTATTTTCTGAAGAATATGAAGTCTGAAATTCAAATGCCTGTCAATTTTACTTCTGACGGAACAAAAAATTTTCAGCAGATACCCAGGGAGAACTACTGCAGACACGTCTTTGTAAAATGGCAGGACACCAGAGCAAATCCACACAAACACAGGTAGGAGATGCATACTCCACAAAGAAGGCACCCCAGCCAAGAATCAAACCAGAAAACCTACAGCTGTGAGGCAATGGCAACAATGCTACCACTGCACCATCAAATACGTAAGGAATTCAGAAACCTGAAGTCTGAAATTCAAATGCCTGTCAATTTTATTTAACATTTGTTAACCAGGACAGTCTGACTTGGAACAAAAAAACATTTTCAGCAGAGGCCCAAGAAGAAATAATGCAGACATGTCTTTGTAACATGGGAGGACACAAAAGCAAACCCACACAAACACAGGGAGAAGATGCAGACCCCACACAGAAGGCACTCCAGCCAAGAATCAAACCTGAAAACCTGCAGCTGTCAGGCAACAATGCTACCACTGTACCATCAAATATCAAGCATATAAACATTTAGAAACCACAGATACTATGAGGAATAGAACAGATCAAATATGAGGCAAAAATCTGCAAATTTTTTTACAAATTGTGGTGGGTAGGGAATTCAGGCCCTTAACACCTGCATACAAGGTAAGGTACAGGGTTCAAGCCTGAGGTATTCCCTACCACACCACCATGAGTTTGCTCTAGCCACCAGTATATAGCAACTGGGGCATTACACACACACACACACACACACACACCCCAAGCAGCAGTACAATTCAAGTCCCAAACACCTACCTGTTTAAATGTGTCCAGACCCGTAGCCCACTCGAAATCCAAGTCCCAAGCCCGCGATGAACGTAAGCTTACAACGCACCTCTCTGCTGATGAAGCAGTCTGGAACTCCTCTGTTCTGTGTGGTCATTACTGCACAGATTCCTGGGCATCTGCGGGGCAGAAATGCCTTCCCTGTATCCGGACTGCTGACTAAGGCAGTCTGAGTTCGCACAAATTCCTGGGCATCTGCGGGCGTCTGAGTGTGCATGCGCGGAGTTCATGAAAAATAAAATATTTTGTTTTCTTAATTTTTGTTTCACGGTTTGTTTTCTTTGTGTTTCTAGGTGGGAAGGCTGCAGTCCTACAGTCCTATATCACGAGCCGCCCTTGACAGAGAGTCAGCTGGAAATGGTCAGTCCTCCAGGTTATCTGTGATGATCTGCAGCACCCCTTCAAAATGGCAGAGGGTAGGGATAATGCTATGATCATACAAGTTAAAGAATTGTGGAATAACAGAAATTTCACAGAAAAAGAGGAGGAGAAAATGCAGAATACTGAAGAGAAAATAAGGAAGTATCTAAATAATATGCATGAGTTTAGAAAGATTGCAGTTAAGCAACTATTTTTGATAAAAACTCCAAGCACAAAAACATTTAGCATGACATTGGCTATAGAATGTTGAAAGGGTTGATAGGTTAATAAGTGTTTACTAGGCTAACAACCACATGGACCTTTTTAAGCCTAGCCATGCATCCCAAGTCTCTGACAAGTTGTTGTACCCTTGATAAGTGTAAGAAGGGGCTTGAGAGATGAAGCCTGTACAAGCAGTGGCCTAGGAGATGAATCGTTTATTGGCTTCCAGTGTTCGTCAGAGATGTAGGTGACAAGCCAGGGATGAATTTCCTGTTCACCATCCAGTTGTCCAAGTTACACTTGAATTGATTTAGGGATGAACTCTGCTCCACATGGATGGGGAGCCTGTTGCAGAGAAGTGGTAATCTGTGGGATATATATATCTGTCCAGTGGGCCATATTTCTATCACAGGCAAGGTTTCAGTCTGTAGAATGGGTGATTCTGATGCTGTTTGTTTTGTGAATATGAGGGAGGTCCTTCAGGCTACGGTCTGATAATGTCTTGTATGCCAGCCATAGATCACAACAGCCTGTAGGAGACAGAATACAGGGATAGGGTCTTGAGGTAGTCTGCATAGGATGTGTTATTTA
Organism: Protopterus annectens; assembly: GCF_019279795.1. Taxonomy (NCBI): domain Eukaryota; kingdom Metazoa; phylum Chordata; order Ceratodontiformes; family Protopteridae; genus Protopterus; species Protopterus annectens. Next base: position 419,782,918 of record NC_056742.1, read on the forward strand.
TATCTTGTATTGGTTTAGTTCGGAACCTCTATGGACATTCCAGTTGTTGGATATGCATGATTAGTTACATACCAAAGGGGGCACTGTACTCAATGTTAGGGCTGATGAATGACTAATAAAGTGGAACAATAACTTTCTTGGACCTAGATGCCATACTTCTGTTTATAGGTTGTATAACGTAGAATGATTTTCTCACTACTGCAGGCATGTGATGATCAAAGCCTAGATTACTGTCTGTGTGCGTCTCCAACTCCCTGATTAATGGGTCAACTTTTAGGTGTCTGTTGACAATATGACAGTTACCAGGGGTGGATGACTCCTAGGGGATACTGTTATGCTTTTCTTGGCATTTAGTTTTAGTCCATGGCTCAGACACTAGTTATTCTTCTGTGTCAGCCCTTGCTGGAGAATCATTTGTGTTGGTGGGGGATTCTATGACTCCATATCTGAAAATTTAGTCAGCCAGAGGCAATTGACATTGGCCTTTATTTTAGAGAAGTAAATGCCAAAAAAGTGCAGTCTCAGGACTGATTCCTGAGGGACTCAGCTTGTGAATGTCCTAGAGGTGGACTCCCCAATTCTAACTTCCTGGGTCCTGTCTGTGAGCCAGTTGACTATCCATTAGGTAACATAAGGGTTTGTACCTAACCTCTTTAACTTGTCAACAGTGTCAGAGTGGGGTATTGTGTCAAATGCTTTAGCAAGGTCAAGGTGAGCAATGTGAACTATTTTGCCCTCATCCTTTGCTTTAGTGACCTTCTCAAAGAAGTCTACCAGGTTGACTAGGTGTGAACTGCCCTTGATGAACCAAATTTGATTGGGTCCAATGTCTGGAGGTTTCCTTTGTCATCACTGATCATTTCCATGATAATTCTTTCCATGACTTTGTGTACGAGACTGGTGAAACATGCAGGTCTGTAGTTTCCATGGTCTGTAGATGGTCTTCTGTTGTGCAGAGGGATTACTGCTGCTGTTCTACGTTTGTAAGGCATGAAGCCTGTTTGGAGGCTACGGTTAAATAGCAATTTCGGAAGGCATAATGGGTCACATTCCATGCTGTTTAGAAGACATCCTGGGATATTGTCTGGGTCCATTGATGCAGTGGTCTTAGCCTTAGAGAGGGCATTAAGGACCTTTTCCCTAGTGATAGCAGGGGGAGTTGTATTTGATGGTATTTTCTGAGGGAAGGTTGAGGAGGGGAGAGAGGGGTAAAGCTGGAGCTGAATTTGTTGGCCAGTAAGTTTGCTATATCTTCTGCCTCAGTATAGGTGGCTCCATTTACAATGAGCTACTAACACAATTGTGTATTGCCTTTGAGGTTGAAGACATAGCTAAAGAATGCCTTGTGGGTATTTGGCTTGAGAAACTGAGTTTACCTCACATTTGGCTTTGGTAGACTTGCCTTGTTCTCTGAGTTGTTTGCGTAGTTTGAGAGTGCTTTTATCTTGCTGGGTGCTAAACCTCGTAATTTTGCCATAATTTTCTTCCTTCTGTTGAACAGCCTGTTGATGTGATTCCGTTAGGGTGTCTTGATTTCTGATGTAGTTCTGTACTTCTTCCAGGAAGGTACAGCTGCCTATATGCAGCTATTAACATGCTTTTATAGGGTTTATGTGAACAGTTCTGTGTAGACAGAAGTGTTCTCAGGGTTTATGGAGCTTGGAATTTTACCAGGTTATCACTTAGTAGTAGGAAGTTAACCTTAGAGTAGTTCCTGACTATTCCTGGGTTAGCTGGTGTTCTAGGTTTTATTTTTTACTTCAAAGGAGACTATTTTGTGGTCTGACCTTGCCAGAGAAGACATTACACTAGGGGGTGTGCAGCACTCTCCCATATTGGTGAGCACCAGAGCCAGTATGTTCGCACCCCTGGTCAGGGAGTTAGTGTTTACAAAGGTCTGGAATCTCTGTGCCTATATATTTAGTATCATATATGATTGTCAGTTAATAGTGTGGTAATTAAGGTTGCCTATGAATATGGAAATTAGTTAGATTTTGAGTGTTTCCGATGAGTTTAAATACATGTTATGGGTTTTCTGGGTCATAGAGAGGGGACTATAGCTTGCAAGGAAGTGGTATGGGATTTTCCTGTGGTGACTGGAGTATGGAGAATCTCATGTGCATTGTCCTGTTTGACCATCCTTAAGATAGATTTTTGATGCACATCGAGACAACTTCGTTTTTTTGTCCCTGTCTGTGTGGTAGCTGGTCCACATGTGTGGAAGGCATTATAGCCTTCCCCTGCTGGTGTGTTGTGCATGGCTTAAAACCATGTGTCAGTGACCTCACAGACATCAGCATCCTCTAGGGTGAGAAGAGCTTGTAGACAGCGGAGTTTTTTCTTTAGACTCCTAGCATTGAGCAGTAACACCTTTAGATTTTCTTCATTTTGATTTGCTGTGTCAGAAGTCCTTTCAGTTTGGCATTGCCTAAAAAAGGCAGTATGTGGGTGGACAGTGTTTTAGCTAAAATTCAAAAGCCTAGAAGGGAGAGGTGCAGACCTTCCCTGGAAAAGCAGCATGGTCTTTTGACCTTCTCCTACCATGCTGACAAATATTGCACCCCCTTAGAATGACACCAGAAACTAAGATAACTATTAAAGTCGGTCATCTTCTGTTCATATTGTGGCATTATCCTTGGAGAAAATAAAATGCTGCTCATTGTTAGGGTCATACCAACCTGTATCACATATTCTGAGAGCTCCATGATGTCTCTCACTTCATATAGTCTAGAAAGGTATATCTCATGTCACCTACACCCACATGGCCTATGACAGAGTCATACTGGTAGTTGTGGTCCATTTACCTGAATAGATATGTAATGTGGTAGAACTTGCCCCCTGTTAAGCAACTGACTATGACTTTCTCCTTACTCAGCCTGGTGAGAGGGACATCAGTGTGTCTCACAATGGAGTGTCCAATGACCAGAATGTTGTATTGTGTGTTGGCTTGCTTTATGGTCTTGGAAGTAGAGGCTGCATGAGATGTGTCTGTATGTGTTGATGTGGGTGTTGTTTTGAAAGAGTGCATTTGGGGCTTCTGAAGGCATTTGTTGTGTGTGCTTCATCTATGAGGTATTTGGGGGTTTAGGAAGGTTACACTTAAGTGTCTCAGCATGCATAGATCTATGTGACTACTTTGAACTGTGTGTAATGAGTGCAGTGTGTGTGCTACTGACAACCTGATTGACATTGAGTGCTTTAATGAAGAGCTTTGCATTGAGTGACATTGTGTAAATACATCTTTTGCATATATCAGTTTGTTTGAGAATTAACTGGTTGTCCATAAATGTAAGACAATTTCTGTATTGCCTCAGGTTGCCCATAGCCACCAACCTGATAACAGAGATGGTGGGAAAGTTCATACCCATGGAAATAGGCCCTTTTTATTGATTATATGGTTGGAGTGAGAATATAAAGTAATGTCAGGACTACCTGGTTTGCAACTGGTGGCAGTACCTGTGACTGCAAACTAGTTGCCCTGTGTGCAACCTGGTGTTGGTGAAATTTCAAGGGTGCTTTTATGGAGAAAATGTCAACTCAAGGTGTCTAGGTCTGTACAGGGCACTATCAAACACGGGGAAACTGATAAGTAGACTCTGATGATTTATGGATGAAGTATTTAGGAAGATATTCTGAAGTGAGGTTAGACTGCAGCAAATCAAGCAGTACTTACTGAAAATAAAGAATTTGCTTTGTTAAGAATAATGAAAAGGTGTTTTGTCTGAATGGCTACTGTCTGGCTACTACTAGTGGTGGTCTCACCACAGCTTCATGCTGCTGATATACAATGCTCCTTTGCATCTCTCTTCATCAGAAGCAAAACAGCAGCAGCATTCCCAAGATGAGGAGCATACAACACACTCTTTGGTGATCAACAGTCTTGTCCCAGGTGATGCAAGGGTCTGTAAGCTTGTTGTAGCCTTTTCCTGGTAGATGCCTTGAATAGTAACCAGACCAATCAGGAAATCGCAACACAGATGCTCACTGTTCAATCAGAAACAGTCAGGAATCAATGTAGTCTGCTCCTTCTCTCACCAGGAGCAAAACATAAGCAAAAATTCCAAGTTGGCACCTATGAAACAGTTGTTGAGCTTTCTGGTGATCAGCAGTCTCCAGAAAATAAATAATGTCCATATGTTCCTTTTCTCACCAGGAGCAAAACAGAAGCACTAATCCCAAAATAACTACTGAGAGGCAAAATGTGGGCTCTCCAGTGATTGGTGGTCTTGGGGTATGTGTTGCAGATTTTAAATGTAAGATGGAAAAATGGATTATTGTGATAAAAGTTGCAGTGTGCAGTAAGCAGTTAGATATGAAAGGGGGCAACTTAAGCTTTAGCTAAGTGGGGAGCAACTAATTTTAAAAGAGCAAGATAGATTGGAAGGGGGCACTTTGTACTCTAGCACTATATGTCCAATAAATTTAAATAGCTGAAGGGGAATGATTTCACTCAGTGATAATTTTGTGCTTACAGTAGTCAATGAAAGAGGAGAGGGAATGAAATATGTGGCCAAATTAACATAAGGGACAGGTAACTAGAAAGACACTTGAGTTTAGAAACACAACAGCACTAAGGCAGGAGGGTGGGGGGAAATGTAATTTCTATGTGACTCGCAAGAAACACAACTGTGGTCTCTTTCCAAGTCCAAATAAGACCCTTCCAGTAGAACAAGGTAGTTTAGGTTTACCTGATTTAAAGGAGTATTTTAGCACTACACAGTTAAGGTTCATGCATAACACAAGATCCTGTATAGGTTTTAGAGATATTCCAGAAATGTTATGAAAATTTGTATAACGCAGTGAAATGTAAACATTTAGAAAGAGTACAAATGGAAATTTTTTGGAAGACTTAATTATGACAAGGTTAGAGGCAGATGAAGCTCAACAACTAACAGTTAAGATAGGAGGTGATGAGATGTATGTAATGTATTGTCAATCTTCAGGAAAGTCTCCAGGAATGTGTATTCCTGTGGACGTTTGAAAATTGGAAGGGAAGAAAGTGATAAAGATTAGGAAGATTTTAACAGTATTTTAAAAGGAGGGGAAGCACCAACATCTTGGAAGAAATCTGTGGTGTCTGTGTTACCTAAAGATGGCAAAGACCTCTGGGACCCAGTTTCATATAGACCTATTTCAGTAAACCACTATTATAAACTGTTTATGTCTATACTGGCCAAAAGAATGGCAAAGGTATTGCCAGAATTGATAGATATCAATCAGTGTGGTTATGTGGAGGGGAGGCAAACATTTGATAACGCAATAGAACAATGATGATCCAGAGGGAAGCAGAATGTATGAAAATATCTCTGTTGTTGGTGGGTCGTGATGCAGAGAAAGCATTTGAAAGAGTAAACTGGGATTCTATGAATAGGGTATTGGAAGCTTTTGCATTCACTGATACAATAATAACTTTAATTAGAAGGGTATATGAAGTATTAGGGGCAAGAATTAAAATGGGAAGGCTCCTCTCAGATACGTTGTGTTTGAGAAGATGAGCCAGGCAATGGTCTCCTCTTTTCCCTTTATTTGCTTTATATTTAGAGCCATTGACATAGAAAATAAGGGAGTCAGAAATACAAGGATATAATTGGTATGGTAATCAAGAAAAGTTGGCTGTACTTTGAGATATTTTGTACCTGATAAATCCAGAAAAAGGACTGTTGTGGAACATTTTGAGACAGATTCAGGTCTTTTTGAGATATAAATTAATGAAGATAAAATAATGGCTATAGCCATAAACTATGTACCCACACATGAAATGTTTCAGCAATACCCAAATTTATGGGGACATGATAGGGGTATGAATTAAAAAGGCTACTGTTATGGCAGGTAATTATTTGTGGGAAGTGACTACAGATAACATAATACTAAACTGAGAAACTGGAAACTCTTATTTATGGATATGGATAGTAAGATGCAAGCTGTGAAAACATTTTTAGTCCCTTTAGTCTTGTATATGTTTCAGGCATACTTTTATCAACAAGAAATGTCCCAGACACCGAATGAAGCAACCAACGATAAAAATCGGGTCTATATTAGAACACTGAACATACAAAATGTCGAGTGTTCTAATATCGACCTGTTGCAAGCTCTGAAAACATTTTTAGTCCCTTTAGTCTTGTATATGTGTCAGGCATACTTTTATAAACAAGAAATGTCCCAGACACCGAATGAAGCAACCAACAATAAAAATCGGGTCTATATTAGAACACCGAACATTCAAAATGTCGAGTGTTGTAATATCGACCCATTTTCAGCAAATGCTGAAAATATCGAAGAAACAGAAAACCAATTTTTTTCCTAGGGAAAGAATTTGGTTGTCCGTTTCTGTTGCTTCGGTATTTTCACTGCTCTGGTGGAAATTTATGGGTTGGGTTCAGGTAAGTGTGTGATTGTGTGGGTTAGGCGAGTTAGGGTTAGGGAGCGTGTGAGGTGACTATGCGATAGTAACGGACCTTAGGGTTAGGGTTTGGGTTAAGGTAAGTGGATAGTTAGTAGTGTATGTATAATTTAGTGTAGGGTTACGTGTAAGTGTTTAGGTGTATGTGTGTGGATTGCTGGTTGTTTGGTGTGCTTGTGTTGTGTGTATGTGTTTTGGAACAGCAAATTTTTTCCCTAGGAAAAAATTTGCTGTTCTGAATGTTCAGTGTTTTGAATTTTCGATTGATAGGGTTCGATATTAGAACACTCGACATTTTGAATGTTCGGTGTTCTAATATAGACTCATAAAAATAGATACTGCCAAAAGAAATGTATGTTGGTCACACACGGCTATAAAAATCTTTTAATGTAGAAACAAACAAATAAAAAGAGTGAGCGCTTTTACGGAATCAATCAATTCGCTTCTTCAGACCAGTCTTTTTCTTGTCACTAACTGAAAATATTTTTTTCTGTGGTAAAATTGAGTTCATTTTACTTTTTGGGGCTGGCACAGTGTTTTAATGTGCTTTCTACTGTGTTTTTTGTCAAACAAGTAACTTCTTTACACTGATTAGTGTTTATGGCATTGGCTGCTTGTCATCACCAAGAAAGAGGCACCCTTTTTGGTTTGACCATGATACAGACTACCGCTCCCACAGTTGGTACTTCTTGCAGCTGCAAAAAGACAAAAATTAAGCCAACATTTATTACGACAGCAAGCTAGCAGTTTGCCGCAGCTGTAGGTGGGTAACTCTGCTGGAGCAATTTGTTATACTTCAGACCACTCATCTTTTACCCCATATTCATCTGTTGTAGCATCTGCAGCCACTATATACCCAGGGCTGGTCACATACTTTGCAGCAGTTGAGGTCCCCTCAGTGGGCAAGGGAGAACCACTCTTGTCGGTCCTGGGAGAGGGAACAGGAAAGGTTTCCCTTTTATATCAGAATGTTGTACCCATCCCTGGGGAAGCCACTGCTGGCATTAGTAACATGGTTGGTCACATTTATCCTGTTAAGAAACAGAAAACCAAGCATATATTTACTTCTCTAATTTTTTTGGTTAGGAGTAGTTTACTGGGTCTGGCTCAAGGTTTTATTTAGAGTATTGATCCTTCTTGTAAAGTAATTTCTGGTAAAAGAGTGCTACCTCCTTTCCTGAAGAGATTCAAGATTCTGAATATAAACAGGAAGATATATGGACAAATACAGAGTTTTTCTTCAGATTTCTGTTTCAGACTCTGAGGACACCTCAGTTTGTTTGTCCTGTGCAGATTTCTCTTTCTCTGAGACTATCGCTATATTGTGCCAATGTTTTCAGTTTGAGAACCCTGATGTTTCTGAGCCCCGCAGAAAATACAATGAGTTGCTACATAAAGATCTTCCATGTCCTACACACATTTTTCCTCTTCTCTGTGCTTTAAAGGATGTGTGTATTAGTGCCTTCGTTTTTCCTGATAGTCGGTAAGCTGTCCCTAAAAAGCCAAATAGAATGCATAAAGTTCCCCAGCCTTCTAAACTTTTATACACTATTCCCAAACCAGACCAAGCAGCTATAGCTTTGTTTGATCCCCTTGCAACTAAGCACCTAGTCAGTTCCAGTGCTACTCTTTCTGAAAAAGATGGGAAAAGTATTTAAAATCTTTACTAATTCATCACTTAAGACATACGCAAACGTGCATTTATATAAAATAAAGCAAACCATATTAACAAAATTCCAAACTTTATACAAAACATATTTTATTTTTATTTATTTATTTTACATTTGTTGACCGGGCTAGTCTAGCTGGATATATGTCCATTTTCAGTAGAGGCCCGGGGAGATAAGCTCCAAAACAGATTCACTAAAGTACACATCTACAGAAGTACATATATCAGATGCAATTACATTCACCATTACGAAGACAATATAAGTGGTCATAGGTATATAGAGTATCAAAAAATATATAAAATATTGACAAGACATAGATGTTCAAAAGCATTAATAGCAGAACTTGTATAATATAATTGTAGATAGGAAAGGATGAGTAAAAGGAAAGTAAAATGGAGTTAAAGGTGATTAAAAAATCAACTAGTAAAGCATGTTCCTATTTAGTGAGTACACAGGTAAGACTGTGTGGGAGAGGTAGAACGGTAGTTGTTAAGAAGAGATTGTTGCAGAGATGTGAAGGTGGGGTTGAATCAAGTGGCAAGAGCATTCAGTCAGGTTTAGTACAGGGGCACATCCAATGTGCTTTAAGGAAGAGCTTAAGTTTATTTTTAAACAGAGTTATAGAGGGAAGAGTGGAAAGTTCAGAGGGAAGTAGGTTCCAGGTTTTCCCAACAGTGTTAAAGAAGAGAGAGTCTCCAGCTCTATTGTTTGATTTATTGATATTTACAAGAAGTTTTTGAGAAGATCTTAGGGACTTCAGGTTATTGTAGGGGTGAATAAGGTTAGTTAGGATGGGTGTTTTGGCAGGTTGATAAAGTATTTTATGGGCAATGGTCAGTTGATTAAATTTCAGCTGTTGCTGTAATTCAAGCCACCGTAGGTACTTTAGATTAAGGCAGTGGTGTGTTTTAAATGGGTTACCTATGGCAAATCTGGCTATATTATTGTAGGAGTTTTCTAGTTTCTTAATGTTATTTTTTGACAGATTAGTAAAGATGGGTGAGGCATAGAGAAGGGTAGAGATTAGATGGGTGTGAGCAATAGTTATTCTGGTTGCAGGAGTGAGGAAGGGTTTGATCCTATAAAGAGAGCCAATTTTTTTAGTAGTTTTCAAAATGTTGTTGATATGAGTGTCAAAGTTAAGGTTGTTGTCTATGGTGATACCTAGCAGTTTGGTAGTAAGATCTTGGGATATGACAGTGTAATTATTGGATGTTACAGTGAATTCAATTGGGGGAGATTTATTGGTAGGTGTAAAAAGGAGAAGTTTAGTTTTTTGGGGGTTTAGTATGAGGCAGCGTTTTGTAAACCATAGTTCTACTGAGTTAAATAAGTCTTGTATAAGGGATTGAAGTTTAGATACAGATATGGCTGAGCATGTAAGTGTAGAATCATCAGCGTATTGTATACATGTAGCTTGGGGAAATACTTGGTGAAGGTCATTGATGAATATAGAAAACAGGAGAGGGCCCAGTATGGAAACTTGAGGGACACCAATATTGACAGGGAGTTGGATAGAAAGAATGGTGTTCCAGAGCACAGCTTGATGTCTGTTATTTAAGTAGGACTAGAACCATGCTAGTGTGTCAAGTGACAGAGTTTTAAGAATGTTTGAGTATATTGTGATTTACCATGTCGAAAGCCTTGGACAGGTCGATGAAAAGTGCAGAGGAAAGCATGTTAAGGTTACGGTTTTTGTTGATGGTGTCCATGAAGGAAAGTAGGGCAGTAGTTGTACTATGGGAAGGTCTGAAGCCATGTTGGGAGTTGGAGAGCAGGTTATTATGGAGAAGGTGCTTTAGCAATTGTTTGTGGATACATCTTTCCATAATCTTAGATAAAGGAGAGAGTAGGGCTATGGGACGATAGTTAGAGAGTTCAGTGGAGTCTCCCCCCTTATGAAGGGGAATAATGTGGGAGACTTTCCAAAGTTTGGGGATGTATCCTTCCGTAATGGTTCTATTGATGAGAATGGAGATGGGGTAAGCAATAGATTTGGCTGCTAACTGTAAGTATTCTGCAGGTAGTAGGTCAGCAGAAGGAGTGCATGGTTTGAGTTTTTGGATAAGGATGAGAATAAATGCTGTTGATACAGGTTGGAAGACAAATGGAGGTGGTGGGTTAGATTCAGACTTAGATATGGTTATGTTTTGCGGAGAGATTTGACTGGCAAGAGTTTGAATTGTTTTGGTGAAAAAGGTATTAAAGGTATTGGCAGTTTGTTTGGGGTTGTCCTTGTCAGTGCCATGTGGGTTAGGTGTAATAGATTGACCAGGGTATAATAATCGATTAATACTTGCCCAGAATTTTTGTGGTTTATTATGGTGGGTCTGTTGAGAATGTAGGTAATAGTTTTGTTTATCGGACATTATGGCTTTTTTTGTTTCATTTCTCAATTGTTTGAAGTTTTGGAGGTCAATGGGGGTTTTAGTTAAGCGTGATTTATTCCAATATTTATTTCTGAGATGGATCTTTTGCTTAGTTTCCTTAGAAAGCCAAGGAGCAGATTTGGTTCTGATCCTAATAGAGCGGGTAGGAGCATGGTGGTTGAGTATGGCTAGGAAATTAGCATTAAAGCAGTCAACAGCCTCATCAAGAGAAAGGTGTTTTAATGGGGACCAATTACATGCTCTAAGTTCAGTTAAGAATAGATCCAAGTTGAAGTTTTTCTTAGTTCTAATTGTCCTAAATATGGGTTGAAAAGGTGGATAGGTTTTAAGCCTGATAATGTAGGTTAGTAAGTGGTCGCTAATGTCGTCTGGGAGGGTTCCAGAATTGTAAGACTGGGATTGATTATTGATGAGTATCCAATCTAAGGTACTTTCTTTCTTGTTATTTCTAGTGGGGGAGGTAATAATTTGGGTAAATCCATAGAGATTAATATGGGTAGTGGGGTAGTTGTTGTTGCAACATTTCCAATCAATGTTAAAATCACCTAGGATGATGGTTTCTTGGGGAAGGTTTTGCGATAACCAACAAAGGATGTTTTCAATAGTAGTGATGTTATTTCCTGGAGGAACATAGATGCAGATAATACAGATTGATTTGACTGAGTTTAGCTGAAGCTTGGTAATAAGTATCTCAGCATTAGAGTCATGTGGGGGTTTTTGGTTGAAGTTGGTAATTTGAAAATCTGATTTGAATAAGACAGCTACTCCACCACCTTTTTTGGCTACATGGTCGAGACGTAAGATGTCATAACCAGGTGGGGTAACTTCATTGTCTTTAGTCGTGGGTTTTATCCAAGTTTCTGTTAGACACAAAATATCAAAGGAGTAGAGTTCCAGGAGAGCATGGAGTTGTGTAATTGTATTATTGATGCTACGTGTGTTGAGGTGAGCTATTATGAGGGAGTTGGGTGTTTTTTTAGTAGATGGATGGTAGAGGGGTTTGGGGTAGTGAGTTGAGTAGAGGTGGAGGTGTTTGGACCAGGGTTTGTGTGAATATCTCCATCCTTTAGGGAGAGGAGTAGTGTTAGATATCTAGTATTAGTATATTTACTGAGATGAAACGGATGTCTTCTAGTATTATGGTAGTTGTATCTGATGTGGCCTGACCTATGGTATTTAGGTAGTAGATATCTGGGAGTGGAAGTAATGTTGACATGGTCAGTAAGAGAGGGTAGTGAAGAAGAGGTAGATTTTTTGTAGAAGTGTGAAAATGTTAGGTGCTCATAGTAGGTTAGCAAGTATGCTAGAGTTAGAGGAGGCAGAAGTGTGAGTATGAGCAAACTGTATAAGAGGAGTAGGTTGGAAGGTTTGGTTATTGCCATGATAGATGTAAATTATTTCTGTTGGTATAAAGGCAAAGTAGGTGTGGTATGGAAAGGAAAAAAGGGTGTGGTGGTAGAGATAGGAAGTGGAGGGAAAACAAAAGGGAGAATAGAGAAGATTGGTTAATGGGAATGAGATAGTGAATAGTGGAATGGAGAAGGGGTGTGGTCTGATAGTTATAAGAGTATGATTACTGGGGTGGATGGGATTTGGAGGTAGGGTAGGGGAGCAGAGTGAGCCCGCAGGGCAAACGGATCGGGTAGAGACAATTGAAGGAGAAGCTGGAGAAGAGACTATCAGAAATGCAGGTAACTATAGGTAAGTGAGGTAGTACATGAGTAGGAAAGGTCTAGAATGACACAGAAAGCTAACAAACGTAAAATAGAGGAGGGTAAATTACTGTTTCAGCACTAGGTGAATAAGAGGAGGAGCAGGTCAAGAATTAAAGAACTATAGTACAGTTGCAGGGGTGAAACAAGGAAGAGAGGCAGTAAGTACTGGATAGGATGAGGATGAAGGGAGATGAGAAGAAATATATTGTAATTACAGAGGTAGGACAGAGAGAGAGAGAGAGAAGCAGTGAATAAGGGATAGGATAAGGGTGCCACCTAGTGGACAAAACTAGTATTGAAGAAAGTGAGTGGGAGAGCTAACTAGAGAAGAGCTATGGAAGATCTGATTCTTAGAGTGGGTTATTGTAAGTGAGGAGGTGAATTGGCTGTTGGGTAGCTGGAAAGGTGGGGTAAAGGCTGCTGGTTGCTCAAACTCAAAGGGAACTTCAGAGCCCAAGCAAAAATAGTTGACAGAGGCCTACTGTACAAATAGGACTAAGTCCATAACCTACTTTCTTCCTTCCTTGATAGAGGGTGCAGAGAAAAGGAGTCAAGTAGATGCAGCCACTGGAGTTTGGAAGGGTTCTTTTATCACCAGGTAGGTTGTGGCTAGGGCAGGTTCAGAACAGTGTTGAGCTGGGTACTTTGGAGAGAAGGGAGACAAATGAAGAGGATGTAACAGAGTTAGCACATGTATCAGGGCAGTAAAGCTAGTAATAGTAAGATGAAACATTTACATTCAGTCATAGTTACTAATGAATTTATATGCAATTCTTGTAGGCATTGTAAGCATTACATTCAGTCATAGTTACTAATGAATTTATGTGCAATTCTTGTAGGCATTATAAGCATTACATTCAACCATAGTTACTAATCAATTTATATGCAATTCTTGTAGGCATTATAAGCAAGAGTATAATAATGAATATAAATGCAATTCTTGTTGGCAATTAAAGTATGAGTTTAACAATCAATAGGGATAACATACAAACTAGGTGCAACAAAACTAAAATTAGGTGAGTAAGGTCTTCATTAAAGCAGTTCATGCATTGACTATAATTAATGCGGTAACCAAAAATGCAGGTACAATGGATATTCTTTCTTTTTGTAAATGATAGTTAACTTGCTAGGGACCATATAAAAATAATCCCCAGAAATGGGTAGGGCTACAGTTGGGGGGACCCTGATTCAATCCTTAATGTGAAGGCAAAAAGGGACTCACTATCATTTTAAAGTACATTTTAAGCAGGTCCATGGGTAAAGGAGAGATATGGACATTATACACATTCAAGCTAGACCACAATGGTGGTACAGTGCAAGCAGTGGTTCAGGGTGTTATCAGGTAAATAAAAAAAAATAATAAAATGTCCTCAGTCCACTCAGCCTAGCTTCACATATGATGCACGTTATCATCTAGCCATACCAGGCTACATATTTTTAAAGCCAACATTACATAATTTTTAAAAATGTATGCCTTCCCTTAAATCTTACTTCTTCTTCAAAACAGTATTCTGGATGTATTGTTCCCACAATTTCCTTTTCTATACAAAACAAAAACCAGGGAACTCCAAGGCAAGTCAGGACAGCAGACCCAAAAAAAAAAAAAAAAAAAAAAAAACGATTTATTCCAAGTGGTTACACGTTCACAAATATGTTAAGTGCTTTCACCTGGAACACCCCCAGGCTTCTTCAGAACAAATTAAAAGGCCAAAAGCAGTGCTTTAAATAATATCATCAATCATGAATCCAGTCATCTTAAAACCAATTAACTGAACATTAGTCATTTAAAGGCCCCTCTTCATTCAGACCTTCAGATGTAACTCTAACCAGATACTATAATTCTTTCATAAAAATATATAATAAAAACGGGATTTTATAAAAAAACTTATTTAAAAATCTTGTCAGTATGTTGTTATAATAAAATACAATGCATATCTCTAAAACATCTTATTGACACACTTGCTAAAGAGGTAATAAGGGATCAAAATTGCAAATATTATCCCCTGTTAGGGTTAGGAAGAAGTATAGGAGTGAAGTTAGACAAGAAGGATGCGAGTTATGACAGGGCATTTATACATACCATTTCCATCACCTCTTCAGAAGTAGAAGACATTGTGAGGAGATATTGGGTATTTTGAGGGTGAATGAAGAGACAAAAAAATTACCTCCCTGAGAGAGACCCACTTTTATAAGAAGAAGGGACACCAATCTAAAAGAATTGTATGAAATGAATGAGATTAAGAACAGCCAAAATAATAAAAGAAAATGTGGGACATTTAAATGTGGGTCATGTAACCAGTGTTAGATGATGGACAAGATGGAGGTTTTTATACAATATAGGAAGCATTTGTTGAGAGCTACAGGGTTTTACAACTGCAACACGAAAGGTGTTGTTTATTAAGTGATCTGTGAGACTTGTTTCAGTTTTTATATTGGGAAAACAGAGAGGAATTTGAAAAGGAGAGTGTATGAGCACATTTATGGTTTGACCAAGGCTAAAGAGTCCAATGCATTATACAAATATTCTAGGGACTGTAGGGATATGAAACTCAAGTTCTTTGTATTGGAACAGGTGGTCACTGATCCTCGGGGAGGTTGCTGGGAAGCTAGGTTGGAGTACAGGGAGCTTTACTGGCAACTCAAGTTAGACTCCGGAAGGACCATGGGTTTAAATTATCAGATTAGTATCAACAGTGTATTAAAATTAAGAGCAGCAATATTGTGACTGTGTAGTATATACATAACATGTCATATAGACCATTTATTCAAGTTCAGGGTTATTTTTAGAGATATGCATTGTATTTTATTGTAACAGTATACTGACAAGATTTTTAAATGTTTTTTTTTTTTTTTTTTATAAAATCCCCTTTTTATTATGTATATATTTGTGTGAAAGGATTATAGTATCTGGTTAGAGTTACATCTGAAGGTCTGAATGAAGAGGGGCCTTTAAATGACTAATGTTCAGTTAATTGGTTTTAATATGATTGGATTCATGATTGATGGTATTATTTTAAAGCACTGCTTTTGGCATTTGAATTTGTTCTGAAGAAGCCTGGGGGTTTTCTGGGTGAAAGCGCTTAACTGTATTTGTGATTGTGTAACCACTTGGAATAAATAGTTTTTTTTTTTTTTTTTGGGTCTGCTGTACTGACTTGCCTTGGAGTTTCCTAGTTTTTGTTTTGTGGCATTTGAATTTTAGACTTATTGTTTTTTGGGAGCGATATGGCTGAAGGAGCGGAGCCCAGTTCATTACCGGACAATCCGCTGATTTTCAGAGAAGTGGGTGAGCCTGAAGACAATTCCCGGGTTACCAGGGAAGAGTTCAGTTAGATTCTACTGCTTTTGACTCAACTTGTTTCCAGTCAAAAAACTTTGTCAAACAAGAGTTCCATTGGGTTGCCTGGCAGTCAACTGCAGCTGAATGACAGATCTAACACACCCGTTACGCATGCAATGAGGGATCATGCTTGTGGGACTGGTGGAGGCGAGGAGACTCTGCTTCAGGTTTGGAAAAATGCCCGACTATCATCAGTGTTGAATTTGGATTTAATACTATTTCCAGCATCCCCAGAGAAGGGGGAAAGGGGAATGAACATTCCAGTTTTGAAACTTGGACTGGTAGGATGCTTAATTTTACTCATTTCATTCCTGATGGTAACGAGACTTTTTAAGACACACTTAAGGTGTTCAAAGAAAAACTGTTCACTTTAAAGACAGTCAAAATCGAAATAGACTGTTTAACTGAATTTGTGGCAGTTAATAGAGTTCCGAAAGGACTCCGTGTTTTCAGATATCCAAACAATGTTACTGTTAACAGCTGGCTGCATAAGCAACTGTTAGAATTGTTCAACAAGGTTGGAGTTGAAATGTTAAAGATTATGACTAGAGATTATGAAATGCAGAAGGATTTATTAATGAAAGAAGTGAATATTTTGCATAACAAAATTAGATCTGACTGTTTAGAGTTGAGAAGGGCAAATATGATGGTGTTTTTAGGGACATAGATACACATAGTAACAAAGTAATTTAATAGGAAAATAAAGAAATTACAGAGAGATTTGATAGAATACAGGGAAGGGAGAGCATACCCACCACCCAAAGATACACATAGTAGACAGGATGGGGGGTTAATTAACAGTAACCATCTAGATGTGGATGGGAATATTAATAATGACAACAACACTGCCCACCCTTTGGATCTTCCCCCTTTTAAAAGGAGTGAGAGGATAGCCCAAAAACAGGGACATCGCAGTTACAACTCCTATTATCCCCGGGGGGGTGGGGTGGAATTACAACATGAATTGGATACAGATTTTACCCCAGTTACTGGTTTAATATCAGTTACACAGAATGACATACAAGAAAAAGACACCTGTCATGACTTAGCATATGGAGGAGCACAAGAAGAGGGTCACGGTATTATTGACTTATGGGGTAGAAAATGCACCCTTGGGAATTTCAGTATTTTTAATTTTACTGACATTCAGATTAAAGAAGAGCATTTTCAGTTGTTTGCCAAAGGTTTTCAGTTTGTCCCTACACGTCCAGCTGGCTTTGTCAAAACACTTGATGTGAAGTTGTTTATGAGACAACTGAATTTGAAAATATTTTTCAAAAGAGAAGATTATAATAGATCTGAACTATGTAGGAAGAGTTTGTTTAACCCTCCACTTAATCCCTCATTAAGAATTTTGAGGAAATGGTGGAAAAAGACATTAGGAGCTTGAATTTGAAAATTTATTTGGCAAGTAATTTTTCGGAACTGAAGAGAGATCTTCTTAATAATTTAAGAACCAACAAATGTAGGTTGATGAAACCCAACAAGGGTGGTGAGGTTGTGCTGATGCATTCTATAGGTTATGAAACTAGCATGTTTAAAATATTGAATGATTAGACCAGACACACTGTTGTCTCAAAAAATTAGATTAATATTGCTTATTCAAAAATTAACTATTTTCTTTTTTGGTCATTTATTACAAGGAACTGTTTGATGAGAAATTATAAATTTTTTTTACATGTGGAAAAACTCAAGATTCCCAAAACCCATAAAAAGGCGGAGAGCCTTAAGTTTAGACCTATTGTGGTAGGGGCTGGATCTATTACAGAACCCCTTGCTATTTTTATAGACCATCATCTAAAGGAATTTATTGGTTCATTGATACACATTACCAAAGACTCTTGGGATTTCCTGAAGTGCATTACTAAGGACAAATGTAATATGGTGGTTTTGCTGGTCACCATAGATATGGTGGAACTGTTTCCTAGTATTCTACATGACACTAGTTTAGAATGGTTTGTTGAGGTACTAGGAGACGTCAGATACCTGAAGGGTAACAAGATGAATCTTATTTTAGAATTTATGGACACTATCCTGAGAAATAATTTTGTTTATTTTAAAGGAGAATTTTACAAGCAGGAACAGGGGGTTGCCATGGGAGCTGCCTGTCTGTGCCTCTCTATATGTGAATTGTGTCCTTATTACTGGGAAAGGAAATTTATATTTAAATCAGATTGGAATTAATACATTTCTTTTTATACCCGTTACCTTGACGATATTTGCCTTTTTTGGGAAGGTTCAGGAGAGACATTACAAGAGTTTTTTTTTTTGTTATGTTATGTTAATAACACAACTGAATTTTTAAAATTTACTTGCACCTCAGCCCATTCTACCATTGAGTATTTGGATGTTACAGTATGCAAGTCTAGATTGTTTAGGAAAAACACATTCTCCATCTCCATTATGACAGTGGACACCCCTCTTTTCAAAAGAAAGTAATCATTAAGGGCAACTTATTAGGGCCTCAAGAATGAACAGTGAGAGGAGTGTGTTCTTAGATGGAATTTCTTATGAACTTGTTTTCGGAAAGGGGATACCCTAAACATCTTATTGACACACTTGCTAAAGAGGTAATAAGGGATTGAGATAGCAAATATTACCCCGTTAGGGATAGGAAGAAATATAGGAATGAAGTTAGACAAGAAGGATGTGAGTTATGACAGGGCATTTATACATACCTTTTTAACCACCTCTTCAGAAGTAGAAGACATTGTGAGGAGATATTGCGCTATTTTGAGGGTGAATGAAGAGACAAAACATTACCTCCCTGAGAGATCCACTTTTATAAGAAAGGACACCAATCTAAAAGAATTGTATGAAATGAATGAGGTTAATAACATCCTAAATAATAAAAGAAAATGTGGGACATTTAAATGTGGGTCATGTATCCAGTGTTACATGATGGACAAGATAAGAGGTAGGGTTTTATACAATTTAGGAAGCATTTGCTGAGAGCTACAGGGTTTTACAACTGCAACACGAAAGGTGTTGTTTATTTAGTGATCTGTGAGACTTGTTTCAGTTTTTATACTGGGAAAAAAGAGAAGAATTTGAAAAGGAGAGCGTATGAACACATTTATGATGTGACCAAGGCTAAAGCATCCAATGCATTATACCAACATTCTAGGGACTGTAGGGACATGAAACTCAAGTTCTTTTTATTGGAACAGGTGGGCACGGATCCCCAAGGAGATTGCTGGGAAGCTAGGTTGGAGTACAAGGAGCTTTACTGGCAACTCAAGTTAGACTCAGAAATGACACCGGGTTTAAATGATCAGATTAGTATCAACAGTGTATTAAGATTTAAGAGCAGCAAAATTGTGACTGTGTAGTATATACATTAGTATATATATATAACATGTCATATAGCCCATTTATTCAAGTTCAGGGTTATTTTTAGAGAGATGCATTGTATTTTATTATAACAATGTGCTGACAAGATTTTTAAAAGTGTTTTTTTTATATATAAAATCCTGTTTTTATTATATATTGGTATGAAATAATTATAGTATCCTAGTTAGAGTTGCCTCTGAAGGTCCGAATGAAGAGGGGCCTTTAAATGACTAATGTTCAGTTAGTTTGTTTTAAGATCACTGGATTCATGATTGATGATATTATTTAAAGCACTGCTTTTGGCATTTTAATTTGTTCTGAAGAAGCCTGGGGGTGTTCCGGGTGAAAACTCTTAACTGTATTTGTGATTGTGTAACCACTTGGAATAAATCATTTTTTGCAGTCTGCTGTCCTGACTTGCTTTGGAGTTCCCTGGTTTTTGTTTTGTGGCATTTGAATTTTAGACTATTATTCCTTTTTTATACAGTTTGTTCCTACCCATTTATAAAGATCTAACTTCCACTTCTTTTATCTCTGTTACAACTTTCAGTACTTCAAATGCAGATGTTTTAGACTTTGATTTTCATTTTCTAGTAATTGATTTTTTGGCAGGCACCAGAATTAAACGTAGCAAGGCTTTATTATGTTTAGGCAGTTCACATCTAATATCTCCTTTCCCTAGTTACATCCATTTGCTTACCCAATGTTTCTGACAGAGAACATTATAGGGAATTTTTGAAGACTCCAACTCATTATATTAGCAAAACATATGCCCCCTGTTACCGCTTTCTTCCTCATCACGCCACCAACATTTGCTATCTATCTAAGGAAAAATAAATTCTTTGTAGTCTGTTTGGGGTATAAAAATACTTGTGCCAACACTTCCAAGCAAAAATCGTAAATCTTCTAGACTTTGTCACATACTCAGGAGCCATACACATGTCCTCCCATTGTTTCACTGTGAACTGCTTATCCAGGCTTTCTTCCCAATCTTTTCTAATCTCCTGTGACTGATTTCTATGGATATTCTGCAATATTTTGTATGTCCCACTAACTATCCATTTTTTTAACAGCAGCTAATTTTCAAGATTCAAGTAAAACTCCACCAGGGCAGGTCTTTCACTTAGGATTCCCCTATCCCTTTCGTCATTTCCTATGTACTGCTATCAATTCCTGATAGGGAAGGCAGTCTCTAGCCTGCAGTCCATATGTCTTCTTGGCTTCTTCCCATTCTGTTACCTTTTCCCCAATACCTTGGTTTATTTGCTAATTTTCTCTGGTAAATTCCAGCCCTCTCTTGTCTATTCTTCGTACCTCTAATTGCAGTCATCCCTACTATCAAAACCTCCTTTCTCATGTTGGCTTAGTTCTTAGAATACTTTCTGCTACTTTGCGAATGTAATATTCTGAATGACTGCTGTTATCCTTAATGATCTGCATTCAATATCCGACCCTCTCCTTATTTCTTGAATTTCTCCCGTTTCAACATCACCATCCCTTTCCACTTTGAATTATAGTTTTCTGCTTTTATGTATATTAACCTTAATAGCATAGCTCTAAAACATCCTTTCAAATCATTTAATCCTAAAGCATCCTGCTCTGTTAAAAGGACCAGCTTATCCCACTTGACCCTTGGCCTCTTCCCTCCCACATAAGTACTTCAACACTTTATTATTGTCCACAACTTCTCCTCTGTTTGGTAAAAATATGACTTACCTACATATAAAAATAAAGGGACTAAATCATTTTTACTGCTTGTATCTTGCTATCCATAACCATAAACAAGAGCTTCCCATTTCTCAGTTTTTGTACTGTCTTTTGTTTAGCCTCTTCCCACATATTCTTAGCTGTCATAACGGAATCCATTTTAATCCATACTTGTAAGTACTTACTTTTATTGTGCCCCCCATACATATGGGTATTGCTGGACTGACTCATGTGTGGGTACATAGTTTACAGCTATAGCTTTTGTTTTATCTTGATTAATTTTATATCCCGAAAAGACCTGAAACTGTCTCAAGATTATCCGCAACACTGAGATGTGCTGTTCTGGTTTTATTGAGTACACAATATCGCCTGTTAATAAAGCCAACTTATTTTGATTACCATACTAATTTTATCCTTGAATTTCTGAGTTCCTTATTTTCTTTACCAATGGCTTGCTTGAAATATAAAGCAAATAACATGGGGAAAGAGGATACTTCTGTCTGGTCCCTCTGTTCAGATGCATTTTGTCAGAAATGAACCCTCCCTTTATAATTTTTGTCTCTGATCCCTCCTATATACTCCTAATTAACATTATTATTGTATCACGGAATGGAAATACTTCCATTTGCCCATCTCATAAAATTACAGCTTAATGTGTCAAGTGCTTTTCTATGCATCAAAACCCAACAATAGCATTAGTTTCTTTTACTGTCCTACCTTCTGGATCATTATTGTTCTATTAATGTCAAATTTATGCCTCCCCTATACCAAACCACATTAATCCATATATATCAGTTATGGTAGCACCTCTTCCATTCTTTTAGCTGTTATATACATAAACACTTAGTAATCATGCTTTTTAATTGGAGTGGGCATATATGAAACTAGGGCTGGTGGGTCTCTACCATCTTTATCTTTAGGTATTACAACTACCAAAGCTTTCTTTCAGGATGCTGGCACTCTCCCCTCTTACAAAATACTGTTAGACAAAATCTTCCAGGTCATTATCCTTTCTTCCCTCATAGCTTTCAAACTTCCATAGGGAAAACCATCTATTCCTGGAGACCTTCCCAGAGATTTGATTGTATGTCACCATGTTTATTTAATTTCTGTCTGTCTTAACTGTTAATTGTTTAGCCTTGTCTAGTTCTAACCTTAGCTGTGTGGTTATTTTTCTTGTAATAAGCTCCCTAGGGTTTGCAACAACCCTTTCTGCTTTTGTTGCCTAAGTGACTGTGCTAAAAGTTTTTGTGTTCTGGAGATATTATCAAACATAATTGCTTATCATCAGTCTTTGTAAACTCATGCATATTATCCAGATATTCCTTTATTTTCTCTTAATGTTTTGCAGTAGCACGTCTTGTTCTGTGAGGTTCTCCTTATTTTAGAATACTTTAGCTTTTTCAGTACCTCTAAATAATTCCTGTTACTAATTAGCCATATTTCTTTCCTTTTATTTTACCTTATTTTTACACTCCACGCTTCATTTTATCCCACTCACTCACTGCCTATAATTTCTGAAGAAATTTCTATCTTCCCTAATAAAGCTTAAATAATTTCCTCTACCTGTTCTTTAAATTCCTCACAACCACATAAAACAATGTGCATCCTCAAATACTGAAGTTTTACCCTACTGATAGGAGCAATTGTCCCAAATCAACAGTGGCACACAAAGGCATTACCTAACCTAAAATTAAGGTTATCAATGCTAAGATGTATGTTACAGCATGTGTTCCAACACACACTAATTACTGTTTATTAATTTATCTTTATTCCCCTCCCAGATGTGGAAAAACAGATTATATTCTTTCAAGAAACCATTAACTTTTAGCCTTAAAAAGTGCTGTGGCTTTTATTGCCCTGCCTTGTAATCAGTTTGTCTCCAAGGAAACATGAGAACAAAGTGTACAGCTGGCATTACTGGCAGACTTCTCAACTCAAGGCTGAACTTTTATTTGCTAAAGGAAAACTTTTCATTACATCCAGTGCTCTCTTATTTACTTGCTTGCACAAAAAAAAATATTAGGTTAAGCCAAGGGCCTTAATGCAGACATTCACCTATGCAAAAGTAAGAGAAAACATATCAACTGTACAGGTGTTATAATCTGTGCTCCTTGACATGCTGTCTCCCACCTCAACAACCCAAGATTACAGAACGTTAATGTAAGCATGCTTTTGTTGGCCTTTCTTGTCATTTTACATTGTAATGCCTTCATTTCATGAAACTAAAAAGCAGAAAATGGCACTTGTTTACTTTAGTATCTTTATCACATACAACAATAACTGAAAATGCTTTACTGCATAATATGCAGTTTATATCATGCAATATTTTATATGAACACTTTTAAGACCACAATTTTTACTTAGTTTAAATTTTCACCTTCCTTTCACTGTCCTTCCAAACATTAATGACATATTTTGTTCCCAAGTGATGCAAAGTCAACAAAAATCCAATCTTTACACTTTTTTCTTGTAAAACCAGATTTCACAAATGTGATTAATGCTTTAGAATCTTAAATGTATTCACTAATTTCAGTGTTGCTGGTCTTTTTCATATTCATCTCTGTAGATCAGTATGTGTGTACAGCTTTAAGAAGCTTTATAGGGCTTGCACAAGTGTATAAATACTGAGCACGTGTGAGCCTAGCTGCCATTTTGTAGTTAGCTGTTGAGGTGTAAGCATGTATGTCTGTGTAGTTTGTCAGTTATTCAGTTTGCTTATATTTTGTACTGCTGCTATCCATCCTGATGTGTTTCTGTGTAGTAAAATATGTAAACGAACTTCTCCACCTGTTTGTCTTCAATTGTAAACCTAGACAAGTGATAGGGCCTTTGTGGTAACATGGGTACAGTCTTTCACACCAACACCTTTAGAAAATGTGCCATAACATAGAAAACACTCCTAGTTTTGGCTTGGTCCTGAGGTGACAATGGAAGATAAATACACTGATTCATGCATGCCAAGAGTATGTTGAGGGACTGCTAAAATATTCTCAAGGCAGAAGTGTGAAAAATACTCAGTATGTCCCAGTTTCTCTGTAGTGTCCCAGTGACAAGTATAGAAAGGGCTGTACATACCCTGGGGTCCATAGGTATGGGTATACGAAGACCACTCATCCCCCAGTCCTCATCTGTGGGACATATAAACTTACTAAAACTCTTAACAATAGTCCTGTGCACTCTAAATTTGTAAAGCATTTCTTAGTCAACAGAGTTATAATTATGATAAGTCAAGCTTTGCCTGTATCTGGGCTTTTTGGCCAGTGAGCACTGTTGGCATCTACAGTTTTATTGTGGCCAACAGAAGCAGCTTGCTTTGAGAAATAACCAGGTTTGAAGCTACAGCAAGCATCTCTAATGATTGCAAAGTGGATAAAAAATGCTTAATTTTGCCTATTGTAATGTATGCACACATTGTACAGATGTGCATAAAAAGTGACTGAATCAAATGCAAGTGGGAAAAGACCACATCTATGTAAAATGTTCACACAAACGTAAGACATTTCTCATCTACATCTCATTAGTGCCTCATTTGCATAGGTTTTTGTAAGCTGATTAAACTCTCTGCTCTGAAACACAACTTGCCTCTATGAATCATGTGAAAGCTATGCCTAGGCAAAGCCTGCGCAAATTCCAGCTGCACAGAAGAGCATTGAAAATGAATACCACCCCACATGTCATTCTTTTATTGTCTGAGAAAGTTTTAACCATTTATAGTTGGTCCTTCAAGTGCTTGTCTAATGAGCTGTACAGTTTTAAGTCATCCACAAAACGTAGACGAGGTCTTTTAATGAGGCTGTTTTTTGGAAGTTAAGCAGTAACCTTAGCTAAATCTTTTAACTAGGAAGCTTAATGGTTTAATGACAAGGCAAAGCAGCAGTGTTGATAAAGATCACCCTGGAATTTTTCCTTTGTATTTTTATCCCTAGGATAATAACTTGCTGTTTATCATGCTTTTTCCTGTTGTCAGCTAGGTTTGTATCTGTTCAAGATGTGCATGTAAGTACATTTTATTTAGAGCTAAATCGTTTCGCAAAGGTGTTGCTACTTCAAGACAGACTTTTGGTACTGCGTCTGACCCGAGGTTTTCCATTTGTGAGTCTTTACTAATTTTGTCTCAATTGCTCTAAATTCTACTTTATTTCATTGCATATCCTTTATATTAGTACTTCTTAGTGCTTCTTTTAACTCTGTTATCCATTTGTCAGCCTTGTTATGCTCAACAGGATCTCCTCAAGTAATGCTCCAACACATATTGATTTCTTCTTTTTTTGTAGTGTTGCTTTTCTTTCCCAGCTGTCTACAAAGCATTTTTTGGATTGTCAGTGAATTAGTTGCTTTGCATTTTCCATTGCATTTTTCTGTATACCTTCAAAGTTTTTCTGTTTGTTCTAATATTTTAGTTTATTAATGGAAATTATGTAAAATGAGTCCTGATTGGTTTTGATGTTGTGTGGTTGCTTTTTGGAACCATTAATGGGTTGCTTCTCGTAGTCCATGGTTTGAATCCCCTCAGCCTTTGTTACAGTTTTTGATGAGCTGCGCCCTATTCTGTATTCTTCTAACTGTAAATCTTCTTGTCTTAGTAGCTACCCACTCCCCCATTCAAGTATCCATGGTGGCATTTCTACTAATCCCCTTCCTTTCCTCTGTTCCTTTGTGTTTTTATGGTAGTACTTATTCTGCTCTTAGCTTAGCTGCACAGAAGTATATTCTTTTTATCTTTGTTACATCATATGAATCTCTGCTAATTGTATTGATTTGTGTGTTCATCAGTTTTTGCAGTCTTCTAACATTTTGGGTCTTACTTGCTTTCCTTTGTTTATTATCTTTCATCTGTCTTAATATCATAATACTCTATAGTCTGAGAGTATCCTGTCTATTCTCTGATTCCTCATATCCCCTTGCAATGCAACCCTAACTGGAATTTCAACCAAATTTCCAGTAGAAGGCATCATAATTTAACTCAGTAGCATATCCTGTATACAGGTATCCTGTTCTTTCTATTGCACTATTTTCCTGGGGAGTTGTTGATTCATCTTATTGTGATCTTGCCATTATTCTGAGTCTCCACAGTAAACCCTTCACTTTGCAGTTGGTCAATCACTTTTTCTCTTTGCTGCTTTAATGTTTCACCATATGATGTCCTTCAAGGATGCATCTGCAGTCATCACATATGGGTTGTCCTGCCTCAGGCAGCCCTTCGGTCGGCCGGATTCCAAAGTCTGGGTCTGGCCTCGGCTGATGTCGCACTTTCCCGTCGTCAGAGCTGCCTGGGGCATCAACCGACGCCATATTCCTCAGTCTTTCTTGCCGCGTGGTGCCCGAAGCAGAAGCAGTTCGCAAGTACTGGTCGGCCAGCTCCTGTGATTCAGCTACCGAATACTTCGTAAAAGCTAAGTACCCCATTGGGGACTCTTTCTTGCCTCAGCCGATGTCAGATAAAGTTAATAATTGTTTAACTTGTCAAATACCTCATAAGGATTTCCACTCTTACTGCCTCCCCTGCGTAGGCCCAGACCACGACATCTCGGCCTGTTCAGCCTGTGCTTCCTTCAACCGACGAACTCTTAGACGTCGGTCGGAGTTTGCAGAGGAATTCTTTGGGGCTACTTTTGCTTATAAGATGCCGTCGGAGACTCCGACTTCGTATTTAGTTAAAAAACGGAAGGACAAGGACCGACACACGCGGCCCGCGGTTTCGGCTGAAACCACGGTCAGGCCTACCGCGAGTGTCTCGGTCTCGGCTGAAACCGAGTCCTTGGTACTTCCTATTACCGAAACCGCACAACCGACTACCTCGGCCCCGGAGGCCACGGCCGAGTCGGTTACTGAATTACCTACTGAAACCTCCAGGAACTTTCCGACGCCATTCCTTTAGACAAGTCTACTCCTGCACGTGGGGCAGCCAGACCCCCTGCTTCCATGTCCATTAAGGCTTTTTCTAGGGCTAAAGCTGCTAAACTTCCTAAAGCTTTGCCTCCCAAGGTTTCCTCTCAGAGACCTTCTACTGGCTCTCAGATTCTTAGCCTAGCAGAGGATCTTATCTCATTAATTAGAGGTTCTCAACCTCATCCGGACAGGGGCTCTCAACCACCTCCAGACAAAAGGCCCAGGGTTGAGCCCTCTGACCCTCAATCCTCAGATGAGTCCACTGATGGCTCTGCTCTGTCAGACCACCAGGAGGAGGCTTATTTGGCCTACGAGGATTCTGATGCTGAAGAATCTATTCCCTCGGCCTCCCCTCCTGAAGAGTTTTCCTTTGGAGAGACATTACACTCTATGAGAGAACATTTTCAATGGCAGGGTCAGGAATTCTCTGATTCTAGAAAGAGATTAAGGACCTTTTTACATTTACCTCAGCATAGGCCTTTAGCTATAATTCCTGTTTTGAATGTCATTGATGATGTGTACTCTGATGCTAGTACAGCCCCTGACTCTCTCCCTCCGGCTCCTGCCAAACCTGATAGATACTACAGGGTCCCAGACTCACACCTACACCTGTACAAGGCCCACTCTGCTGATCCAGAAACTATTTGCCAGGGCCCAAAAGGGGTTGCTGCTGCCACTGCAAAAAATCCTCTACCCTCTGAAAGGGAGTCCAGCGCATTAGAGAGATGGGGTAAGAAAGTGTATACTTCTGCAACTCTTTCCATGAGGGCATTAAATTGTCAATTTCATATGATACAGTACCAAGAGTATTTGTTAGATGAATTGCATAAGAAACTGTCCTCTCCTGAACCCCTTGATCGCAAATCCTGAACCCCTTGATCGCAAATCCCTTCAGGATCTGGTGCACAACTCCCAGCAGGTTAGTAACCATTTCTTACAGTGTGGTTATGATGCATTGGAAGCTTCCTGTAGGTCAGCTATGACAGGTGCAGTTATACGTAGGCATGCCTGGCTGAAGGAACAATCTCTGCCAGACCATGTTAAAGCTAAGCTTTTGGATGCTCCTATGGAAAAGCAAAAATTATTTGGTTCCACAGCTCAAGAGGTCTTAAAGAAATTTGAAGAAAAGGCAAAATCTGTGCAAACAGTCAAAGACTTTCTGCAAGTCCAACCACCGAGATTCAGCAGAAATTGGCCTACTAAGAATTGGTCCTTTCCGGACTCAGACAGATCTCAGAGAGGCAGGAATAGACGTGCCAGAGGTGTAGAGGGCAAGCTAGAGGCTCCTACAGATGCCGTCAGTGGCAGCCTCCCAACCAAAGAGGTAGTGCAGGAACTACAACTGCTACACCAGGACAGACTCAATGACTTTATTTTGACTCTGCCGACCAGGGCTCAATTAGAAGCACCTTTGGGCGGAAAGCTTTCCTTATTCTCAAAAAATTGGCACAGCATTACAAAGGACACATGGACACTGCAAATAATAGACAAAGGATACAGGTTCCATTTCCACACATTGCCTAAAAGAAAAGGCATGCCAGACCTGCCACCAAATCAGAGGGCAGAGGCTTTGAAGCAAATTACCAACTTAATGCAAATGAAAGCCATAGAAAAGGTACCTCTTTCAGAACAAGGCCAAGGATTTTACTCCAGATTATTCCTTGTTCCAAGAAAAGAAAATCAATGGAGGCCTATTCTCGACTTGTCCGCACTGAATACTTACCTCATTGTGCCAAAATTCAAAATGCTGACTCTACAGCAACTCCTTCCCATGCTGGGCAAGGGGTCTTGGCTGGTGACTCTAGACCTCAAGGAGGCATACCTGCATGTCCCTATCCGACAAAGCTGCAGAAGACACCTCAGATTTCTTGCAGGGTCAGAACATTATCAATTCTCAGCATTGCCCTTTGGCTTGTCTACTGCGCCCAGAGTATTCACGAAATGCCTGGCATCAGTAATTGCACACTGCAGACTTCAGGGGATTCAAATCTACCCATATCTGGACGACTGCCTTATACAAGCGGACAGCAAGCAAACTCTGTTAAAGGACTTGGACTATGCCATCCACCTGCTGCAGGCCTTGGGATATACAGTCAACATCCACAAATCAAGACTTGTTCCATCCCAAAGAATAACTTTTCTGGAGCGGATCTAGACACAACCACCCAAATGGCCTTTCTCACAGAAGAAAAACAAAAACAACTACCGGATTACTTCAAGAACCTGACAAGACAAACTCAGCTGACTGTAAGGAAAATCCTGCAGGCCCTGGGTTACATGGCATCTTGCATTCTTCTGATTCCACAAGCAAGACTGCATATGAGAAAATTACAATGGTACCTAAGGAGTTTATGGACTCAGCACAGTCACAGCTTAGAAACTTTGATCCCACTCATTCCATGCCTTCAAAAGGAATTTCTGTGGTGGGCTCAAGCCTGCCAGTCGAACAGCTGGTTGCCCTTCAGCAAGCCAAGAGCCAACCAAACCATCACCACGGACGCTTCAGACCAAGGTTGGGGAGCACACATGGAGGGCAGATGTATCCAAGGGCTATGGTCACAAAAAGAGCTGCGCATGCACATAAACCAAAAGGAGATGCTGGCAGTGATACACGCAATCGAGGCCTTCAGACATTTCCTTCATCAAGGCCACCTACTCATAAGGACAGACAACACCACAGTTATGTGGTACATAAACAAGCAAGGAGGTACCCATTCCTACCCTCTTTGCAGACTGGCAATGGATCTATGGGAACTTTCCTTGAAACTCAATATACAGCTACAGTCCCAGTTCGTGCCAGGGAAAGACAATATACTGGCAGACAGCTTAAGCAGAACTACCATGGATGCACACGAATGGATGCTGCACCCAGACATCTTCTTACTCATAACACAATCATGGGGAAGGCCGGAAATAGATCTGTTCGCTTCCCCCCACAATCATCAACTGAAGAAATTCTGCTCAAGAACATACCACCCACAAGCATGGAAAGTGGACGCTCTCTCTTTCAGCTGGAAAGCTCTAACAGTGTATGCTTTCCCACCTCTTCCATTAATGACCAAGGTCTTACTGAAGATCAGGGCAGAGCAGCCCAGAGTGATTCTGATAGCTCCAAACTGGTCAAGACAGCACTGGTACCCACTGTTAAAGAGTATGTCACAGACAAAACCATGGCCTCTCCCCCTATGGCCACTTCTACTGACGCAGCATAATTTCAAGACTGCATTCCAACCTGAAAACTTTGCAGCTAACTGCCTGGAGAATACCATGACTCCTCCTCAGGATAACCTATCCCAGAGAGTGAAGGATATTATTATGGAAGCTCGCCGGCCTTCCACAAGGAAGGCATATTCAGCAAAATGGAAAAGATTTCACACTTGGAACACAACAAAGGGCCTAGATGTGACACTGATGAACATGGCACATATACTGGAATATTTGGCAGAATTGTTCCACAATGGCCTGTCTTACTCTTCCATTAAGATACATGCCTCAGCAATTTCAGCAGAATACAATGTTATTCCACCTGTCTTCTCTCATCCTCTCCTGAGACAGTTTCTAAGAGGAATCAAAAACATCAATCCTCCAAGGAAACCGCCTCTACCTACCTGGGACCTTAACTTCGTGTTGGAAAAACTAACACTTCCTCCCTTTGAACCAGCAGCATCGGCAGATCTACAGTTTCTGTCTTGGAAAACTGCCTTCCTTCTGGCCATAACCTCAGCAAGAAGAGTATCTGAGTTGCAAGCTTTAATGGCAGTGCAGCCATTTCTTATCTTTCATCAGGACAGAGTTTCTTTGAGGACCAATCCTACATTTATGCCAAAGGTGGTATCCAGGGTATCTTTGAACCAAGCTATTCACTTGCCTACATTCTTCCCACAACCACAAAATAAAGGGGAGAAACTTCTGCACACCCTGGACATACACAGACAATTGCGCTACTACTTGGACAGAACTAAAAGTTACAGAAAGACTGACCAGTTGTTTGTAGCATATGCTGCTGGGGCCCAAGGAAAAGCAATTTCCAAACGGACAATTTCAAAATGGATAGGATATTGCATTCGTTTTTGTTACTCCTTTCATGGAAAAACTGTGCCAGCTAACATTAGACCTCATTCCACGAGAGCCACAGCCTTCCTAAGAGGGGTGGCTACCAAGGACATTTTAGAAGCTGCTACATGGAGCTCCGTGCATACATTTGCCAAGCATTACAATTTACCTTTATACTCCAGATCCAGAGCAGGTTTTGCTACGGCAGTCCTGCAGGGTATCTTAACTACACCATCCTTTACTTAG
Organism: Protopterus annectens; assembly: GCF_019279795.1. Classification (NCBI taxonomy): domain Eukaryota; kingdom Metazoa; phylum Chordata; order Ceratodontiformes; family Protopteridae; genus Protopterus; species Protopterus annectens. Next base: position 419,813,664 of record NC_056742.1, read on the forward strand.
TACCTCCACCCCCAGATTGGCTATGGTATTCTACCCATATGTGATGACTGCAGATGCATCCTTGAAGGACATAGTACAGTTTTGTACCTACCATAAATGTAGATGTCTGATAGGTATGCATCTGCAGTCAGGTTTACCCTCCCTCCTTCCCCTCTGTGGTATTCCTAGGGTGCTTATCCCTCCATTAGCTAGCTGGGGGAATCTGTTATGGTGTATTTGTTTGTATATATATATATATATATATATATATATATATATATATATATATATATATATATATATATATATATGTATATTTTTCTGCAAATGTTTGGAATTTTATTGCATTCCTCCAAATTTAGCCTTCCTAGAGGGCACCTGGCATCTGGGGCAAGAAAAACTGAGGAATATGGCGTCGGCTGATGCTTTTATACCCCAGACGCTCTGACGTCGGGGAAAGTGCGACATCAGCCGAGGCCAGACCCAGACTTTGGAACTGGCTGATCAAGGGCTGCCTGAGGCAGGACAACCCATATGTGATGACTGCAGATGCATACCTATCGGACATCTGCATTTATGGTAGGTACAAAACTGTACTTTTTGTTTTCTTTCTCAAAACATTTCACTTTTCTTTTCTTATTTTTTCCTTTGTAAAATTGTCCATTTCTAGATGTCTTTGTCTTGTATACATGTTCATATATCTTTGGAGCTGCTGTGACCGTATTGGTTAGTACAGGTTTTTTGCATAAATATTACACCGTTAACAAGTCCTTACTTTTTATGCATTTCAGTAGCTTCTGTTAATCACATAATTTCTGGATGATTTAATGTTTCCATAGCTAAATATTGTTTCGATTTGATTTGTTTTGTTAAAGAGATTAAATTTTTATCTATAGCTTTTGACAGTTTTTGTGATGCAATTATTTTTCTTTCTTCTAACTTCTTTCTTGCTATTGCTAAATACCCTCTTTATGGAAATGTTTTGGATTTGTTGCATATGTGATTCTGCTGTGAGGCACACCTGACGTTCTGGCATTAAACACAGAGATTAAGGCTATGAGCTGTTAATAGGCTGCTTCCTGTAGTCCAGGGTTTGATTCCCTCAGCCTTCATTTGCCTGCTGTGTTACTTTGTTCAAGTCACTTAACCAGGCAGTGCTCTGGGAATGTTCAGAATCTGAGCTAGGTTTTTCAGTGTCCTCCTTAATCGCATGCTTAGTAACTGTCTGTGAACATCAGGGTGATTTGTTGAAATTTCTAATGTCAAAAGTTTCTTCTGTCTGATTCATCCTGGAAGGAGTGACTGGCCCCTGGACTCATCAGTACTTTTCTTGTGAGGATGAGGAACATCCAGAAAGCAAGACCTCTCAAGACAGAAGTCCTTTTCATACTCCAAAACTGGCTTCAGCAAATGGGGTTTCCACTTGTTTTATCCTTAACTTTTGGAGAAGATTTTATAATTACAGCATAGCAAAGCACTGCTAACCCATCCCTCAGGCAAACCTCATCTGGGCATTCCCTCCCTCAGTCTCACAACTTGGCTTCTCCAGTTTTACTACCTCACCTTGTCTAGAAAAGTCCCTGCAGATTTTCGTCTCTTTTCAAAGGCAAAGGTAGCGGGGCATTTTTTTTTTTTCATTATTGGCAACTGGTAGAGGATTGGAGCCTTCTTCAATCACTGTCCCTTCATTTTTAGACCATCTTTCTAAATGTTTTGATTATATCATAAGTTCATAGATGAGTACTAGACTGGCTGCCCTTGTGGGCAATTTAAAGTCTAGCCAATTTTATTTTCAAAGGAAAGACTCAAACTTTGCACCTTGTGTCTGTGAGGTAAATACCTTAAGCATTATGCTAACCCTCAACCCGAAAAATTACTAGGCTAATGACCTCAGGGAGCCTTTTTAAAGTTATTCATGCTTCTCATGGTAAGGATCAAACTCAGTACCTTGTGTTTGTGAGTTAATAACCTTAACCATTACACCAACCTTTAACCCCACCCAAATCCATCTTGTGTTTTTTTTTCAGATATCCACTTAGATTCTTCATCTGTAATTTAATTAAAACTGTGCAACTCCTTTCTGTAAAATACGTCTCTTTGACTCAGTCATATGGGATCATGTGCTGCCCTAAATTTATACTTTGTTTGAGAAACTCACCTTAGCTGCCTGTAAGTCAGTCATCTCAGATAATTTGAGATACCTTCCAGGAATTATAATTTATCTAGTGGCAGTGAGTTCTACCAGAAGGATTTCTAACTTCATGCTGTTTTAGTAATCCATTGTGTTTGATTTTTCAGTAGGCCAGTATCACAAAAAGAGCTAACACTTCTGTCATGTTTGATGTGGCGGTGGAGACAAACTAACATCAGTTGATGAGTTTACCTGGGATGAAGGCTAGTCACAAAGACAACCATTTTTTCATATCATTGTCCAGAACAAAACAGAAATTGTCAGTTGATGATATGTAAATAGTTCTCCAGCTACATACAGTTTTGCCAAAATATTATGGAAAGCTGCTTAATACAGCATCTGAGAACCATTCCGCTACAGCAGTCACCCTAGCTTCTACTTTTATTTATTTTTTTTTTAAGGCTTGTATCTGTGGATGGCATTGCGTGATCACCACCTGCTTTTTGTGAAATACCTTTGAATACTACTATAAACTTGGTGTGATGTCTTGTTCTGGTTCTTCCTTCAGAACCATTATCTGGGATGGTTCCATTGGGATGTCCACCTAGAAGGATTTTCTAGGGACTCTGTCCTGTGGTTACAGAGGATGACCCTCCTATTATCAGATATAACAGTTATGTTATTAATGTGATGATTGCTATAGAAGAGAGGGATCTATCTTTCTATAGGCAGTGGTGGTGCAGCGGTTAGCATTGTCGCCTCACAGCAAGAGGCTCTCCAGTTCAATTCTCAGCTGGAGTACATTCTGTGTGGAGTCTGCATGTCCTCCCCACGAGTGAGGAAATGTTAAAAGACATGCAGGTAGGTGCGTGAATACGCATGTGCCTTCTCTGAAGGTTGGGCGCCGGGCTGGCAACTTGACACCATAAAAATCCACTACCAGTCATAAGCGGACCAGAGATCTGCTGTGGCGACCCCTAATTAGGAAAAAACGAAAGACTATAAGAGAGGGGAGCTTTCCTCCTTAACATACCATCCCTTCTTCCCTGCCTGTAGCAAAGCTGGTCCAGAGAGTCTTACCCTCTCTGTTGTTGATTGTTAAACACTCTTCTGCACATCTGAAGAAAATTTGGACAGTCTAGGGACAGAATTACATGATGAGGGGGTTTGGGGTGCTTTAT
>NC_056742.1:419817454-419849954 GCF_019279795.1 Protopterus annectens
GTCTGAAAATTTTAAGTGAACCCTAGTGAAATTCGGGAGGGAAATTCAGTGGATTTTTTACGTTCATTTAAAAATTTCCCAAGCTTTTGAAATTTCAAACCCCCGAAACCCCCCTTTTTTAAATTTTTTGGAGGCCCAAATTGGAATTCACCAATAAAATTTTTCCCCCCCAAAAGGGGAAAAAAGGTTTTTCCCCCCAAAAAAAAATTTTTCCAAAAGAAATTGCCACCCCAAAATTTTAATTTATTTAAAAACCCCTTCCTTTTGGGGTTTTTTTCATTTTTTGGGGGGGAAAAATCCAGAACTCTAACCCAAACTGAGATACATTATGCTCAGATTGAGAACGAGCTCTTGGCAATTGTGCTTGCATGTGCAAGTTCCATGATTATATGTATGGCCGGCCTATTTAAATAGAAACTGACCACTGACATTTGGTCACTATTTTGAAAAAGCCTATGCACACTGCTCCTGCAAGATTGCAACCCATGGTGTTAAAATTGCAAAAGTACAGTTTACACTTGGTTTATACAAAAGGCAATCTTCTTTATCTTGTGGACACATTATCCAGCTCACCCAGAAAAAACACTGAACAACATGAAAATGAGAAACCTGATTTTGAAGTCATGGAAGTGAAATTTTTCTTCCACACATCTTGATGAGCTTAGAACTCACACAGCTTCAGATTCAGTTCTTCAGAAGCGCAACCACTTTATCAGTTGAAGATGGCTGTCAAAGCAATCTTCTTTGTCACCAGATGTACAGCAGTATTTTCCTTACAGAGATGAGATTTTGATGGGAGACGGCGTCATCATGATAGGTCCAAAAGTGAGTGTTCCAAAATCCTTGCAACAAGATTATATTAAAATCTTGCATTGTAGCCACCCAGGAACTGATCCTACCAAAAGAAGGGCGAGAGGACTAGTGTTTTGGCCTTCCTTGTCAAAAGACATTGAGAAACAATTCTCAGCTGGTACTGTTTGTAATAGTAACAAGTTGCATCAGCAAAAAGAACCACTTCAACTAAGCCAGATTCCTGAACTATCTTGGTCAACAGTAGCTACAGACATTTTTGAGTGGAATGGTCAACATTACTCGTTCTTAGTAGACTGTTATTCAGATTGGTTCGAGATTGACTTGCTTCTTAATTTGAAGCCCATTACTGTCATTGCTAAGTTGAAGAGACATTTTTCTGTCCATTGTAGTCCGCACAAAGTCATTTATGACAATGGTGTACAGTTTGCAAGTCAGCAATTCAAGAGATTTGCTGAAATGTGGGACTTTATTCAGCTTTTGAGTAGTTCTGAATGCCCACAATCAAGTGGCTTGCAGAGCGTGCAGTTTTAAAGTGCAAAACAGCTGTTGTAAAAATCTAAATGTGACAATACTGATGTTTTTCTGAATCTCCTAAATATCAGAAACATAACTTGTGACAGTCATCTTGGTTCACCTGCCCAGAGGTTAATGTCGAGACAAACCAGAACCAAACTGCCAATCAATAAGAATTTGTTGGTTCCAAGTGCTAAAAACAACAAAGCAGTAAAAGGTCAACTCCTGAAGAAGAGTTTGTCCCAAAAGTCCTACTATGACAAAACCAGCAAGCCTTTGAATCCATTAAAAGCAGAAGAGGGAGTGGGGATGCAGACAGCAAAAGATTTGACCAAATAGGACTTGTGAAACATTTATGTGAAGAACCGAGATCGTACATCATTTAGTACCAAGGCATGGAATTCAGGTGGAATCGGAAACATTTATTACCGGTTTGCGAGCCAGTATTGCAACATTTTGCTTGTAACAGAGACTCTAATTGTCAGAGCGATTTGTCATGTTCCTGTTCCAGAGAACATTTCATTGTCTATTCCTGTTCCTGAAACTATCCATGAAAATCCTCAAGAAGAACATTTCCCAGTGACTGTCTCTGTTGCTAAACCCAGTTCTAATTATTACATTACTAGGTCAGGTCTTATCTCAAGAACTACTCTCAAATACATGGCAACCTGGACATGATTGTTATTTGTATATATCTGTATAATTTGTATGCTCATATGATTGCCATTGTTTATATGCATGACCAACTACGCAAAGAGGGAGGATGTAAATCAGAGTGTGGATGTGCCTTTAAGAGCTATTCCAGTCAGTGAGCATGTGTGTACAAGTACTGAGCACTTGCAAGTAAGAGTGCCATTTTGTAGTGAGCAGCCGAGGTGTAAGCTTGCATGTGTGTAGTTGTACCTCTCAACCTCTTAGAGCAAGAAATCTGGACAAGGCATAAATAAAAGTGGGGAAAAGCCCCCAAAATAGGGACAGTTCTTAAACATTGCTCTTATAAACTTATGAAGTTGATAGAATAATAGGTTTTGCATTAACATGAATTTTCTGAAGGATACAAAGTTTGAAACTCAAATATCCGTCATTATTTTCTAACGTCAACCTTTAATGATTTTCCACTGATTTTGTTAGGAAACCACAATTTTAAGCAAAACAGTCCAAAAATATGAGGCAAAAATCTGTGCATTCTGTAAAACTCTGTACAGTTGAGAGTTATGTAGCAGTCAGTTTGTTTGTTTAATGTTACCGTTCTCCATCCTGACGTGTTTGTATGTAATAAACTACTTAAATAAACAACCCAGCCTTATCTTATTTAATATACACAAGATGAATGATAAGAACTGCTTTGGTGGATAGATCAAGTGGCTCAAAATCCAGGTTTTCCTTTTTCTTCTCCCACCCCAACACAATCTGTATAGACTGATCATCAGATTTTTGTCCAGAGAAGTTTCAGTATGGGTAAAATGCAATGACTGTAGAACAGTTCAGACACAAGAGGTGCACATCAGTATAAAAAAAATGTTGGTAGTAGTTCATGCCGGAAAGTCTCTACATCATCTGTAGACCCACCTCACTTACAATGCCAAAGTCACATGGTGCATAAGCAGACAGGGAGGCACCAACCACCAAGTTATACCCTCTGTGCATCTCACAGTGATTGCTTGGGAGTTAGCTCTTTAGCATTCTTTAACTCTTCAAGCTTCTTACATACTTTCAGAGCAAAATATAGTGGCAGACAAGTTGAGCAGATCCTGGGAAGACCCTCACAAGTAGAAACTAAACACAGAGGTCTTCCAGGAGTTGATATAGATGTCCACTAAAAGCAGAGTGTTGACATGATGAAAAAATTAAAGCCTGGAAACACAGGAGAAAAAGAACAAATCTCAAAATGTATTCTCCTCCTTGAAACTTCTTTTGCGCAGGGGGTAAGCCCCCCCCCCCCACCCACCCACCAACTTATATATGCCAACTCCAAGATTGCCTTACCTCGGAGAAAAGGGAATATTCTGAAAAATTGTTTCTGGGACTTAGTATATGTAAGTCCGTTCTTTCAACCATTCAGGCTCTGAAATTTGGGACTCACTCTAGCAGGTGCTGACATTTCATATGGTTACCTTGATTCACCCTCTCATAAAACAGCTTCAACTGACTGTCAACATAATTTAATTTTAACAACTTTTAGGCACCTTTTTAATGAGAACATGCAACCAGTACTAAAAGAGGCAAGAAAACTTAGTGCTATAAAACGTCATATATTGTCAAGTGAAAGAGATTTTCCAGTTGGTGCCTAGCCAATAATCAGGGATCCAACAGGAATTTTGTACCAGCGATGCTTGAATATTTCTGAGAGTTTTTATCTTCTAGCTTATCTTACGCTGCCATAAAGGTTAATTTGTGGACTTTTTGTGCATGTCTCTTTTTTTTCTCTGTTTATTATCAAGCAGTTTTTAAAAGGGGTCTTGCACCTGAGGCCGCCTCAAAAATAGGTTCCTTCTCCATGGAATCTCAGTTTTGTACTTAAAGAAAAACTTACTGTACCACTCTGAACCTGTCAGGCTGATTTAAAGTTCAGAACTTAGAAAATTAGTCTTCTTATTGCTTTGACATCTACAATAAGAGTATTTGAGTTGCAAGCTGTTGTGGTGGAAGAACCCTTTCTGGTTTTCCATAGAGAAAGGTTCACTTTGCTTATAAACCCCTCTTTTAACCCCAAGGTTGTTTCAGAGTTTACTCTGAATCAAGTCATCCTACTCCCTTTTTCTATCCAGATACTAAAAACAAATGAAACAAAGACGCTATACAATCTAAATGTGCATATACAGCTCGGGTATTATCTTGACAGAACTAAGTCCTTCACAAAAACTAACCTGCTTTTTACTTCCTATTCTGGGACTAAAAAAGGTCAGCCTATGCCTAAGCAATGTTTTTTTCAGGCGGTTGTCCTCTGTTGTTTTTTGTTACACTTACAATGGGAAATCTATTCCAGGCAGTGTTAAGGCATATTGTACTAGAGCCTTAGCTCAGGGAACACAATCAGCTTGGGGTTCTGATTTCTCTGTATCTGTCTCCCCCCACATCCCTAAATTGACTCCCCACTCACAGCTTCAGATTCAAGTCCTCAACTGAGTGCCCAAGACAAGTCCTCCCCCACTCTCTCTCTGTGAAACCAGTGCTTTATGTCACTGCTCCAGCTAGCAGCTAACTAGCACACACACACATACACACGCAGTCCTGGGAAAGTCTGGCACATGTTTACTAGCAATGCCTCCTTCTGTCCAGACTATAAGGTAGTTATCACTGCCATCAGGCACTACAAAGCCAGCTACCTAAGGCTCTTGCATAAGGTACCCAATTATACTGAATGAAATTAATATTAATATAAATGGCAATGTTGACCAAACATCCAGGCTTTCAGGAGTGGCCACAGTTATCACCAAATAAATGTAAGTATTCTCAAAGCTTAAACATTTTTCTAAAAGGACCAGCCAGAATGAGAAGTTTAAATATATTTAATAATAAATAATAAAAGAACAAGAAATATCTAACTGTCTGTTTACAGTACATGGGAGTTTCATTCACAGGAAATATTAAAAATAACACAGATGGAAAGTTTTACACATATGCATAAAAACAGTATTTAGGTAATCTCACTGTCTATTCCTGACTGACTAAAAGCATTACAGTTCCCTAGTCAAATTACTTACTACTGCAAGGAAAGATGATGTGGGCGATGGTCTTTCTAGTCAGATTTCCAAGGACAGACTGCCCCTGAGACTCGCCTAATATTAACACATAATTTCTGTACTGAATGATATCACATACATCTGGTCATCTGGCTTCTGATTTCCGTGCGACCACCAGCACTAGAAGCTGCCAGGATTTTAGCACCTACATGTCAATTGTACACACACATTGCTCAGATTTGCTGCTGCTCCTGGAAGTCATAAAACCATTTTAAAACTTCTACGCCTCTTATAGAGCTACTAAGCCAGGCTTCTTACAGAAATTCTGTCTCTGGCTTCTTTTAAAACTGTGAGAAATCATATTTATGACCTCATTTAATTTCAGCTATTTTTTTAAAGTTTGCTGCTGCTGGATTGTGATTAACCTCTGCTCTTCCAGTATCATCTGTTGAAACATATACATTTAATTCAGTTACAATATTTATATTACTTGTTTCTTGCCTTTCTGAACTAGTATAGTCCAGTTTTCAGGTTATTGCTGAATCCAGGGCTGTGTTACAAGTTACTGTGTTGCCATTACCTTACTTGGATAGAAGGAAGTTTCTCTGTTCACCTGTGAGAGAGGGGAGCTTTGGGCAGCCTATCTCTCCCTGGAGGAGTGGTTTGAGCCCAGAAATTAGTAGTTTATTGGCCATTTTGGGCTAATTTCTCTCTCTTTCACTTCCCTGCTATAAAAACCTCATTTGCACAGTTTTTACACTTGTATTCCGCTCAGCAAGTGCCTTCCAAGTGTTCTGCAGAGTCTACAGCAGCAGAGAGACAAGAGTGACTCTGGAGTGATTAAGTATCACTTTTCTGCTTTTCTTGCTGTCTTAACTAATTCCGCCTAAAACGCCAGTTTTTTTAGCAAATCTGTGATTTAAAAAGTTTGTTATTGTATACAACTCTGCACAGCTCCTTGGGGTGTCCTGCAGAGTGATCCAGACAACAGAAAGACCCAAGAGAGACTTTTCTAGATTTAAGTATTTTTTCTCTGTTTTTTTGCTCTGACTGCCTTTTCCCGCCTAAAAAGCAGATTTCTAACTGATCTGTGCTTTAAAAAGTTTAAATTGCATTTGCCTTCTGCTTTTTACAGTTTTTGCACTTGTTTTATATCAGTTTAAGTCGTTTTTGTATTGTATAACTGTTGTAGGCTACACACTAAAGTGCGCTAGCCTGTTTATAGCATTTACAGTGTTTTCTGTGTATTTCTCTGCTGTTTCCTGAAAAAAACACAAAAAAAAAAAATTCTCTTTTCCCGCCTTTGCTGAACTAGATTAGTCCAGATTTCAGGTTTTGCTGAATTCCGGACTGTGGTATAGTTTCTTGTGTTGCCCATATCCTTACTTGGATAGGAGGAAGCTTCTCTGTTCACCAGTGAGAGTGGAGAGCCTTGAGCAGCCTATCTGTCCCTGGAGGAGTGGTCTCAGCCCTGAAACTAGTAGCTTATTGGCCGTTTTGGGTCAATTCCTATCTCTTTCAGTTTCCCTGCTTTAAAACCCGCATTTGCATGGTTTTGCACCAGTATACAACTCTGTACAGCTCCTCACGGTGTCCTGCAAAGTGATACAGGCAACAGAGAGACCCAAGAGAGACTTTCCAGATTTAAGTATTTTTTTCTCTGTTTTTTTGCTCTGACTGCCTTTTCCCGCCTAAAAAGTGAATTTCTAACTGATCTGTGCTTTAAAAAGTTTAAATTGCATTTGCCTTCTGCTTTTAACAGTTTTTGCACTTGTTTTATATCAATTTAAGTCGTTTTTGTATTGTATAACTGTTGTAGGCTACACACTAAAGTGCGCTAGCCTGTTTATAGCATTTACAGTGTTTTCTGCTGTTTCCTGAAAAAAAAAAAACAAAACAAAAAAAATATATATATTCTCTTTTTCTTTTCCTGCCTTTGCTGAAATAGATTAGTCCAGATTTCAGGTTTTGCTGAATTCTGGACTGTGGTATAGTTTCCTGTGTTGCCCATATCCTTACTTGGATAGGAGGAAGCTACTCTGTTCACCAGTGAGAGTGGGGAGCTTTGAGCAGCCTATCTGTCCCTGGAGGGAGTGGTCTCAGCCCTGAAACTAGTAGCTTATTGCCCGTTTTGGGTCAATTCCTATCTCTCTCAGTTTCCCTACTTTAAAACCCGCATTTGCGCAGTTTTGCACGATTTTGCAAATAGAGCAGCATCGGGCAGCGTCACTTAAACGGGTTTAAACTATTCCCGGCTCCACAAAGTCTGCTCTTCACTTTTTCCCTAAGAACTGTTCTAAATCTCAAAGTAAGCACTCTATTTTCATTTTAAAGCCTTGCAGTTGCTCATATAAGTAATTTTATAAGTAAACACTAATAAACTAAAGCACTACACCCTCTTATACTCAAGTACTTGGCTCCTTATTGGTCCTTTTTGATCAGTCAAAAAGTAGTTCCTTATACTATTCTGGCATGTCCAAAAGTCAGTTTTGGGTTTACACTCCAGACCAGCTGGTGAATCTGGGAATCTTGAGGAATGTTACAACTGCCTTATGTACACAAACCACCCTCTCCTCCTCCCACCAAGCTCAAATATATTTGAGAGATGCAACTATATAGCCAAACTGGAGGCTGAGCTCTCTCAACCCAGTACTGGCACAGTCAGTCAGGCGGAGAAGGTAACAACACACACCACAAATCCAGTCTCACATAGACCTATCGCAACAGCAAACCAAACACATAAACACACAAAAACATACTCGGAGGCTCTAAATAAAAATCTTCCTAAGCAGCAGAGACCTCCAAAGCAGACATCCAAGCAACCGCTACCCCACAACAATACCCACGTATCACATAGTTCACAAAGTCAGTGTGCCACACAGTCACAACCCTTAAGGCTAAACAACACACCTGATACACTTGTAATAGGTGACTCTATTGTCAGGCACACTGACGTCCCACTCACCAGGCTGAACAAGGAGAAGGTCACTGTAAGCTGCCTGTCGGGTGCCAGGATCCGCCACATAACACAAGCACTCAGGTCACTCCAAAGCAAGTACAAATATGACTCCGTCATTGTCCATGCTGGTGTGAATGACCTGAGATGTTCCTCCGTAGACTACATGAAAAGAGACATAGAGGAGCTCTCTGATCATGTAGCCCAGGCCGGTATGACCCTGACCTTGAGTAGCATCTTACCCTCACCAAGAATGATGCCACAGTATAAAGACAAAATGATCAGTTTTAACAATTGGCTAAAGTATTGGTGTCATTCAAAGGGGATCCAGTGTCTGTCAGCCTGGGGTGACATGCTTGACAAGCCACGTTGCTTTGCTAGGGACGGCTTGCACCTGTCACCCCTGGGCTTTCGAATATTGGCTAAGGCTCTTGCCACCCACATAGTGCCTTTTTTAGGCAAGGCTCAAAAGACAAACCCACCTCCATAGACAACACAAGGAAAAAGAAACTAAGGGTAATGCTGCTCAACGCCAGAAGTCTAAACCTCATGATGCATGCACTCAAGGCTCTCCTCAGTATGGAGAATATCGATATCTGTGCAGTAACAGAAACCTGGTTCAAGGCTCCCGAGAGCACCCCAGCAGTACCAGGTTATACCTCATACCATGCTTTTCGGCCCCAAAACTGCTACAGACCACCCTCCCAAACTCAGGAACCCCACTAAGCTTTCCTGGGAACACTGGAGAATATGAAGGTCTCTGCAAACACCACCATCATATTGGGTGACTTCAACTACCCAAACATAAACTGGGAGCACTACTTAAGCCCCAACACCCTCGCCCAACGCTTCCTAGAATTTATAAACTCAAATGCTATGGAACAACTGGTCACCACTCCCACAAGAGGGAAAAACATATTGGACCTGATCATCACCAACATGGGGACTCTATGTTCCATACCAGAGGTATACCCCTCATTGGTAAGATCTGACCATAAATTAATCTCACTGGACATCCATATCCCGTCCCCACCCCCAGCCAAGGAAACCACGGTGAAGAACTTCTCAAGTGCAAACTTCACACTTCTCAAAACCGAGGTGGAATCCTTCAAAGCCCCTGGGCCAGTGGAAAATACGGCCCAAACCGCAGAATCTTTTACAAACGCATTCTGTGGACACCTACAGGAATGCATGGATCGTGCTATCCCAAATAAAACCAAGACTCACTCCTCCAAAGGCAGGAGACCTGTCTGGTGGACCCCAGCCATAAATAAGCTATACAACAGAAGGAGGAAGCTACTACATGATGGAGCAAAATCCCAAAAAGGGAAGGCATCCCTGATCAGTACTAGCAAGAAACTACGATCCCTCATAAAATTATCTAAGGCCAGCTTCGAAAGAAAAATTGCACAAGACGCTAAAGATAATCACAAGGCCTTCTTTAGTTATGTCAGGAACCTGGGTGGCAACTCCCAGATATGCTCTGAGTTAGTGCAAAATGACAAAAAATACACTGAACGCACAGACATTGCCAACATCCTGGCAGACAGGTTCAGTGCAAACTCCCCAAAAGAGCAAATGTCTATCCCAACAGAGTGTAGCCTCCTGACATTACAGATGCGCAGGTGAGAGCTGCCCTCTCCAAAGCAAAAACACAGCATCAATGGGACCGACGGTGTCCCGGCTGCGCCTTACATGTGCTCCAAGAAGAACTGAACCCTCACATAAAGTCACTGTTCAATCTCAGCCTTACTACAGGATATGTACCCAAGCAATGGCGTACAGCAACAGTGGTCCCACTCCACAAAGGTGGTGCCACAACGGACCCCGGAAACTATCGCCCTATAAGCCTGACTAGCCTGGTCTGCAAAGCTATGGAGCGTATCATCATGGAACTCATAAACAAAGACATTGGGAACCTCCAAACACTGGATCCTACCCAATTTGGCATTGTTAAGGGCAGATCATGCCTCTTGAACCTGATCGACTTCTTTGAAACAGTCACCAAGGCCATAGATGAAGGGAAGGTAGTCCACACAGGCTACCTGGACCTCGCAAAAGCCTTTGACACAATACCCGACTCGGGCATCATAAATAAGCTCACCAGCTTAAATATCAACCCCTATGTCACAAGATGGGTTGCAAACTTGCTCAGGGATAGAACCCACATGGTCAGAATTGCAGGTGCCATGTCAGACTCTAAACCAGTTATGAGTGGCGTCCCACAAGGCTCAGTCCTGGGACCTCTCTTGTTCGGTCTATATTTTTCTGAGGTACAGGCTAACATTGGAGGACTATGGCTGACCAAGTTCGCAGATGACTGCAAACTGGGTGCCATAATCGACTCGCCGACTGACAACAAGCATCCTCCAAAAGGGTCTCACAGAGACGGATAACTGGTGCCAGAGCCATGGCCTAAAGCTAAATGCCAAAACGCGCATAGTCATCCCATTTGGGAAAAACAAAGTGCCCACAAATTACCACATAGGTGGTAATCCATTAAGTACGGAAGAAGTAATTAGGGATTTGGGAACCCAAGTAGGTAGCAATCTCTCCTTTGACAATCACGTTGCCAAAGTGGTTAGAAAGACCTTCTATATAGCCCACCTTATCACGAAAGGGTTCACATCTAGATCGAGAGGTCATTGTGCCCCTCTACTCAGGCCCATAATTGAATACAATGCCCCATTTGGGATGTACCTTACCTGACACCTGCAGCAACTGGAAAGACCCCAAAAGTACCTCACCAAGAGGATCAAGGGACTCAAACAGATGCCCTACGCAGTTAGGCTAAAGAAACTCCAGCTCTACTCAGTTGCTTACCGCCTACTCAGAGGCAATCTGTGCCTGATGTATAAAGCCATGTCCAAACCAGAATTAATGGACATGCTCCACCTCAGGAAATCCAAATCCCTTAGAGCTACACACTCCAGGGACTTAAACCTCAGCACAGAAATAAATAGGACATGCTGGAGGGACAGATTCATATCCCAGAGGCTCCCTTCACTGTGGAACAAAATCCCAATCCATGTTAGGCAGAGCCCCTCAATGACCCTCTTCAAGAGAAATCTTGACGAGTGGATGGGAGATCGTAGGTTTACCCCTGGGATCTCTTCTGTGTCCCTACTAGACAGAGGCACAGTAAACTAACCTTAAAAGGGCTATCTTCTGTGACCTACTATACAGAGGCACAGTCAACTAATCTAAAAGGGTGGCAAAAGCCAAGCACACTCTGGCTAGGCTTATAAATGCCCTAGGGCAGATAGCCTAGTATCAACCTATGAACCTATGAACAATAATGCATGTACATTTCATTTTTTTCTGGCAGGGCACACTGTTGATGCACTTTCAACACAAGCAAACCTCACAAATACATTTTCAGCACAAGCATCTATACAAATCAGTTTGATGTACAAATGACATATAATTCATTACAAAATTACAGCTGGCTGTGCTGGCAATGTTACACATTCACTGCCGTAGTTCTTCTGGTATGGCTGTCAGTACCTCCAGTTGTCACAGCTTATATTTTGGTTAGTTCAGGATCACTTCCACATGAGTTTGTTGAGGGCTAAGAAAGTCTGAAGATTTTTAATCAGTCTGGCTATATATAGCTTTCCAAAAAGGGTTCAGCATATAGACAGTCAGTGTAATGAACTGGGAGGGGATTAAAGCCTTAGGAAGCTGACTGGTTGCTGTTTTGTTTTGAAGATTTGTGTATTTGGGACAGGGTGTTGTGCTTAGTTTGGAACCATTTATCCTCTACTTTTCACTTTAGACTCCTCAACGCTCCACTATTCACATTTCTGATATCTTTCCCAGCTTAGTAATGCAGCAACAGTCAGTCTCCGATGTTGTGCTTTCCCCAATGCACAAAAAGAAAAAACTAGTCAAGGAGCCTTCAAGGGTCAGACCAGCTCCTAGTTTGTCTCAGCCATAGGTGACTAACTCTGCTTTGGCTGCTTGTTGTTCCTCAGACTTGGGGAAAGGGACAAGTTGAAGGGGTCTTTATTTGGCTGGGATTGGGTTGTGGAAGGTGGCTTTAGTGTGCCTAAGGGTCAGGCTGTATTCTGGGAGAGTGTGCTTAGTGAGGAATAACTTTAGTCTCCTGTTTCTGTTTCCATGTACAGGGAAGTTTTATTGGGATTTGCTAACCAACTAATTACTACTTTTCCTTGCCTTCAGAATTGTCAGTTAAGAAAGTAGAGTGAGTTCCTTCTAGCTCTGGCTTGACAGTTCAGTCAGAAAGTCATTGTAAAAGAATGGGTGAAGGGACCAGTTGGCATAATAGTTGAGGTTTTCACCTCCCATGCACAAGGTACAAGGTTCGATCCTGACCTCTGACCAGTACCTGTTTGGAGCGGGCATGTTATTTTTTTTCCAGAGGTGGACTAAACCCCATAGATTCACAGGGAAATCATGCAGTGTGTTTCCATCCCAAACTAACCTAAGAATACAGGTGTGGGCAACAACCGATTGTAAATGTTGCCTGAGTTGTATAGACCAGCCTCTTCAGGCATCTAATGTGTGGAGCATAGTATCCTTAAGATAGAAGAACATGCATCACAGACTGCATGCCATGGCAGACCTAGTCATTCAATGGTGCAAAAACATGGCTGTAGATGATCTGGTCATGTTGACTAACATTGCCAAACTGGGTATGAGTATTTGCTGGTTATAAGCAGGTTGAGGACCTGGCCTATTCTGACCTACACCATGGACCCATGCTAACTGTGGAGAGGTGTATGTGCCCCTATTGGCCAGTGTGTACCCACCATAAAGCCCAGAAGCCCTGGGTGAATAGGTTACTGGCCTGCTGGTGTCCATTTCCCCAGCTTGAGTTACCTGGTATAACTGTGTTGAATGAAAGCTGGACATAAAACCAATCAACCTGCCAAAAATGAACTAAGAATTGCCACACAATGTAGGTTCACTGGCAAGACAAGGCTTGGAAGTGGATGACATGATGGTGAGGAGGAGGTTGGATATTCTATGTATCCAGGAGACAAGATGGAAGAGTAGTGCAGCAAAGCCACTTGGCTTAGGAACCAGAGTCTTCTACTGAGGGGGAGGACAGGCTAGAAATGGTATGGGAATTATGATGAGGGAGAAGCTTCAGACGGCAGTTAGGGATGTCATCAGAATTAGTGACAGACTTATGGCATTCAGACTCCAGGTTAATGACAGGCCAATATTCATAATCTCAGCCCATGCTCTGCAGCAATGTTGTGGTAGTAAGAAAATGGAGTGCATTCAGACAGCAGTTGCAGGTCCTACTATCTAAAGCAGGGCAAAATGAACTGGCATTGATAATGGGTGACTTAAGTGCACATATCAAGACAGACAGAACAGTATGTAAGGACTGCCTAGGTCCACATGGGTGGGACAACAGGAATAAAGGAGAGGTCATTTTAGATTTCTGTCTGGCAAATGACTTGATAGTAACCAACACATAGTTCAGAAAGAGTGACGGTCACAAGATGACATACAGGAGTGGACAACATGCAATTTAGACGTCCTTCTAGTAAGGAAAAGGCACTGGGGTAGAATCAGCAATTGCAAAGTCATCCCATGTGAAGCAGTCAGCCCACAACATAAACCACCAGTCAGACAAGGTTCTAAAGTCAACAGAGACCAGGCTGAAGATCTGTCAGTTGACTGGAGAGAAAGCACAAAAGTACAAGGAATTACTCAGGGCTCTATCACCTCAAGAAGAAGAAGAAATGGGTAGAGTTGAAGAAGAATGGAAGCACCTCAAAACATCATGTGCAGGGGCTGTGGAACAGTTGTGTGGTTGAGCCAGGTATGGAAATAATGTACATAAGGACATTTGGTGGTGGAATGTAGAAATCTACAGAGTCATCAAAAGAAAAAAGGAGTGAAGAAAAAAGTGGGAGGTAGAATAGACAGACCAGGTTAGGAAGGAATACTGGTTCGTTAACAAAAAGGCTAAGAGAAGAGTTGCAATCTCAAACAAAATGGCATCACAGGCACTCTTCCAGCTTCTGGAAAGTGACTCAGTGATAGCTTAAATAAATTCTATCTGGTTGCAAGGTAAAGACAGAAAGGTAAAGAAGATAGTCAGACACTTTTTTATAAGGGTTCCCAGCAAAAACTTGCTCACCAATCCACAGGATGTCAAAGTCAGATGATAGAAGTTCTTCCAGCAGCTTCTGAATGAAGAAAACTGCACAGAAGCTATACTGCCTGAGATGCAGCCTAGTCAGGGAAAGTTCTAGAGATGGTGATTGTTAAATGAATGCGCAGAGTAGTAGAAAGTCGGATGGGAGACAGTTTGGATTCAGATCAGGATGCAGCACAACTGACCCGATGTTTACAGTGAGATAGATAATTGAGAAGAAGCTAGAGATGCAGAAAGAGTCCAAATGTGCTCTCCTAGACTTGAAGAAAGCATATGACAAGGTCCCAAGAAAGCTGATTTGGGCACTTCTGTGGTGGGTCACAGTCTAAGAAACATAGGTGGAATTAGTGCAAGTTATGTACAAGAACACAGTGGCTCAAGTACAAACAGTGTTTGGGCTCACAGAGGCATTCCCTGTGGAATGCAAAATTGAAATCACATGGGATGAAACCGAGTACAGATAAGACAGCTGTAATGGCAGCAAATGGGGGAAGTCAGAAGAAACTGAGAATTGAGATGGAAGGGAAAATGGAACAAATTAACAGCTTCAAGTATCTGGGAGGGGTGGTTGAGGGGAATTCTGAATGAGGAGATCAAAGCCAGAATCAGAGGGACTGCAGACAACTGGCATAGACTGTCATGCATATGAAAGAAGAATGCTCAAGAAGCTGAAAAGTAAGGTGTGCAAAACAGTGGTGTGACCAGTATTGTATGATACAGAAACGTGGGCAGTAAATTTAGAACAATGGAGGAAGCTAGAGGTGATGGAGATGAAGTTCCTCAGATGGGTGGTAGGATGCACACTGTGGGACAGATGAAGAAATGTGGACATAAAAGTAGAAGCCAAGTAGGTCGATTTGCACAAAGGGTCAAAGATAACCGATTATGATGGTTCAGGCTCATGTGTAGAAAAGCAGAAGGCAATCTGGTGAAGAAGATTTGGAAGACAAGAGGAAACAAGGCTGTCCAGCAAAGAGTTGGATGAATTGTGTGAAAGAGGAACTGCGACAGTCAGGCATAAGTTTAGTAGACTGCAAGAGGGTGGCATTGAATAGGGAGAGATGGCGACAGTTGATACAACAACCTGACCCCCATGTAGAAAATGGGAAGTGGGGGGGGGGGGCAATTGATGATGATGATGTTATGGCTGTTGTTGTTGTCTTTCGGCTTTTCCCGGTTAGGGGTCACTACAGTGGAACTCTGGTCCGCTAATGATTGGCAGTAGATATTCATGAACGCCGAGGTGCCAGCTCGATGTTCAACCTTCAACGAAGACACGCCCATTTACACATGAATGGCCACCCAACTGCAGGGAGGACATGCAGACTCCACACAGAAGGCACTCCCCGCACTTCAGCTGAGAATCGAATGGGAGAACCTCTTGCTGTGAGGCAACAATGCTAGCGCTGCACCACCACGGAATATGATGATTATATTATGGTAAACTTACTTAAACAGCTATAATGTATGTCACTTAGTATTTGTAGTAGATAGTTCCATAATTGGGGAAAGAAGTAGCTTTGGCTCTGTTTTTTGGGATTTTTTTTTCAATGGGAATTTTTTTATTGGATGATCTTAGGAGCCTATGAGTTTTGTAATTTATTAGGAGAGAAGAGAGTAAGGGGATATAGGATTGTGTGGGTAAACATTAAGAGAATGAAATATAGTTTATTAGTAAAAGTCATACATCCAAGTTGGTTTAGTATGTCATATTTGTGCTGCCTGTAGCAATGGATCTGCATATTTATCTAGTTTGTAGTATGTAGTTTCAAGTTTATAGATTGTGTCTTTGTTAGGGTTATGTAAGTTTACCATTCCATAGAATATGGATAAGAGCAGTGAATTATCATAGCTTTTTTAAGCTGGAGACAGGCAGTTGTTTAACATAGGACACCAAGCCTTTTGTTGATTCCTACAGTGTGACTGACATGACTGGAAAAAGTAAGTTTTTTATCAGTGATTATGCTCTATTTTTATTGATTGACTTTTTTGCTAATTATATTATTAATGTAAGTGGGAGTAGTAGTAGTAGTTGTTTTGGTTTGCTTTTTAGTAATTTTTCATGTCTTCTACTGTGACTGTCTTGAATGTGAATAGAGTAGAGGGTGCATTTATTTTATTTATTTATGTATTTATTTATTTACATTTGTCACCTGGGAAAGTCGGACTGGGTGGGAGCCCACTTTCAGCGGAGGCTGCCCAGTGTAGCAGGCTCGATGTATAAAAATAATGGGATTTGGAGTTGTATACCACCTTTATAATCAAAGATACATTCAAAGTGAGTGGTGAAAGTCTTGGCTGTAGTTTGTTTATTGGGGAGACCTTGTGAGTCGTCAAATGTAGAGTTTGTTTTCTGTGACTTTCTTGAAGGTATTCCTGAAGACTCAAGGATTGTTTTTATTTCTGTGTTGTAGAGTTATCTAGTAAGATTTCTTGATTGGCTGAATGTACTAAAGGTGGGCATTCCTAAGTTGATTATATTAGAGTCGCAGGTGAAGCTTGCCTGTTAATTTAAAGGGTCTTAGGATTGAGTATTTGCATAGCCGGTGTTAGGCACTTGCTGAACCCTGGCTGCGAGAAGCCCCCAATTATCTCTCCATGAACAAAGGCCCCCATACAGCAGCCATGGGTTTCTCCAGCTCCTCCATACATTTCGGCACTTCATGGATGTCCACACAGCTGCATGACGTGACATCGCCACTCGGTGCGATTGCAAACTTTGTTTCCGTTTTTTTAATTTGCTTATAAGCTGCACTCAATCAGGTCTGCCTCATTGAAGCAAGAGACCTGATTGACTGCAGCAGCCAGGGAAGTAACAGCATTGTTTAAAGATTCCTTTAGCCATAGTAGCAGTGAATTACAAAGGTATGGATCCTGGTAGACAAAACTGGATGCCAGAGGACTCCAACAGCAGGAAATAGTAGCAATTAAACAATGTATGTATGAGGGCACAAACAGAAGGATACTAAGCTGACGGCTCTTTTTTGTATTTATTTTTAATCCTTTGTTGTCTGGGTTAGTCCCACTAGGCTAGAAGCCTGTTTTCAGGGGAAATTTCAGGTGGTATGTATACCATTAGGAGAAATTTGGCCAGGGTGTAAGGGAAATTCCCCATCTCTTTTCAGTAAGTACCATGGGATCGTTTACACCCACATGAGCTACTACCAAACTTAGTTTAATGTCCCATTTGAAGGATGACACACACACATACAAGAGTGCAGCAACCCCATTATGCTGCACTATACTGTCAGGAATCTATCTTCTGGTGTGGAAATGGAACCCACAGCCTTCTCCACTAAAGGTGAGTGTGCTACCTGTTGCACCACTACACTGCTGTTGCAGATGGGGAGGGGGGCATTTCACTTACATCTGAATAAACCAGAACAGGCACCTTGTTGATGACATGAAACCTAGCAGCCAGCCAGTGCAGGCCTCTTTGAAGTGGCGCAGTATGGTGGCAATGGGAAACACCCATCAATAACTAGGTTAGAGATTGCAGCACTTGCTGCATTTTGCTGTTCTCTGAGATTGGAAGCCCCAGGCATAAGGAACTGCTGTAGAGTCAAGGGGAGGAAATACCTCTCAGTGGCTCTGTACTCAGTGGAGCATTCCAGTATTTTAATTTCTGTTCTGCTGCTCTGATTTACCCTTTTAGAACTCCCTGTTGAACTCTTTCATTGGTCGTATAGCCAATAGCAAAGGAGTTCATTCAAGCCAAAATGGAGTCACTGGACTTGCCTTGGGTTTTACATTGTGCTTTGGTCCATTGAGCTGACCAATAGCACAATGCATTTAGAAAAGTAAGCCAGTAGCACCATGGTGTTCTAGATGTCTATGCTATTAGTCTATCTAAACTGTGTGTTTTGGCTGTGGTAGTGTCTCTGGTAGCCAGTCAGCATTTCTGGACATGTCCACATTACTCCCTTCTCATCAAAATACACACTTACCTAACAGCTAGGGAAGGTGGGCTGAAACAGGGTTGTATTAATGCATTATATCTGTATCTGAATGAAAAAATAACATGCACATCTACATCTACATTAGGAAATAACATTTACAACATACATAGTTATAACCCACAAATCTTTTATTAGAATTCTCCTGTGAACAAGACAACTACTATACAAGAAAGAGTAGCACACGGGAACACACTGGGCACACTTAATATCCCAGAAGAATAAAGCACTTCAACTGATTATTTTTGTAAAGTGAAATCTATCACTGGGAAGTCCCTGCACTGCTATGCCTAGCTCTGCTCATCTCTACTTTGCTCGGCATCCAACCCCATATCCCACCTAATCCAGCATTATTTTCTCTCTACTAAATTACACCCTACCCAAAACACCACTAACCAACCAGAGCACACTAATTCAACATTACTTGCCAAATCTCTTGAAATACACTAACAGACAAATCCTAACATCGGATATCCACTGCTTTGGAAGGGTGTGTGGCCAAGATCACTAACTGAGAGCAGCAACTGGTGAAACCTCTGTGACTGAAAACCTTTCTCCAACAGAAAATATAATCAAAAATTAAAATTTGGAGATACTTGTTTACTAATTTTATTCACTGATAGAGAAAAAATTTATAGCTTCAGGTTCTTCAAAAGGTATAATTTTCCTGTCAGAATTTCATCTGCTTGGTTAAGAGAGAAAAGACGTTAACATGAGCCTCTCAGAAAATGGTATTCAGGATTCTTGTGTTAAAAAAAGACATCCAGTCACTAATAATCTAGTATGCATGATGTGTTACTTAAAATGGACAAACTGGTACCAAAATAGAATGTTTCAAAGTAGAGTCCAGAAAGAAGATGGAACATTTAGAAATTCGTATGAGACAACAAAGTGCGCAAATCAGCAGCAGCATGGAAGAAGCCTTAAATGATCACAAAGGGAGAATAAGTGAAGGTGAATCTCAGACTGAATTCCTTTTAAAACAAAATAACTAGCTCATAGATAAAGTTGATGATTTAGAAAATAGACTTGAGATGAAATAGCATTAAAATTTGTGGCATAATTGAAAAGTATGAGGGAGACAATGTAATAATCTTAGCAACTTGGCTACATAAAACATTAAATCTATCTGAAATTTTACCTTTTGGATTTGAAAGGGCACATCACACCTTTGAAGAAGGAAAACTCACCACCATGTTCAATTATAGTCATAGCCGGCTTTAGGCACCAACAAACCCAATGGTCACTGGGGACCCCTGGTCTTGGTGAGGCCCACAATAACAGCAACTTATCTTATTTTGATATTTAGATTTTTTGTCAAATAACAAAAGATAGTACAGCAGTCTTGTGTACTTAATAAACCAGATGGGTAATAATATCCCTTATTCATTTCTTCTTTAAAATTCAAACATATCTCTGGTTAAGTAGTAGTGTTTTGTCAAGTTAACAATTTTATTTAATGTTTTACCACTGACATAGTGCTGTTGACTAAATTAAGCCCTACTGATCGACATTCTACTAAAACTAAAATCATAGCCAGCTTTAGGTACCTGTTAACACCTGTGGTTTCAGGGTCCTCACTTTAATCATCCTTGACCATGTGGGGCCCCACAAAAGCTGCTGTTTAGGGAAAAATGAGGAGGAAAAAATGATTCATTTTCCAATTACGCTTTTGATCTGAAACAGGGCTGTGATATATCCCTGTTAGGATAACGCTGGTAATCGGTGAATGAACACGAGTAAGGTAAAGGCTAGAGGTCAGCAGCCCAAAATGACAGGTCTCAATGTATACCTTAGATTTTATGAAAAGCTGATGCTTCTGATCTTTGAGGATGGTTTTCTTTTTCAGAGAGTTTTATACATACTATAACTCTCAACTTCTTTACTCAAAAAGTCTGGGCAAAGCCAAAAATAATAGCAGACTAGAGGCCAAAAAATCAGGAACACTTTTTTAAATATTAATCTAATTCACATAAAAGGTTTTTTTCATCAACATGCACTTTTTGGATAGTAAAATATATTGACTGTAATCATGAATAATTTATCAGCAAATTAAACTTTTTTATGAGGAACAGAGCAAAATTATGAGCCAAAATCAGGGACATTCTGTAAAATCAGGGTAATTGATAGGCATGCATTATTCCTCAATAAGGGAAATATCACTGTTTTTTACTTGTGCAAACATACAATAATGTTGACTACATACATATCTCTTCTGAGTACATACATATCTCTTCTGAGTAACAGTAAAAATGAAGTTAACAAGTAATTATATTTCAAAAGTAAGGCATAAAATACATCACAGAACATTCAGACCCTTAGAGCTTCTAGGATTATGGTGATCCTCAAATCCCACAATGTATAAATGGATTTTGACATGAACTTAATGGTATCCTCTGCACTCAAACTGATCCCATTTTAAAACCAGCCCTGCTCAACTGTGTGTACAGAAGCTTGCTGTAGGTTGTGCGGGAGGCAAGGGATAGCATGGTCATTACTTCTTTAATTTTCATCACAAACAAATCTTAGAGGTGTGCACAGAAGGTCATTATCGCTTGTGTTTGGGCTGGGGATAGTGTAGTCACTGCTTCCTGTGCTTTCCACACAGACTTCAGAGGTGTAGAAAGAAGGCTACTGCAGCTAGTGTACAGGCAGAGGCAGTGTGTTGTCTAGGAGCAACAAAGTAGAATACATTTTTGTCATTATTATTTTTTTCACTTTCCTTACAATCGTACATGAGACCTGTATACAGGTAGCTGCCTTTGTGAGGAAGAGGGGAGGAGTGAGGAGGCATGCTATGTATATGTATGACAGTATTCACCTGCAATACATGACTGTGGTCGTTTGAACATCTGCCTTCATCCCAGTCTAACATCAGAGGGATGCACAGTCAGTGACTTTTTTGGGGGGGGTGGGGGTAGGGAGGCAGGCACAATTGCCTTGCTACTTTATTGTGAGCTACTATTTTGTCAGCTTTGAACATTAAGCCTTGGGCACAACTTAGATCTTTCTTGAAAGAAAAATTAAGACTGAAATTTTTCCTTACTCATTAATTTGAATTTGTTCAGACATCGATTGGATTAAAAGATTAAGAAAATTATCTAAAATGTATCCCAGAGCATGTGTAACCCTATGGCTTCTGGGGACCGTGGCTTAACTGACATATTTCCTAAATGGTTATTACTGTACTGTCTTGGTCAGGAAAGGTGTGCAGAAAGGATGCAAGGAAGTTGAACAGATACACTGAATTTCTTTCCTTAATCATATGAAAGTTCTGCTCAAACCATCACTGGATGAAAAGGTAGTGTAAAAAAAAAACTTTAAAATGCACTTCAGACCACACAGGAAGTCATGGCTTCTTGAAAAAGCTGATGAGTAAGACAAAATGTGAGAAAAGGAAGAAAAAAGTAATGTGCATGGTGTGGGGATCCTGAGATATGGGGAGAAAATAGAGAGGAGTACTGGAGATTGTCTGTGGGGGTGGAACAGTAAGCAGTGCCTAGGGCACCATTTCACTTAAATCCAGCTGTGTACAATAGAGTTGTTATAATGTATCACTGTTGCAGATAAATGTCAGGAACTGTGAATGTCCCTTTGTGAGACATGCCAACACAATGTGGTACAAGCATGTGGGACTTTAACAGCATTGTAGCTGCAGTTCAGTCTGTGCGTACTAGTTCTAAAACTCTGCAGCATGAATTAAAATGTTTCTTAGGAGGCTTAGTAGTAAAAGGGTGATGCTGAGACTGAGCAGTCCATGGAGCCCCCAACTTGACATTTGCTGGGGCCCCCAAAATGCTAACACCAGCCCTGAGTATTTAGTTTAATTAGTAGCTGATAGGCTGAAGTAGTTGATGTTCATCATTCCTGCTACCTGAGTGGCATTTTTGGTTATCTACCAAGATAACTCATTACTGGCCAGCTTTCAAAAGCTCAGACTCCCTTTCATGTCTCTTCCTGTGACAGCTGATTGAGTGTATTCTGAGTGGGAAGCTTTCACCTTTCAAAGGAAGTGTGTTCAGTGTTTTTCCTGCCACCCAGAGAAAATTTGACTCTTTAAATGATCTAATGCTGATATTTCCAGCTTATTGCTCAAATTGGCCTATTTGGAGACCCCCTTCCTTTCATTTAATTATTACATTTATTATTTTCTCTGTTTTTGTGTTTATTAAAGATATTTATTTTATTTTTTTTTTTGTATCTCCAAATGTTTACAGGAATTCCTGTGGGAATTTTTGTGTGTAGCAGTGTTTATTTGGCTGTCTTTGGATTTTTTTTTCTACTGTTTCTGGGGAAATTTTCAGTATTTCTCTCAGAAGAGCAGTGTGTATGTAGACACTGTGGGCTATCTCATGTAGTTAGAAACTTTATTGTCATGTTTTGACAGGAAAATATTACAGAACTTTGATTTTTCAGCATTTATACATTTACTGTACGTATGACTCTGCTCTGTGTGTTTTTAACATCAGATTTAAATTTTACTGTGAATGAAGTTATTCGAACATACTGTGGAGATTTTACTTTCTCTGATTAAAAATATAATTCAAATTGCCTGAAAATTATTTAACTTCCATCAGCTATAAATGAATTCTGAACACATTTCAAAATGTTTATGTGATAATAGCACACACAGTTTGGCAGAGTTTAGTTCTGTTGGGGCATACTTATTACTAGAAACTTTTAAGTGGTTATTGTGATACATTATCCAATACTGTCAGTTTATTAGTCTAGCTGGTGTTCTCTCCCCTGACTTGATGGATTCTAACTGTGGTACTCCCCATATCAAATCTGGTTGCACTTAAAAAGAAAAAAACAAAATTAAAATATGCCTCAGCGTGTGGTTAGTGAATCTGTCAGGGCCCCTGCTTGGCCCACAGAACACTTGGCTTTTGCCTCTTATCTTTCTAGTGTAGCTTTGCCAGCTACTATGAAGTGGGTGTCAGGGGCTATTTCAATGCCTGGTACAGGTATGGGAGAACCAAATCCTTTAGGTCTAGGAGCAGTCTGGGGTAAGAGACCCCATGCCAGACAAAATGTTCTTTCCTCAGATATTTTATCTAGTAAAGAATTAAAAAAAAAATAAAAAGAAATAGAAGCTCCATCATACAGCCTTTTAATCAGATTATAGCTTTTTATAAGGCTGATGTTGTTTCTTTGGCTGTGTGTTCTGCAGACAGCTAATTCTGGTGTTTGTGTTCCCATACATAGGTCTAGTGCTAGTTTGGCTGTAGACCTTTCTGTTATGTCAGAACATGATGAGGTATCTGATGAGAACAATGGTGATTTCCTAGTTGACTCTTGAGTCCAGCCATTTTGATTCTTAAGAAGATGAACCTAAGCTTAAGTCCAAACAAGTGTTCACTTTTCCTCAGATGGACTGCTAGATGTAATGATATCTTTGCTTGGGAGCAGTAAGGAACCACTCCAGAACTAGGCAGGCTATATGACCTTATAGCGGATGAGAAGCATCATTTTTGTGTCTGTCCTAAGTCTCTTACTGAATTTGGAAGATGTTTACTGGTGTCTTGCAGGCAACTTTGTCTATTCCATTAGTTTATAAAAAGGCTCAGAGAAAATATAGGGTTTCCTTAGATATGACAGGTCTCTTTCTCATTTGACTGCTGACCCAGCTGTGGTCTCCACAGCTGTCTGCTCAGATAAAAGTCCTTGACGTCATCTAATCCAATTCCCCCTGATAAAGTGAGAAAATAGTTCTTCAGAGCAAAAAGATGTCTCTTTCTAGTAATCTAGCCTTTAGAATGTTAAATTATCAAGGCTGTATGTAGAAATTTATTTTATAATGTGCATATTGTATAGATGATTTTGCTACATTCTGTCTATCATGCAGCACAAAAGTCTTGTATAAATGAAATTGTTTCTAATTTGACTCCGATTTTAAAACAGGCTTTGAGAGGTGTGCTTGAATGGGCAGATACACTAGAGATGTTGCTTCTTCTGTTGTATTAAGACTGTATGATTGACCCATGGGTTCATACGTAAGTACTATGCCCTTGCAGGTCATTTTAAGCCTAGCTAGTTTCCCTTTTTGTGCTCAAAATAACCTATCCCATTTGGTTATATATTCACCTAACCTACCCATGGTAGATAATTAATTATTAACCCTAATGAGAATACATGGGATCATACCATATATAATTTGAGGGGACCCATGCATGGGATAAATCATTTAGGAGCTGCCTTTGTTCATTAGTAGTACAGGGGGTAGGCCTTGGTGTAAATTTTTCTATTTCCCACCCATATATCTATTTTATGCTTGAATGTGGGCAGAGATGAACTTTAATTTATGTGGATGGTAGTCTCTTCCAGAGCAGCTGTATCTTCTGTGAGATATACCTGTCCCTCTGAACCTTTCAGATGATGTTGCAGAAAAAGTTTAGATCCTTTGATTGAGTACCTCTAATGCCATTTGACTTGCTGATGTGCAGCAAATCCATCAGAAGTAGGTCAAAGGATGTCAGTCACAGGTCACCTCTTATCAGTCAGCAGGATCCTAAGAGTAGTCTGAGTCAGTCTATGTAGTGCATGTTGTTTAGGCATTATATCCTTTTAGTACAGTATCTCTGTGGGCATTCCAGTTGATGCATGTGTCTGACAGGTACTTGCCAAAGTGGTCATTATATTAAATGACTGGCCTAATAGGGGATATGTAAAGGGGACAGTGACATCCCTATATCTGGACACAATCCCTTTGTTTGTAAGTTGTGCAGTATAGAAGGACTTTCTTACAACTATAGACACATTTGTCAAAATTAGGCTACTTGTCCACATAAGTTCCAAAATCTGGGTCAATGTGGTACTTCCCTGGGGTCGATGACTTCCCAAAGAATACAGTAGTGCATTTTTCGGCATTTAGTTTGAGGCCATGATTTATAGCAGCAGTGATTTATTTGGGACAGACTTCTTGCAGAATGGCTAAACCATTTGGAGATTCAGTGATTGCTCCTAGCTTGTAGTCATCTGCAAACTAAGTTAGCCAGAACCCTTTGGTTTTGACTTATACTTCAAAAAATTAGATGCCAAACAGGAGAGGTCCCAGGACAGACCTCTCGGGACTCCATTGGAGACTGACCTCTTTGTGGAGGTAATTTACCATATTTTGTTTATCTGTATCCTATGTGTGAGCCAGTTGGCAATTCAGTGGGTGACATAGGGGGCTTGCTACCAGTTTATTTAGTTTTCTGCTATGCTTGAGTGGGAAATTGTGTCAAAACCTTTGGCCAGGCCGAGGTATGCAGTGTGTACCATTTTGCCTTCATCCATTGCTTTGGTGACCTTTTCAAAAAAATCCACCAGGTTGAGTAAGCATGATCTGCCTGTGCCATATCCAAACAGACTGGTCCAGTGTTTTAAGGTTCCCTGTGGCCTGAATGATTACTTCCATAATATGTCTTTGCATATGAGGCTGGTCAGACTTATAGGTCTGTTATTGCCTGAGTCTGTGGAAGATTCCCCTTATGCAGGGTAATGACTGTAACTGTTCTCCATTCACTTGGTGCAAAACCTGTATGGAGGCTGAGCTTGACCAGTGGTGTTAGAGTTGTGGCTAAATTGTTTTTCATTCTGTTTAAGATGCATCCAGGGATAATGTCAGGACCCGTCAATGCATTATTTTTAGCACTTTTAGGAGTTTGTCTTGTGTGATAGTTGGAGGTGAGCTAGTTTCAGGTATAACTTGAGGGACAGACACAGTGGAGAGAGAAATAAAGCTAGAGCTAACTTTATCAGCCTGTAGGTTCGCTATATCGTCAGCCTTACTGTAGGTAACATCACTCACAATCAGCTCAACTCATTGTTTCATTGTGCTTTTGAGATTATGAACATAACTAAAAATCCTTGTGAATGTCTTTGGCTTGGGTAAATGTTTTAGACTTAAGTTTGGCTCTGTTGGATTTTGTTAAGCTCCAGAGTTGTCTGTTTATTTCAATGACAAGAACTCTAACATTCTGGGAATTACTGTTCTTATTTTTGATCAATATTATTTTTTTTTATTATTATAAAGCTTGCTGATATTGTATTTCAATTGTATGGGTATGTTTCTGGTGTTTACCCTGCACTTGATTCTGTGGGGCGTATTTGCTTCTCTGCAGCTGTTTACATGCTGTGGTATAGTGTGGTGTACATTTCTGCATATTTAGTTGAGTTAACTGGGTTTGGTGAGGATTTGAAACTTGCAGTTGTATCACTTAGGAGTAGGTATTTGTCTTAAAAGACATTTCTAAATGGACCTTGGGTAGAAGGGATCTCCAGTTCAGTGCTGTTTCGAAGGAGGCTGCTTTATGGTCAGACCTAATAAGTGATAGGTGATATGTAAGGGATGGAGCAAAATGCTGCTGTTTTAGTAAGGGCAGCAGCCAAGATGTTATTCCCCCTAGTGAGTACTCTAATTGTCCCAGGGCATTTTTATTGAGAAAGTCAGTTTCTGCACTAGTGGAGGGTGGAGGTTTTCCCTGTCTTGTAGTTAGTTTAGATCACCTAGGAAAAATGGCATTGGGTTTAATACTGAGTGATTCTAGTTCCTGTAGATAGGTGATATGGCTTTCTTTTGTTATAGTGCGAGCTCTATAACTAGCTAATATATGTTATGGGACCTTTCTGATAGTTATTTGGACATGAATAAACTCTAGTGCACCATGCTACTTTACAGCCTTGATGTGAGTCTCTTCTGGATGTAGGTTGAATCACCTTCACCTTTTTTCTCTTGTGCAGTAGCTCATCTAAACGTGTTGCAGGAATTATAGCCCTGCACAGCTGGAGTGCTCTCCATTATTTTAAACCATGCGTTAGTCACTACACAGACATCAGTGTCCACCAGGGTGAGAAGTGCTTCTAGGGAGTGGAGTTTCTTGTTTAGACTTCTAGCAGTGATCAGTAACACCTTTATATTTTCCTTTGCTTGATCTGTTATGTTGGTAAGTTAATTAGGTTGGTATTGCATATAAAAGGCAGTATGGGGATGGACAGTTTTGCCTATGATTGAAATCATAGAGGGGTCAAATGCAAGCCATACCCTGCAAAGCAGTGTGGTCTGTCAATCATATTCTCTTGGGCTAACAAATATAGGACCCCCTTTGAATGACACCAAAAACTAAGCTAGTTATTGAAGTCAATTATTTTTTGCTCATAACACGGTATCATCCTTGAAGCAGGTATAATGTTGCTTGAGTGTAAACTCATACCTGTCTTGGACATATAGTCTTGAGAGCTCTATCATGTCTTTCTTCATAGAGTCCAGGGGGGTGTCATTTACACTGGCATGAACTATGTTAGAGTCATGCTGGTAATGTTGTTCAGTGACTTGAGTTCATGCATGATCTAATGGATTCTGGTACCAGACAAGCATCTAACTGTCACTCCTTGCTCAGCCTGTTAAGAAGTACATCTGTATGTCTTACAATGGACTTGCCTGTAACAAGAAAGTTTGGTTGGGTCGATACCTATCTTTCGGGATCAACATCTGTGACTTTGGGACTCCTTGTTCTGTGTGCGGAAGTATGCTTAATGTGCTTGGTGTGCTTCATGCCTGTGTTGTGTTTTCCAGGTCTTGGAGGTTTAGGCAAGTTAATCTTTAGAACCTCAGCATATGATTGTGTATTGTGATGGCCTTGAAGAGGTGTGAAGTGTTGTGTATGTTTCATAATTGGTTATGTAATCAGAACTTCCCCTATTTAAAAGCTGAAATTTTCAAATGTTTCATATACCCAAGTTGTCCCCAAATAAGGTGTCTTCCTTCGAGGTGCAGAACAAGCAAAAATCCCAGCTAAACAAAAGTCAGGGATCCAAAAGGAAATGGCAGGAGGATAATTCTTTGAAACCAGACAAGTGGGATGTGTTTTGAAAAAGGCTAAACTCCCAGCAAAGGAATGACTATGCTAAGTACCCTTCCCCCCTCCCCTTCATTTTCCTCTTCCTTCTTTCAGGCTCTGTATCTGAGCTCTGCAGCCTGGCTGCTAGTAGTCACAGATAAATGGGTTCTGAGAACAATTCAGAAAGGATAGGTTCATAGGTTCATAGGTTCATACTAGGCTATCTGCCCTAGGGCATTTAAAAGCCTAGCCAGAGTGTGTGTGGCTTTCACCACCCCTTAGGATGAGAATACTATACCCATTAGTTTGCTGTGCCTCTGTCCAGCAGTGATACAGAGATGATTCCCGGTAAACCCACGATCTCCCATCCACTGCCAAGATTTCTCTTGAACAGAGTCAGTGAGGGGCTCTGCCTCACATGGACTGGGATTCTGTTCCATAGTGTAGGGAGTCTCTGGGTGATGAATCTGTCCCTCCAGCACATCCTATTTATATCCGTGTTGAGGTTTAAGTCTCTTGCTCGTGGCTCTGGTGGATTTGGATTTTTGAGGTGGAGCATGTCCATTAATTCCGGGTTGGACATGGCCTTGTATGTCAGGCACAGATCACCTCTGAGCAGACGGTATGCGACTGAATAGAGCTGGAGTTTCTTCAGTCGGCATCGTATGACATATGTTTGAGCCCCTTTATCCTTTTGGTGAGGAACATTTGGGGTCTTTCCAACTGCTGCAGGTGTCGGGTAAGGTACATTCAATGGGGCGCTTGTACTCAATCATTGGTCTGATAAGTGAAGAGTACAGGGTACAATGACCTCTCCTGATCTGGATGTGAAACCCTTCATGATCAGGTGGGCAATGTAGAAGGTCTTCCTAACCACTTTGGCAATGTGAGTGTCAAAAGAGAGGTTACTGTCAACTTGGGTCCCCAGGTCCCTGATAACGCCTTCCTCAAAGTTTAATGGATTACCACCTATGTGGTAATTAGGGTTACCTTGTTTTTCCCAAAGGGTATGACTATACATTTTTGGCATTTAGCTTAAGGCCATGGCTCTGGCACCAGTTATCCATTTCTATGAGACCTTTCTGGAGGATGTCTGTGTCTGATGGAGTGTCAATTATGGTGCCCAGTTTGCAGTCATCTGCAAATTTTGTCAGCCACAATCCCCTATGTTTGCCTGCACTTCAGAAAAATAAATGCCGAACAAGAGGGGCCCAGGACTGAGCCCTGTGGGACACCGCGTGACCGCTTAGAGTCTGACATGGCACCAGCAACTCTAACCCTGTGTGTTCTGTCCTTGAGCCAGTTTGCAACCCATCTTGTGACATATGGGTTTACATCTAAGCTGGTGAGCTTTTCTATGATGCCCGAGTGGGGTATTGTGTCGAACGCTTTGCTAGGTCAAGGTAGGCTGTGTGAACTGCCTTACCCTCATCAATGGCCTTAGTGACTGTTTCAAAAAGTCGACTAAGTTCAAGAGGCAGGATCTGCCCTTGACAAAGCCAAATTGGGTAGGATCCAGTGTCTGTAGGTCCCCAATGTCTTTATTTATGAGTTCCATTATGATCCTCTCCATAGCTTTGCAGACAAGGCTCGCAAGCTTATGGGGCGGTAATTTCCAGGGTCCGTGAGAAGCACCGCCTTTGTGGAGTGGGACCACAGTTGCCACACGCCATTCTTTGGGTACGATCCTGTAGTAAGGCTAAGATTAAACAGCAGCCTTATGTGTGGGTTTAGTTCCTCATTGAGTTCGTAGCACACAGCCGGGGACACCGTCCGTCCCATTGATGCTGTGTTTTTTGCTTTAGAGAGAGCAGCTCTCACCTGGACATCTGAGATGTTTGGGAGGCTAGACTCTGGTGGGATAGATATTTCTCCTTTGGGGAGGAGGGGAGAAATTTGCACTGAACCTGTCTGCCAGTATGTTGGCAATGTCTGTGGGTTCAGGATTTTTATCATTTTGGACTAATTCTGAGCATATCTGGGAGTTTCCACCCAGGTTTCTAACATAGCTAAAGAAGGCTTTATGATTGTCTTTTGTGTCATTAGCGATTTTTCTCTCAAAGTTGGGCTTGGATGATTTTATGTGTGATCGTAGTTTTTGCTAGTATTGATCAGAGATGCCTTCCCATTTAGGATTTTGCTCTGTCATGTAGTAGCTTTCTCCTCTTGTTGTAGAGTTTGTTTATGGCTGGAGTCCACCAGACCGGGCGCCTGCCTTTGGTGGAAAGGGTCTTGATTTTATTAGGGATTGCTTGATCCATACATTCCTGGAGGTGCTCGTAGAAGGCATTTGTAAGGGTTTCAGCAGCGTGGGTTGTGGTTTCCACTGGCTCGGGGGCCTTGAAGGATACCACTCCAGTCTTAAGAAGTGTGAAGTTTGCTTTTGAGAAGTTCTTCACTGTGGTCTTTTTTGCTGGGGGTGGGGGATACACTTGGCAGTGGATAGAAAATCCTCCCCTTTCAGGGAAATTCCCCAACACTAACCAGACCAGATACAACTATTTCCTCCAGTACTTTATCCTGTTGTAGAAGTAGGATTCATAGAACCACTTCCTGTGATACACAGAGGCAAAGGACTTTACTCCAGAATCTTTTTGGTAGCAAAAACTGAGCATTCCCAGAGACCACCCTAAATTTGTCCTTTCTAATCACCTTTGTAAAAGTTTTGAAATTCAAAATGCTTACCTTACAGTTGGCCCTAGTTTTGCTTCCAGATCACTGTTTCATGGTGACGCCATATGTCTAGAACCCTTACCAACATATTTCTATTGTTCCCAGTTTCATGAAATTTTTGTGATTTGCTGTGTCTTGCTTATATTATCAGATTTTGCTTTACCATTTGGGCTATCTACTAGGGTTACCACCTGTCCCACTTTGCAAGGGACAGTCCCTCTTTGGGCAGTTGTGTCCTGCAAAAAAATTGTAAAAATGGCAAATGTCCTGAGATTTTAGGGCCAAATAGTTATTCTTATCTGAAACACCTAAATGTTATAAGAAACAGAATAAGCAACTAAAATGCTACAAGAATAAGCTTTTATTTTGGCAAAAAAGTGAAGTTCTGTCCTTTGTACTGGCCTTGGGTATGTTTTGGCCTGCCAAATCTGACGTTTGTACCAAAAATGTCCCACTTTGGGCATGTGAAAAGGTGGCAACCCTACTATCTACTGCACTTCAAGTCTTTACAAAGAGTTTGGCTACAGTGGTTGCCTGCTGCAGAACCCTAGGCATTCCTTATTTAGGCAACTTGCTAATTTGTACAGATTTTGCATCCAGGTTCTTGGAGTCCTTGGACAAGGTCATCTCCCTCCATTCCTACCTGGGCTTCTAATTGAACCTTCAGAAGTCCTTTTACACCCTCTTGGTGAATTGTTCCTGGGATGTTTGTTAAACATAGTAAAATTATGGCCTGCATACCTGAAGGAAAACTTCTGACTTACAAGGACATTTTCTTGGATTTCTCTCTTTTAGACATGGCCTTGGCTAGAGAGTTCCTCCAAATCCTAGTCCTCATGGCATCAGTGATCCTCATGATACCACTGTCCAGACTAGTCATGAGAAAAATTCAGTGATACTTGAAGATTTGATAGACACAGCACCTTCATCCCTTGAATTTCCGGTACTGGTTTTTGTGAACCAACAGCTGCAGTGGTGGAGTGTTCAACTGTCTCTGAATCCAAGACCCCCTTTCTGTCTTCCGACCCCAGTCTAGTCTGCTGAGATGGACTCTTCAGAATTTGCATGTCCTTGGGAGTTCAAGTGTAAGGCTTGTGGGATCGTCTGGACAGGCCAAAGCACATAAACATAAGAGATGTTGGAAGTAATTAATGCCTTAAAGGTTCTCCACTACTGCTAGACCTATGGTCCTCTTCTTGTGGTCACAGACAACTCTACCACAATGTAGTACCTGAGTAAGCAAGGAAGTAAAAGGTCATAGCATTTTTGCTATTTGGTATTGATGGCCTGGGAGCTGCCTCTGTATTTTCTGACACTTCAAACCTTGTATATGCCATCTGAGCAAAACACAGTGGCAGGCAGACTAAGTAGATCCTGGACATTCCCTCACAAGTGGAAGCTCCTTGTAGAGGTCTTCCAGGACTTGATCCAGATGTTGAGAACACTTCAAGTAGATCTGTTCTCCTCCTTCCAGAACACCACAAGTAGATCTGTTCGCCTCCTTTCAAAACAGACAACTGAAAAATATTTTCAACACATACTTGCACCCATGCCTGGAAGGCAGACACTCTATGATTCCCATGGACAGGAATGTTCCTGTATGCATTTCCACCCTTTTCAGCTTTTCCCAAGGTACTTATAAAGATTCAGAAAGAATTTCCAAAGATCATTGTGGTAATCACCTTTTGACCCAGGTAAAGTTGGTTCGCCTTCTTAATGGAATTGGCCAAAGGTAATTACCACAAGCTTCTTCACAATCTGGATCTGCTCTCACAGAATCAAGGGCAAAGAGTACACTCCAACTTAGAGCAATTTCTGCTGACAACCTGGATGATTTTATTTTGTTATTTTTTAGGCACTTGTTCCATGAGTATGTGCATCAGGTATTAGCTATTTAGAGATGGTTTGTCATATGCTTCTATCAAAATAACCTAGTGTCA
>NC_056742.1:419854954-419857454 GCF_019279795.1 Protopterus annectens
CTACTACAAATCCTGATTTTAACCAGATTCTCTCATGAACTAGCTTCCATTTTGATGTATATTTTCTATTTAGCCATAATGATATTGTTTTAATAATGGATGAATGCAAATATATTTCTATGTCTGGTAAACCTATGCCACCTATATCCCAATCATCTAGATGATACTTCATAGCTTTCCTTGTTTTTTTGGATACCATAGGAATCTTACCATTAAATCATTTAATTGTTTTAGGTGTGATTTAGCTGGTGGCAAAGAACAAGCTTGTATGACATAAAGAATTTTTGGAAATATGATCATTTTAATTGTATAAAGCCTTTCTTCCATTGAAAAGAAGAATTTATTCCATCTTTGTATTAGATTTTTAATATTATTTAAGGTCTCTTTATAATTTGTTTCAGTTGTAGTATCTAGGTTGTTAGTTATTATAATTCCCAAGTATTTAATTATATTATCGGTAGAGATATATTTATGGTATTTTTTATTTAGATCTTTTTTATTAGTATTTATAAGCAATACATTTGTTTTGTTCTCATTAAATTTAAGACTTGAAAAGTTTTGAAAGTTTTGAATTGAGTCCCATAATGCTTTTAAACAGCTATTATTATTTTTAAGGTAATTAAAATATCATCAGCAAAAAGTTGAATTTTAAGCTCTAGGCTGTTGTCTAGTTGTATTCCTTCAATATTTTTATCCATACGTATATTATTTGCTAAGGGTTCAATGACTAGCGCAAACAATAACGGAGAAAAGGGCAGCCTTGTTTTGTGCCCTTAGTTATTTTAATAGATGTAGACAGACAAGATCCCAGTTTTATATAAGCCAATGATTTTTCATATAATGATTTTATTAACAAAGTGAAGTTGTTTGAGAAGCCATATTCTTTTAAAACTAACCACAGATAATCCCAGTTCACTGAATCAAATGCACTCTTTATGTCTAAGCTAATAACATTCATTTTGTTTTTTGTGACATTTATATAATCAATTAAGGAAAGAATTATTTTAATGTTGTCATAAGTGTTCCTATCTTTTATAAAACCTGTTTGATCCTCCTCTATCAAAAGTGGTAGTAATTGTTTTATTCGAGCAGCATGTATTGCCATAAAAATTTTATAATCTATATTAAGAAGTGAAATGGGTCTGTATGATGAACATTCACTGGGATCTTTATTTTGTTTCAGAATTGGTGATATTAATGTGTACTTCCAAGAAGGAGGAATGTCTTTACCATTTTTAACTGATGTAAAGACATTCAATAACAACAGCAAAGCCTCATTTGATAGTAATTTAAACTATACCTGGAGCTTTATTTAATTTTAGCTTATTTACTTCAGCTTTAAGTTCTGTCATTGTTATTTGTTTATCTATTAGTTGTACCTGCTCCTCTAATAACCTAATTTTAACGTTGTTTTTGAGAAAAGCTTTCAATACTGAATGTGTTTCTGTTTTCTCATTTTGATTATTAAGTTTATGAAAAAATAGCCTAAAAGCTTCTACTATTCCTTCTAAATCAGATACTTTCTTTTTGGTTTCTATATTATGTATTTCTTTGATTTGATTTGTTTTAATAATCTTTTTAGTCCTATTTGCTATTCTTCGTTGGTTTTTAGGGTTCATTGAATAGTAACATAGTTTAATTTTTTCTAAGTTGATCATTGTTTTGTGGTGTAGCATCTCTGAGTATTTTTATTAGTATCTTCTAGTTCTTTTATTAAGTTGATGTTTCCATTTTGAATATCAAGCTTTAAATTATCTACTTTTGACTGTAATTCCATTAATTCCTTATTCCACTGTTTTTGTTTATTTTTATACCATCCCACCGCTCTTCCATATAGGTATGCTTTCAATGCATCCCATATATATATTTCAGATACATCTTTTGTAAGATTGATATCTAGGAATGTTTGTGTCTCTTTAATATAAAATTCCTTAAAATCTTTGAGATTTGTTATGTAAGATGGTATTCTTGTTACTGATATCCTTCTCTTGAAACATGCCTATCTCAAACGTTATGGTCCGAAAATGGACATGAAATTGTCTTGACTTTATTTAATTTAGAGGTTAAATCCTTTGCTATGTACACTCTATCTATTCTAGAGTATGTATTATGTCTATGGGAAAAATGTGTAAAGAATAGTGAATCTGGGATAGCATACTCATTTATGTCAACTATATTAAAAGTTTCAACAAACTCAGATAACAACTTTGTTAAAGGTGATCTCTTACGTGTAGTTTTAGTATTTGTGTCAGTTTCTTTTATAATGCAGTTGAAATCTCCAGCTATGATTAAATTGCCTTTGGTATATTGTACAATGTTTTCTAAGTGTTGTTTGGCCACTCTAACACTTAGTCCTGGTATCCAATAAATATTCACTAATGTATATATCATTTCATTGATAGATATTGTCACTAGACAAAACATTCCTGAGTTGTCATGGAACGTGTTTATGATTTTAGGCATTAAAGTAGTGTTTTTCCACAAAATTGCTACTCCCCTT
>NC_056742.1:419862454-419973477 GCF_019279795.1 Protopterus annectens
ACACACACACACACACACACACACACACACACACACACACACACACACAATAATTAATTAATCTCTTGCTAGATTTTCCCTGTGATTCAGTAACACTTACACTAAGGCTACACCATTCTGAACAGGCAACACAGGCATAACTCCAACCTTCTTCCTCCTAATTGTAATTTTCCTGATTTTCTTGCAGCTTTAAATATCAACAGGGATTCATAAAGGTTACCATGAAGTGTAGGCTACATGTACAATTAATGTAATCGTTTTGACTGACTAGAAAGGACAAAAAAATATGGTATGGATGTTCCTGAATACATATCATGTACACTTAGTGTAGGCATTAATGATTCTGGCCCTTATCTTTAATACTGGATTAATGCTTATAGTAGCATGTAAACCTATTGCACATTGAACTCGCAATCCAGAAATCGACTTGTATTCTACGTAGTCAGTAGATGTAACAGTATTACTACCTGTTGGCAAAATACATAATCTCACTATCACACTAAATTTAACACAGTGGTTGTCATCAGTAGTAGAACTATGATGAAACAGTGAATTATTAGAAATTTGTCTCCTAATATTTGAAAAATGAGCAGAAATGTGTTCTTTTAACTTCCTATTACTCCTCACCATGTAAACCGCAGTGCATTTGCTGCATGTCACTAAATAAACACTGTTTTCAGTAGTACATGAAACAAAACACTTAAAATGTATTCTGTGTTAGTATTGGGATGTTTAAATGCATTTTCAATTGTAATATAAGAACACAAATAGTTTAAACATGGAACCATATGATTCATTGCTGCATTCATAACTTGTTCCTTGTACAAATCTTTATAACTGCTGCTTTAAATTCCTGCTAATTTTAAAGACAAATCTTGGCTGATCTCCCATTATGGTTTTTGTTTCAGGAGAAGTTTGCAAATAGCCCAATGATTTCTGATGACATTTAGAATCTGATCTGATCTTCTCTTTTACTTAATTATATATTTAAATGGAATAGTCACACAACTTTGCTTTTTAATGTTATGTTTAGAAAAATAAAGAATTTCATTAATATTACACTGTGATATAACTTTTAAGTTATTGGATTCCAAGACATCCGCTTCATAACTTCTGTCTGTGAAATCCATTAGCATTTCAATAATTCAGGAATCAGTATCTTCATGGGACAGGTATGAATCTCTCATGTTTTAATGGAATAGTCTTAGGTTCATAGGTGTGTACTAGGCTAATGGCCTTTACAAGCCTAGCCATAGGATTACCCTGGCGTAGTGCCACCTGACCTTGGTTACCAGTGCCTCTTTCGAGTAGAGCCACTGGTGTTATCCCGGGGTGAATTTTCTGTTTCCCATCCACTCATCAAGCTTTCTCTTGAAGAAGGTCAGCGAGGTGCTCTGCTTGACAT
Organism: Protopterus annectens; assembly: GCF_019279795.1. NCBI lineage: Eukaryota > Metazoa > Chordata > Ceratodontiformes > Protopteridae > Protopterus > Protopterus annectens. The sequence continues at coordinate 419,863,860 of NC_056742.1, forward strand.
GTATGGGAAGTCTGTTCTATAGCATGGCCAGTCTCTGAGTTATGAACCTGTCCCTCCAGCATGTTCTGTTAATTGTGGTAATGAGGTTCAGGTCTCTGGAGCATGTGGTGTGGAGGAATTGAGATTTCTTTAGATGTAGCATTTCTAACAGAGCTGGGTCAGACATGGCTTTGTAAGTCAAGCAGAGATCGCCTCTAAGTAGAAGATATGAGCTACAAACAAATCCAATCTGAGGATCATGTTGCTCAACGCTAGAAGTCTAAATCTCAAAATGCACTCGCTCGAGGCACTCCTTAAAATGGAGAACATTGACATTTGTTCTGTAACACAGACCTGGTTCAAGGCAGCGGAAAGCACCCCTGCACTAGCAGGCAATAACTCATTCATACCTTTCGGCCCCAGAACTTAGACCGAAGCTCCAAAGGCGGTGGTGTCTCCATATTCATAAAGGAAGTGCGCACCTCCAGACTGGTAGCCCAACATAATGCATCAGAGATACTTCTGGTGCAGCTAACATTGGGTAAGACAGCGATTCAGGTTGTAGCCTGCTATAGGTCCCCAACCATGTCCCAAGACTCGCACTCCACGTTCCTAAGCACCCTGGAGAATATTAGGGTCCAACCTAACACTCTCTTATTAGGCAACTTCAACTACCCCTCCATAAACTGGGTAAACTACTCATGTACCAATGTACTTACCCAACGTTTCCTGGAGTTCATTAATTCCAATGCCCTGGACCAGCTCGTTCTTACCCCCACTAGAGGTAGCAACATCCTTGACCTGGTCATTACTAACATGGGAGATTGTTGCTCTACACCAGTAGTCAACTCCTCCCTGGTTGGATCCGACCACAAACTAATCACTTGGAAATCCACATCACTCCCACTCCACCCCCAGCAAAGGTAACCCACCATAAAAAACTTCTCCAAATCTAACTCTGGGATTCTAAAAACAGGGATAGCTAAGTTCATGGCACCCATGCAAATGGAGAGTAGTTGCATGACTGCAGAATCACACACCAAAGCACTGTACGAACACGTACAGAAATGCATGGATCTCGCCATACCCAATAGAACCAAGACACACTCCTCCAATAAAGGGAAGCCAATTTGGTGGTCCCCTGCCATAAACAAACTCAACAACAGAAGGAGGAAACTAGTAAAGACAACCACAAGGTCTTTTATAGTTATGTAAAGAAGCTCCACGGCAATACCCAGATTTGCTCTGAGCTACTGCACAATGGTACCCCCTATACGGAGCCAGCAGATATTGCCAGTGTACTGGGCAACAGATTCAGTGCCAACTTTACCCCCCCAAAGGACCAATCACAATACCAGTAGACTGCCAGGCACCCGGTATTACCACTGCACAGGTTAAAACAGCACTGTCCAAGGCCAAGAACACTGCCTAAAAAAAGGCAGTATAGGGGTGGCAAGAGCCTTGGCCAGTATCTGGAAGCCCAGGGGTGACAGATGCAGGTTATCTCTGGCAAAACATCGAGGTTTGTCAGTCATGTCATCCCAGGCAGATAGGTACTGAGTTCACAGTTGATTAATCACATGTTGATTAGTACTCGGTTTGTACAGGATGTTTTAAAAGTTGAACAGTATTTTGTTACATGTCTAACTGCACATGTAGGAGATTCTAAATGCAGACTGTCTCAGAATCAGCTGATCTACAAATGATGTCATCAGAATGTATTTAGATGCTCTATGTTTAGTGTTGAAGACTGAAAGACAGGAAGGAACTTTAATAAACAGCTGTTGTTTATTTTCCAAGAGTGAAATAAAAATAAAAATGGGAACAGTTAAGACAGTTAATCTAGCTTATAAAACAGCCTGCTGACGACAGTTTACCCAGTTGAGTTCATAGCTAAGTTTAGTTCATAGTTCAGTTCAGCTGATTTCACAGTTGTACTGAGCAGCGGATACCCAAAGGACTCACCAAGAACTGTAAGCCTGCCTTTGCTCTGTTGTAATACTTAGTTTAGATTAGGGACAGTGTTCTTTAGTTATAAAGGAAATTATAGCTAATTAGTCAGAGTTCTAATAAATGTTGGATTTCTGTCCTTCAGTATTAATCTAATCTTCCTGGTGAATGAATTTTGTTTGTATAATGAAATTACTGTTTTATATTTTTAATCATTTTGCTTATTATTAAATCTTTTTATCTTACATTGTGGCTGATCAATCAGAGCATTATTTAGTGATTTGAGAGTGCTTATACCTGCTTTGATAATTCCTGGGTCACTCCAACAGCCTGGCTGCTTTAATAAAACAAATGTTAGCAAATAACTTACCTAATTTTTAATAAGTGGTCACCCCTTTAAAAAGGCAAGTAGATGGCAGCTTGTTAACGTATTATTTTGGGGAAGGAACACAGCTGGAAATCTGTGTCAGGCTTTCCCAGAAGTGTCTGGATATGTGAGATTTAATTTATTTAAGTGTGAGTGTATCAGAGGTCTTAAACTGGGACACATTGCTCTGAAGTGTGTAATGAGGAGTTACGTTAGGGGAGGACAGAAGCATACAGTCCAGTCCAAGAGTACAGAGTGTGTTCCTGTTGTGTTGTTAGGGGAACATTATGAAATATTACTCCTGTTTAAGTGATCATCTCACATTAGAGTCAAAAGTGAGCACTGAAACTCCTTAGTTACTGACCCAGGATAGTAGGGGACACGACATACTGGTGGCAGTTTGGTGGGATATTAACCGGACATCACATACTGGTGGCAGTTCGGTGGGGTGTTAACCAGATGTCACAACCAACAATGGTATTCAAGAAATATGCAAGTATGGAGAAATAATCTAAAAACTAGAAAGGGAGGAAGCACTTAAGATTATAAAGTTATAAAGATATAAAAACTATAAAGGCATAAAGTTATAAATTATAACAGTAAAATAGTCGTTATGCTTGAGAGCATACAGTGACCACATCTGTACGCTAAGGTGGCAAATGAGATCTGAGACATGTTAGGTGACTAGGGCATTGTGGTAAGGGAGGAGCATGAGAGTTTCAGTGTTCCACAAGCTAGAAGCAGCAGCTGAGTTAGATACAAGGATCGACTCCAAACCCAACAGTTGAGGAATGAATGAAAATGACAATATTAGATCTTCATATTCTAAACTCTGAAGTAAATTTACCTATTTACAACATCTTCGGACAGCACCACACTAGTAAAAGAAAGTATAGTTGCGCAAGTAAACTTACTATAAGTAGAAGTTCTACTAAATCACTGCTGCAGTAGCCTAAGATATACTGGACATATCCTTCAAAGGATCGGATCAAGCTTTAGGATACCTCGCACGTGCCCCAAGTTCTGCACAGCTCAAGGAGATGGGTATACATTCAGTTGTCATGATGCCAAAGCTTCAGAGCTTTCTTGTAGCAGAACAAGGGAGATTAGAGCCCTGCCAGCTAGATATGTGCTAGGAGAAAGAGAAAATAAACATATCCACATTCCGGCATAAAATATAACAAAAAGAAAGGAAGTGGAGGGAGGGTACTCCAACAGCTATTGTAAGTTTACTTCCACAAGTGTACTACTTCCTGTACTATGTTCATCATTAGATCACTGTTATAGTAGCCCAAGCTATATGGGATAAATACCAGAGCTTAAAAAGAAAGGGAAGAGGAAAAAGGATCAGAGTGTGGAAGCCCCTGGAAAATAGCCCTAGCAAAGCCTGCTGTGGACCAAGAGAAATAATCTAATTTGTAATGCTTGGTAAAAGTGTGCAGAGGTGACCAAGCTGCTGCTTCTAGTATATTTCTAGAGTCCTCTCATTTCCAAAACCCACAAATTTATCCAAAGCAATAGTAGAATGGGCCTCGACCTTGACTAAAAGTACCATATCATCGTGTGAATAACAAAAAGCAATAACATGACACAACCATTCAAAAATTCCCTCTTGACAATGACTCTCTCTTTTTCTTGCCTTCATAGTAAAGATTTTTGTCCAATCAATATTGTATCTAAGTTGCCTATGGGCACCCACAGGGTGTAGAATTCTCTCTTCCCAATTTTTGTTTCAGGACAGAAAAAAGAAGATGAATAGCCTGGCTCAAAGAAAACTACTTTAGGCATAAAGGAAGGATTTGTTCTTAAATTTACCTTAATTTTGTGAAATATGAGACAAGCTTTAGTCACCATAAAACTCAAATATTCTGTTTCAGAAGTCAGAACAATGAGTAACACTATTTTCCAAGACAAAACTTCTAATCAGCTTCATGAGCAGGTTCAAAAGGAAAAGGTTTCAGTTTTTCCATTACACAATTAGAATCTCAAGAAGGATAGGTAAATTCCTTGTAAAATCTGTTTCACTTGAAGCAGGGCAGAAATGGGGGATCCAAGGGCAGACCAGGAGAGATGGCTAAGATGTGACTTTTGATTGAAGTCTGTGAAATCCACTAGCATTTCATCCATCTGTTCATTAAAATTCCTAATATCTGTATTCGGCCTACTCACTCTTAAACTGTCCATGGACAGTTTGCTCTTGTTTCCCACCTTTCCTGTAACTAGTCTAGTCCAGATACAGACTTGCTGTATCCAGGACTGTTTGCAAGCTTCTGAGCAGTGCCAGAGCCTGCTCTTCAATTTTTCCCTTAGATCTACTAGTTTTCTCCTCTAGCACTTTACCAGACTTCTTGTAGCAATTATTGTAGCACACAAATGCTAACAGCACTAAACATTCTACAAGGAAACAGATCTAGTACTTATTATCAATGCCCACCCCACCAGGCATGCCTAAAGGTCAGTTCCCTGTGCTTTCTCCTATTAACCTGGTAAACTTGGGCATCCAGAGACAATGTAGCAACTGCCTCATGTACACCGACAACCCTCTCCTCTTACCTTCCAACACTCAGACTTGCGAGAGATGCACTTATATATCCAAACTGGAAGCCACGCACTCTCCAGCCAAGACTGGAATATCTGGTCAAGAGGAGAAGGTCAACACTTGCACCACACCACATGGAACACATAGCCCTCCGGAACACACACACACCAGCACTGCCTTCACATAAAAACAAAAACCACACACCCACCTTCGCAGAGGCTCTCAATAAAAATCTACCTAAGCAGCACAGCACTCTAAAGCAGAAACGTACTCGACCACCACAACACAACACTAATCAAGAGACACATAAATCTCCTAAACAGTGTGCCACTCAACCAAAGCCCCTAAGGCAAAACAGCATGCCCAACACACTAGTCATAGGTGACTCAATAGTGAGGCACACTGATGTCCCACTCACTAGGTTGAATAAGGAGAAAGTAACAGTCAGCTGCCTGCCAGGTGCCAGGATCTGCCACATAACACATGCACTCAGGTCACTCCACAGCAAGTACAAATATAACTCTTGGTCATTGTCCATGTTGGTGTGAATGACCTGAGACATACCTCCCTGGATTACATGAAAAGAGATATGGAGGAGCTTTCTGATTTTGTAGCCCAGGCAGGTATGACCCTAGCCCTGAGTAGCATCCTGCCATCACCCAGAATGATACCACAGTACAAAGACAAATTGATTGACTTCAACAATTGGCTAAGCTTCTGGTGTCATTCTAAGGGGATCCAGTATCTGTCTGCCTGGGATGACATGCTCGACAAACCACGATGGTTTGCCAGAGATGGCCTGCACCTGTCGCCCTTGGGATTCTGGATACTGGCTAAGGCTCTTGCCACCCCTATAGTACCTTTTTTAGGCAAGATTCAAATAACAAATTCACCACCGTAACAGGTACAAGCAAGCAAAATATAAGGGTAATGCTACTCAATGCTAGAAGTCTAAACCTCAAAAAGCAGTCACTCGAGGCACTTAAAATGGAGAACATCGACATCTGTGCAGTGACAGAGACCTGGTTCAAGGCTCCAGAAAGCTCCCCTGCATTACCAGGCTGTAATTCATACCACACCTTTCGGCCACCTAACTTGGACCGAAGTACTAAAGGCGGAGGGGTGTCCATATTCATTAAGGATATCCACACCTCCAGGCTAGTTGCTCAGCAAAATGCATCTGAGATTATCCAAGTGCAACTAACTCTGGGCAAGACTGCAATGCAAATTGTAGCTTTCTACAGATCCCCCACCATGCCCCAGGATTCCCACTCCTCATTTCTTGATGCACTGGAAAATATTAGTGTACAACCTAGCACCTTAATAATGGGCAATTTCAACTACCCCACCATTAACTGGGAAAACTACTCATGTACCAACTCTTGTGCTCAACGTTTTCTGGAATTCATAAATTCCAATGCCTTGTATCAACATATCCACACCCCCACCAGCGGCAGCAGTATTCTAGACCTGGTCATTACCAACATGGGCAACCGGTGTTCCACACCAGAGGTCAATTCCTCATTGGTGAGATCCAACCACAAGCAAATCACCCTAGACATCCACATCCCAGCCTCCCCCCCCCCCGCCATTAGGGAAACCACTGTAAAAAATTTCTCCAAAGCCAACTTCACGCTTCTTAAGACAGAAGTGGCAAACTTCACGACACCCATGCTGACAGACAATAGAGATACGACTGCTGAATCCTATGCAATTGCACTTTATAAGCACTTACATGAGTGCATGGATTGTGCAATCCCTAACAGAACCAAGATGCTAGCCTCCAAAAAAAGGAAGCCAATCTGGTGATCCCCTGCTATAAACAAACTCTATAACAGAAGAAAGAAACTGTTGCAAAAAAGAGGAAAATCCCATGATTGGAGGAACTCCGTGGTCAGCCTCTGTAATAAGCTGAGATCCCTCATAAAATCCTTCAAAGCTAGTTATGAAAACAAAATCACCACTGATTCTAAAGACAACCACAAAGCATTCTATAGCTATGTCAAGAATCTCAATGGCAACACTCAGATCTGCTCTGAGTTACAGCACAATGGCACTAAATATACAGAACCAACTGATACTGCCAACATCCTGGTAGATAGGTTCAGTGCTAACTTTACACCTCTCTCATCCCCTAAAGGGCCCATCTCTATACCGGAAGAATGCAAAGTACCTGTAATCACGGCTACACAGGTAAAAAACACACTCTCCAAAGCCAAGAACACAGCATCCATGGGACCTGACAACATCCCAGGCTGCATTCTACATGAGTACAGAACGAACTGGTGCCCCACCTAAATACCATGTTCAAGCATAGCCTCACCTCAGCCTTTGTGCCCACTGAGTGGCACACAGCAACGGTTATCCCACTCCACAAAGGGGGAGCCACCACAGAGCCCGGGAACTACCGCCCCATTAGCCTGACAAGCCTGGTCTGCAAGGCTATGGAGCGTATCCTCATAGAACTTATAAACAATGACATTGGTAATCTCCTAACTCTGGACCCTACCCAGTTCGGGTTTGTAAAAGGCAGATCATGTCTCCTAAACCTCATAGACTTCTTTGAAGTGGTCACCAAAGCTGTAGATGAGGGTAAGGTAGTACACACAGCCTATCTAGATCTTGCCAAGGCTTTCGACACCATCCCCCACTCTGGAATTATAGACAAACTCACTAAACTAGGTATAAATCCCTATGTCACAAGATGGGTTGCCAACTGGCTCACTGACCGAACCCACACTGTGAAAGTAGCAGTCTCTAAATCCAACTTCAGACCAGTGACAAGTGGAGTACCACAGGATTCAGTCCTAGGTCCTCTCCTGTTTGGTTTCTACTTCTCTGAAGTACAGGCTAACACAGAAGGTCTTTAGCTAACAAAGTTCACAGATGACTGCAAACTAGGAGCCATAATCAAGTCTCCTAACGATGTGGACATCCTACAAAAGGGCCTTACGGAGACAGATGCCTGGTGTCACAGCCACGGCCTCAAGCTCAATGCCAAAAAGAGCATTGTCATCCCTTTTGGTTAAAACTCTGTACCCATGAACTACCACATAGGCGGTAGTCTACTTAACACCAAAAGTGTAATAAGTGACCTTGGGACACAGGTGGACAGTAGTCTCTCCTTTGATAATCACATTGCCACAGTAGTCAGGCAATCCTTCTATGTGGCACACCTCATTATAAAAGGTTTCTCATCCAGGAAAAAAGAGGTCATTGTTCCCCTCTACTCATCACTCATTAGACTCATTGTAGAGTACAACGCCCCTTTTGGTATGTACCTCACAAGACATCTACAACAATTGAAAAGGCCACAGAAATACCTCACAAAGAGGATTACCGGCCTCAAACAGATGCCCTATGCAGACCGTCTCAAAAAACTCCAGCTTTACTCTGTTGCATATCGCCTACTCAGAGGTGATCTCTGCCTAACATACAAAGCTATGTCAAACCAAGAGCTGTTGGACAAGCTCCACTTAAAGAAATCCCAATCCCTCCGAGCTACATGCTCTAGGGACCTAAACCTTGTCACCACAATAAACAGAACATGCTGGAGGGATAGATTCCTGTCTCAGAGACTTCCCATACTCTGGAACAAACTACCTATCTATATCAAACAAAGCTCCTCATTAGCACTCTTCAAGAAAAATCTTGATGATTGGATGGGAGATAGGAAATTCACCCCAGGGATCACTTCTGTGGCTCTGCTTGACAGGGGCACAGGAAAATAATTTTCTTGGGTGGCAAAAGCCAGGGTATCGTTTGGCTAGGCTTATATAGGCCCTATGGCCAATAGCCTAGTACCTACCAATGCACCTATGTACAAACTTATTTACAATATCGTAGCTAGTTGTGCTAGCATATAATACACAGGTTAATCCGAAATTATGTACAAAAATTCCGCCAGACATGCTAGCACAGAAAATGGTGTCTAATTTCTTCACATTGGTATTTCCCTTTAACTCCCTTTGTTGTACTGCTTAGTACTACTCTTTTTACCATAGTTGGTATTTTTCACCTCTAATATTCTATTAAAAAAAAAACTTTTCCTTTTAATCATTCTCTTTATTTTTAAATCATAGCAGAGAAACCTTTTGGTTTCAAGAAGTGTGTGGACTGCAGCCATAAAATCCCGTTGTCTGATTCACATTCAAAGTGCGTTTGTTGTTTAGGTTCAGCTCACCTGGGTTCTAATTGCAGTATTTGTAAGGCTTTCAATCCTAGAGCTGAAATTTGATGAAAAAAATAAGCTAATTTTAAGAGATTTGTTCCCCTCTAAATCTTCTTCGACGTCCTCCATGACTCAACCCCTCAAAAAAGCTGACGAGAAGGGAGAATCCCTTCATAAGGAATCAAGAAATGTTCCTCAAATCCAACTACTTCCTTGGCTCTGGCATCAATATCTCCCAATAAAGTGGCTAAAGTTTTGGATCTGACCTCTTTTGATTCGAAATCTCAACTAGAAAAATCCCCTTGGATCTGGTCACCGGAACTGGTTCCAGATCCTTTTTATTCTCGCTTCCCCTCCCCTTTTTTGGAACTGTCACCTGGACACCACTCCAGATCATCTTCTACAGCATCCACTATACAGTCTGCCAAGTGTCTGACTTCAGCCGATGTGGACAGGATGATGAGGAAATTTATCTCGACACAGATTCAAATGGGGTTCTTCTAGCTCTGACCCCAAATAGGCCCATAGACCTTTGTCTGTACTACTCCCCCCATTATTGGCTCCTTTTCCGATCTGACCACTGGTTTTAGAGACATTGGATCCTAAGTTTTTGGAATCTTTCTCATCGGATTCAAAGATACTGGTATCTTCAACTCTGATGGCATCTCTGAGTGGCCTGGCGCTGAGCACTTCAGAACCAGATGAATCTAGGAGCCGTAGCATCATCAGCAGATCTGAGGTATTGGAGTTGACTCTGTAGCTGTCGGAGCTGTCTTGGGTTCTTGGAGCTTAGCACTAGATAGCTCATCTCTGACTCCCTCCTTGAGTAGTCTGCCTTCGGGGCAGAGGGAGCCCACTGTCTGTAAGTATATCTTATCAGAGCCATCGGTTTCCTTCTCTCCGAGGTTTTCTGTGTTTCAAGTACTAGAGAGACCTTTCTCTGTTCCAAGAGTTCAGACTCTCTCCTTTTCTATCTCTCCTCTTCGGCTCCTACTACCCAACTCCATTTAACTCTGCATCTAGAGCCTCAACCAACTGTTCCATTGGGACAGCCAGCCCAAACAATTCTCCAGACCACTGAGCAGGGTATACTAATCTCTTCTGACACTTCTCCAAAGCATCCCACTGAAGAAGTTACCAGGAAGAGAAAGTGTAAAAGAAGGCACCTGGACTCTCCACAATACTGACTTGGATGAGGGGGGAAAGGATCCCCAAGATTACTTGATGACATGTCACTTGGAGATATCCTAAAGCAAATGGGGTTTTGGTCCCCCGATAACCCTTTCCAAGAAGAGTGTATTCATGAAGGCTTTTGGCGCTGGCCCATCTACCTCCTGGTTGACTCTGTCCACTGACAAGCTCATTGCTTTGGTGGACATGGAAGGAGCCTGATACCAAGGAGTCTATCCCCAAGAGACCAGATAGGATCCTGGGACCACTGACAGAATGTATTGGAGCAAGGGAGTACCAGTTAATACCATGGGTGTAGCTGCAACCACGAAGAAGGAACTAGTGGAGCAAAGTTCCTCTGTCCATCCTCCTAACAGGGAGTCTAGGGCACTGGTCAGATTTGGGAAGAGTGTATATGCTTTGGTTACCTTTTACCTTCAGTCACTGAGTTATTTGGCACACTTCAGAAGACTTCAGAAGGATTTGATTAAACAATTTACCAAATCCCTCACTGGGGCCATATCCTCCAAGGCAGAGAGCACTATTGCTTCACAGTTGGCTATCCTTCAGTCCATTTCAAACTTGTCCATGAGGCTTATATCCCATGCAGCTGAGGGTACCTCAGGGGTGGTGGTGTCAGGCATTTCCATCAGAAGACATACCTGAATGTGCTTGTGTGACTTTGAGGAACCCTTCAAAACTTCTTTCGTCAGTGCTTCTTTGTATGGAAGTTCCATATTTGGCTCCAATGTAAAAGACAAATTTTGTAGGTGTGAGCAGGAAGGAAAAACCCTGCCTGCTATGGGTGTACCTTTTTTGACCTATCAGAGAACCTTTTCTAGGAACCAACAAAGCAGACAGAAGATGTGGTTCTAAAAATGCATGGGTCCTTTCCAAGATCCACAGGGAGATACTTCCCCCAAGGGTAGAGGGGAGGAATTCTAATGGAAGACATTGACCCACAGCAGAGGTGGTCCACGTAACCAGGGATCTAGAGATACCTTCTCTGACAAATCTTATCAGCGCTCCTGAAAGGAGGCCTGACTGTCCATCTTGGGAAAGCAGTCAGGGATTGTTTATCCTTGCACCTAGCTAAAAATTACAAAAGATTTATGAGTACAGAGGATAATATCAAGTGGTTATATAATAACATTTTCTCATCCACCCTCCTGCTAGTAGTAAACAAAATCCCTGATGTTCCACCCAATCAGAGGAAAGCAGCAGCACTAGAAATAAGCTGCTAGAAAAGAGACTCATCCAAGTAGTCCCCCAAGACTCGAAAAAGCTTACTCAAGATTCTTTTTAGGGCCAAACAAAGCAGGTGACTCAAAACCTAACAGTACCAACATTCAAAATGTTTCTTCAGTCTCTTCTAACATATGATTCTTCCACAGTCTGTATTGTTTACCCTTGACCTCAGTGATGCTTATCCACATATTCCCATTCACCCAGTTCACAAACATTTCTTATGATACTGTGATTTACCTTGTCATTTTCAATTTTCTGCTTTACCCTTTGATCTTTTTACAAGCCCCTAGGGTATTTACAAAATATTTATCCCCTGTCATAGTGTTATGCAGTCTCCAGGGTATTCACATATACCCATCCCTTGACGAGTTTTGATGCTCTAGAGGCCTCATGTAGAGCTGCTGTTACAGGATCAGTCATACGTAGACATGCCTGGCTCAAGGAACAAACCTTGCCTGATCATGTCAAAACTAAATTACTAGATGCCCCTCTACAAAAGGATGTATTATTTGGTGCTAATGCTGAGGAGGTATTAAGGAAAATGGAGGAAAAGGCTAAATCAATGCAAACTGTGAAAGATTTTCTACAGGTACAACCCCCACGTTTCAGTAGAAATTGGCCTTCCAAAAATTGGTCCTTTCCAGCCACGGACAGACCCCAAAGAGGTAGATACAGGCGCCCGAGGGCAGAGGACAATCCCAAGGATCATTTAGAGGCAGACAATGGCAAGCTCCTACACAGAGGTGGTGAGGATAACTCGCAATCATTCAGAAAGCAAGCCCAATGACTTTCCGGTTTACCTGCCAAGCAAGACTCAAATGGCAGCACCCTTAGGAGGAAAACTGGCATTATTTTCAAAAAATTGGCATATTGTCACAAAAGACAAATGGATCCTGGACATTATAAACAGAGGCTACAGATTCCATTTTCACACCCTTCCAAACATGAGAGGCATGCCAAACCTGCCACACAATCAAAGGGCAGAGGCACAAAGGCAAATTACAGATCTTATAGACATGAAAGCTATTCAAGAGGTACCTACGCATCTAACAAGGTCAAGGTTTTTATTCCAGACTATTCCTGGTACCAAGGAAGGGAAAAGATTGGAGACCTATATTGGACCTATCCATCCTAAACACTTTTTTAATCGTACCAAAATTCAAGATGCTCACATTACAGCAGCTTCTTCCCATGCTGGGCAAGGAGTCTTGGCTGGTAACATTGGACCTCAAGGAGGCATACCTGCATGTCCCAATCAGACAAAATTGCAGAAGATACCTCAGATTTCTTGCAGGTTCAACCCATTATCAATTCTCTGCATTGTCCTTTGGCTTATCTACTGCGCCCAGAGTATTCACGAAATGCCTGGCATCAGTAATTGCCTACTGCAGACTTCAAGGGATACAAATATACCCATATTTGGACGACTGCCTGATCCAAGCGGACAGCAAGCACATTCTTCTGAAACATCTGGCTTTTGTAATAAGGTTGTTTAATTCTCTGGGATACACAGACAACAAAAAGAAATCAAGGGTAATACCCTCTCAGAAAATAATTTTCCTGGGTGCCAACTTGGACACAAATACCCAGATGGCCTACCTCACGCCAGAGAAGCAGGGGCAACTAACTCAATACTTCAAAACACTAGCAAATTGCACCAGGCTGACTGCAAGGAAAATCCTGCAGGCTCTGGGATTCATGGCATCTTGCATCCTACTAATCCCATGTGCAAAGCTGCATATGAGGAAACTTCAATGGTACCTGAAAAACCTATGGTCTCAACACAGCCACAGTCTGGAAACAATAATACCACTAATTCCATGTCTACAAAAGGAATTTCTGTGGTGGGCTCAAGCATGTCAAACAAACACAGGTCTCCCATTCTGCAAGCCTCAAACAAATCAAGTCATCACAACAGATGCCTCGGACTACGCCTGGGGGGGAGCACATGGCAGATCGGTGCATTCAGGGCAAATGGTCCCAAAAAGAAAAGCACCTTCACATCAATCAAAAGGAAATGCTAGCAGTAACAAATGCTATTACAGCTTTCAAAGACCTTCTGCATCCAGGTCAACTATTGATAAGGACAGACAACACCACAGTAATGTGGTACATAAACAAACAGGGAGGAACCCATTCATACCACCTGTGCAGGCTGGCCATGTCACTTTGGGACATGGCCCTGGAATTACAAATCGAACTTCAAGCACAGTACTTGCCAGGCAAGGAAAACACGCTGGCAGACAACCTAAGCAGGAATATGACAGATCCACACGAATGGAGGTTGCATCCAAAAGTTTTTACAGAAATAATCCAAGCATGGGGAAGGCCAGACATAGATCTCTTTGCCTCCCACAAAAATCACCAATTGACAAAATTCTGCTCAAGGATTTTCCATCCAAAGGCCTGGAGAGTGGACGCTCTCTCTATCAATTGGACATCAATGACAGTTTATGCCTTCCCACCTCTTCCTCTGCTGCCCAAAGTTCTATTGAAAACCAGAGCAGACAGACCAAAGATGATTCTCATTGCTCCAGACTGGCCAAGACAACACTGGTACCCACTCCTGAGGAGCCTGACACATTCCCCACCATGGACCCTGCCTCTAATGCCTCTTCTCCTGACTCAGCACAGCTTCAAAACTCTTCACAGCCAGCTAAAAACACTCAATCTAGCCACGTGGAAGATTCCTTAGCATCACAACAGACCCTACTCTCCAAGGAGGTGCAGGCTGTCATTTTGGAGGCTAGAAGGCCGTCAACTAGAAAAGCTTACTCCGCAAAATGGAAACGGTTTTGTGTCTGGAATGAGAAAAAGGGTCAGGATCCTGGAAAACTGAATTTACCTCAAATACTACAGTGTCTAGCTGAGCTGCTAAGCAGTGGACTTTCATTCTCCTCCATCAAAATCCATGCCTCAGCCATTTCTGCGGAATACAACACTGATCCACCCTTATTCTCTCACCCTCTCTTAAGACAGTTCCTCAGAGGGGCTAAGAATCTAAGACCCCCAAGGAAACAACCAATGCTTGGGATCTCAATTTAATTCTGGAAAAACTGACCTTGCCTCCCTTTGAGCCAGCTGCCTCATCAGATTTGCAATATTTATCCTGGAAAACAGTTTTCCTTCTGGCTATTACCTCAGCTCGTAGAGTTTCAGAACTACAAGCTCTCATGGCTGTGCAGCCTTTTATCATCTTCCATCAGGACAGAGTTTCCTTACGAACCAACCCGTCCTTTATGCCTAAAGTGGTATCCAGGGTAGCATTGAATCAGGCCATACACTTACTTACCTTTTATCTTAATCCTCAAAACAAAGGGGAGAGATTACTACATTCCTTGGACATCCACAGACAACTGCGTTATTATTTGGGCAGAACAAAGCCTTTCAGAAAATCAGAACAGCTCTTTGTGTCCTATGCTGTTGGAGCTCAAGGAAAGCCAATTTCCAAACAGACAATCTCAAAATGTATAGCCCACTGCATACGCTTTTGCTATTCTTTTCATGGCAAAACTGTACCTACAGGCATCAGATCTCACTCCACAAGGGCCACAGCTACCTCCGCAGCTTTCCTCAGAGGAGTTCCTACCAAAGATATTTTGGAAGCAGCCACTTGGAGTTCTATGCATACCTTCTCCAAGCACTACCACCTACCATTATACTCCAAAACTAGAGCAGGCTTTGCCACTGCAGTCTTGCAGGGCATCCTGGCTCCTCCTAGTTCCACCTAGTGCCTACCACCCCTTTCTTAGCTTTGGGATTCTACCCATCTGTTATGACTGCAGCTGTATGCACGATGAACATAGTACAGTTTTGTACCTACCATAAATGTAGATGTTCGAGTGCTAATACAACTGCAGTCCAGGTTTCCCTCCCTCCTTCCCCTCTTGGGACAGGCCTATGGGCTAACACCACCTCATACAACTTGATTGGGGTATTCATCTATGGTGTATTTGCTTGCAACTACTGTCTTTTTGATTATATTGCATTGTTTTATTACACAAATTTATGTATTGCCTTCCTTTTGGGGGCACCTGACATCTGGGGCAAGAAAAACTGAAGAAAATGGCGTTGGCTGGTTCCTTTATACCCCTGTCGCACTGACGTCAGGGAAGAAGCGACGACAACCGACCCCGGACCTAGACTTTGGAATTCGGCCGACCGAGGACCCGCCTGACGGCAGAAGAACCCATCTGTTATGACTGCAGCTGTATTAGCACTCGAACATCTACATTTATGGTAGGGACAAAACTGTACTTTCTTCACCCTTTGCAGGATTTAGTTTTCATTGTCTCTATGATAGCATATCTTCTTCAGGGAAAATGCATTTTCTGATCTATTACTCCCTGGCTCCCTTGCCCCTAGAACTGACCTCAGCAAGAGATATATATATATTTTTTTAAACAAGAAACATCTTCATTAAAATATTCCATTTGACGTAAGCACTCTTATATTTATATAAGCGAAATAAAACCATATTGACATAATTTTAGTTGCAAACATTATACACCACAAACCATATTGATAGCGAAAATGATACATAATTTATAATCTGTCCAGTAATTCTCAGTCAGACATTACGTAGCTCATTCATATCCTGCCTTCTTTTAAAACTCATAATTCCTCTGCATGCATTGTTCCCACAATTACCATTTTTCCAAAGTAATTTGCTCCTCCCCTTTTCAAAACATCTCTAGTAACTGCTTTTTTGCCAGCCACCATAATTAGACTCAGCAAGGCCTTACTATGTCTAGGTAATTCTGATTCTGTATTGTAGCTCAAAAATAAATAATTTCCTTAGTTACACCAGTTTGCTCACCCAGCATCTCTGACAGAGCTGTTTGCAGGGACCCTTTAAAATCTGCCAACTCATCTGCCAACTCATTGAACTCCCAGAAAATATATTCCCAGTTACCTGATGTTCTTCATGTTTCACTGTTGCAGTCATTACATTTGGGTTATCTGCTTGCAGGTAGCCCTCAGTCGGCCTGATTAACAAAGTCTTGGGTCCTGCGTCGGTTGCTGTCCCTTCTTCCATGTCGTCAGGTCGTCAGGGGTATAAAACATGCAGCCGACGCCATTACATCAGTCTTTCTTGCCGTGCAGTACCCGAAGCAGAAGCAGTTTGCAAGTGCCAGTCGGCTGACTCCTGAAATTTTCGTTTCGAGTTTCAGAACCAAAGTATTCAACTAAAGCTAAGTACCCCGTTGGGGAACTTTTCTCGCTCCTTACAATGTCAGTAAAAGTTAATAATTGCATTACCTGTGGAAAGCAAATACCTCATAAAGATTTTCATTCGTACTGTATTCCTTGCCTAGGCCCTGACCACGACATACCTTGCTGCCGGTTTTGTGCTTTATTTAATCAGCACACTATCCGTCATTGGTAAATTTTCACCTCTAAATATTTCGGTTCTCAGTTTAATTATCCAGAAATGTCATTGGTTAGCCATCCGACTACTGGGATTCTGAAAAAACGCAAAGATAAAGACAGAGACAGGCCGCCGAAGTCCAAAACTGCTGACGATGCTTCTCCTAAGCCAGTCGCCGGTACTCAGTGAGGTGCTTTCTCAGCTCCTGATACCCACTATTTCTGATTCGCAGGCCTCTACTGAGACCCATTCGGAGTCCGGTATGCCGTGAGATGCTTCAACTATAGAACTCGCAGATGTCTCTACCTTGGATCGGTCCGGAGCCGCTGTGCAGGCACCGGCTTCTGAGGGTGTATTCAGGCCTTTGGACTTGCATTTTAAACCAACGCCTCCTTCTTTACTTAGGCCTAAATCTCGATCCATGCCTAAAAACCAATGCCCAGGCCACATGCTCAGGCCTCTATGCCTAAAAAATGAATGATAAGAATGGCTGAAGATCTAATAACTCTAATCAGGGATAGCCAACACCCCCCCTCTTCTAAGAGGTCTAGGACTGAAGTTGATTATGAATCTTCTGATCAGGATTCTGTTGTTTCTGATTCTTCTGATGATCTGGATTTGCCCTTATCTACTTATGAAGATTCTGATGCAGAGGACTCCATTCCATCTGCTTCCCCTCCTGAGGATTTTTCTTTTGGGGAAACCTTACATACTCTAAGGGAGCATTTCCACTGGGAAAGCCAGGATTTTTCTGATTCAAAAAAGAGACTTAGGGATTTCCTTCTCCTAGCTTAGCATAGGCCTTTAGCTATTCCTCCTGTACTAGACATTGTTGATGATGCTTTTTTGGAATCTAGTTTGGCCCCTGATTCCCTGCCTCCTGCTCCCAGAGTAACATGACAGATACTACAGGGTCCCTGAGTCCCACAAGTTCCTTTTTAAAAATCCTATTGCAGATCCAGAGACTATTTCACAGGGGCCCAAGGGCATTAAGGCTTCTACTGCTAAAAATCCTACCCCTTCAGATAGAGACTCCAGGGCACTGTATAGATGGGGTAAGAAGGTTTACACTTCTGCAACCTTGGCCATTAGGACTTTAAACCACCAGTTTCATATGTTAAAGTATCAGCAACATGTTATTGGACTGCTTAAACAGAAAATGATGTTGATTCTTGACTGTGTGGAAAACAGGATTTAATGCATTCTGCTGAACAAGTTGGAAAACATACTTTGCAGTGTGGCTTTGATTCAGGCCTCTTGCAGGGCTGCTGTTACTGGGTCTGTGCTCAGAAGGCATGCTTGGCTTAAGGAGCAATCTTTGCCTGATCATGTTAAAGCTAAATTGTTGGATGCTGCTTTAAATCAGGACTGCCTGTTTGGCAACAAGGCTGACGAAGTTCTTAAAAAGATGGAAGATAAAGCTAAATCTATGCAAACTGTTAAAGATTTTTTACAAGTTCAGCCTCCTAGATTTAGTAGGCACTGGCCCTCTAGGAATTGGTCCTTTCCAGCCCCTTCCAGGTCTTCTCAAGCCAAACCCAGACACAGCAAAAACCCCAGGTTTCAGTCCCAGGGGACACACAGAACTAAGCATTGGTAAACTGTCTCAATGACTTCCTTTTAAAATTTCCAAGCACTTATCAACTGACTGCCCCTTTGGGAGGAAAGATTGCTCTTTATGCAAAGAATTGGAAACTCCTTACCCAGGACAAATGGGTTTTAAATGTAGTGTCCCAGGGATACAGATTTCACTTCCACAACTTGCCAACACCAAGCGGGTGGCGAGACCTACCCCCAAATCAGTGGGCGGAGGCCCCAAAACAAGTACTTTCTCTTTTAAGCATGGGGGCTATTCAACTGGTACCAGAAGCGGAAAAGGGACAAGGTTTCTACTCAAGACTTTTCCTGGTACCCAGAAAAGACAATTTGTGGCGTCCTATCCTGGACCTGTCTACTCTAAACACCTTTTTGGAGATTCCAAAATTCAAGATGCTGACTCTTCACCAATTGCTTCCTATGCTAGGCAAAGATCCCTGGTTGGCAACACTAGATTTAAAAGAAGCATACCTGCATATCCCTATCAGGGAATCTTGCAGAAGATACCTATGCTTCAAAGCAGGCTACACGCACTATCAGTTCTCTGCACTGTCCTTTGGCTTATCTACTGCACCCAGGGTATTCACAAAATGCCTAGCTCCAGTTATTGCACTTTGCAGGCAAAGAAATATTCAAATATACCCATACCTGGACGATTGTCTAATTCAGGCAGAAAGCCAGGACATACTTTTGAATCATCTGGCCTTTGTACAAAGGGTTCTAACTTGTCTGGGGTACACCATAAACGAAAAGAAATCACACCTGGTACCCTGTCAACAAATTATATTCCTGGGAACAAGCTTGAATACAACTTCCCAGATGGCTTACCTCACATCAGAGAAACAAATTCATTTGACAACCTACTTTAAACAAGTGGCCACAAAAACCCTGCTATCTGCAAGACAAATACTGCAAGCCTTGGGGTTCATGGCCTCCTGCATTCTTCTAATTCCATATGCAAGACTGCATATGAGGAAACGACAGTGGTATCTAAAAAGCCTATGGTGTCAACATTCTCAAGACCTAGAAACAATGATTCCTATCATACCTTGCCTACGCCTAGAGTTCCTTTGTTGGGCAGAGGCCTGCCACCAAAACAAGGGGCTACCTTTCACACCACCCCCTGCCGCCCAAGCCCTAACAACAGACACATCAGACTATGCAAGGGGGGCTCACCTGGCAGGAAAGTGCATTCAGGGCAAATGGAACCCAAGTCAAATGCACCTGAATATCAGTCAAAAAGAAATGTTAGCTGTACAGAATGCTCTGACAACCTTCAAGGACCCCCATTCTTCCAGGACAACTAATGCTAAAGACGAACAACACCACTGTAATGTGGTACATAAACAAGCAGGGGGTACACATTCTTACCCCCTCTGTAGACTAGCCATGGCATTGTGGAACACAGTCTTGAGCTACCAGGTGCACCTACAAGCTCAATTCCTGCCAGGAAAATTAAATACACTGGCAGATGGACTAAGCAGAAACCTCATGGACCCACACGAGTGGAAACTGGAACCAAGGATTTTCAACATGTTGACAAGCAAATGGGGGAGCCCAGATATAGATCTGTTTGCCTCTCCCCAGAACTACCAATTGGACAAATTTTGCACACGGACTTCCCACAAACAAGCCTGGAAAGTGGATGCTCTGTCCTTCAGCTGGAAAAACCTATCACTCTATGCCTTCCTCTCTCTGCCTCTGCTCTCCAAAGTACTACTAAAAATCAAACAGGACAAACCAAGGATGATTTTGATTGCTCCAGACTGGCCGCGCCAACACTGGTACCCCCTCCTGCGCAGTCTGTCACGGTTATCTCCATGGCACCTGCCTTAGACTCCTTCCCTGCTGTCTCAGCAGGAGAACCAGATTCTGCACCCTCAGCTTCTAACACTGAATCTTGCAGCCTGGCTAATTACTTTATCTCTCCTTTACCATCCCTCAGCAAACCTGTGATGGATATCATTTTAGAGGCAAGAAGGCCTAGTACTAGAAAATCTTATGCTGAAAAATGGAAAAGATTCTGTGCCTGGAACCACTCTCAAGGGATGAGCACAGCAGCGCCCAATTTACCTAAGATTTTACAATACTTAACTGAGATGCTTCACAAGGGCCTGTTTTATTCCTCCATTAAAGTCCATGCCTCATCCATTTCAGCTCATTATAACACAGAACCTCCCCTCTTCTCTCATCCACTGCTGAAGCAGTTCCTCAGAGGGGCCAAAAATTTGAGACCACCCAGGAGAGCTCCAACCCCAGACTGGGACCTTAACTTTGTCTTGGAGAAAATCACTCTACCTCCTTTTGAGCCAGCTGCTACTGCAGATTTAAAATTTCTTTCTTGGAAAACAGCTTTCCTTTTAGCAATCACTTCAGCTAGAAGGGTATCTGAATTACAGGCCCTTATGGCAGTGGAGCCTTTCATCATCTTTCATGCGGATAGGGTGTCCCTCAGAACCAATCCATCCTTCATGCCCAAGGTGGTATCCAGTGTGGCTCTTAATCAGTCCATTCATTTGCCAACCTTCTTTCCTAATCCACAGACTAAAGAGGAACGGATACTGCATTCCTTAGATGTGCATAGACAACTTAGATTCTACTTGGACAGGACTAAACCTCAAAGGAAATCTGAACAACTGCTGGTGGCATTTGCTGCAGGGACAGAGGGGAAGGCTATTTCTAAGCAAACCATTTCTAAATGATTAAGCCATTGCATTAATTTCTGCTATAAGCACCATGGAAAACCTATCCCCCAAGGGATCAAACCTCACTCCACCAGGGCTGCGTCTACCTCTACAGGCTTTCTCAGAGGCGTCCCTACCAGGGACATCCTAGAAGTTGCTACCTGGAGATCTGTACATACTTTCACCAAGCATTACCATTTGGCAATTTTCTCTAAATCCAGAGCTGGCTTTGCCACTGCAGTTTTGCAGGGCCTTATAGCTGGCCCTAATGCTATCTAAATTTCTCCTCCCAGCCATAGCTTTTGGAATCTACCCAAATGTAACGACTGCAACAGTGAAACGTGAAGAACATAGTACAGTTGTGTACACTTACCATAAATGTAGATGTTCGAGTGTATTCACTGTTTTAGTCCTGGTGACCCTCCCTCCAGCCCCCCTAACTTCTTTTGATTATACCTCTATTTTCCTTTACTATGCCTAAAAGCCTTTTTGGTGTATTTGCTTTTTTATTGGAGGTATATCTTTGTACATTTATATTTAATTGCTCCACATTAGGGGGGCACCTGGCATCTGGGGCAAGAAGAAACTGATGTAATGGCATTGGCTGCATGTTTTGTACCCCCGATGACCTGACGTCATAGAATAAGGGACAGCAACCGACGCAGGACCCAAGACTTTGTTAATCAGGCCGACTGAGGGCTACCTGCAAGCAGACAACCCAAAAGTAATGACTGCAACAGTGAATACACTTGAACATCTACATTTATGGTAAGTGTACACAACTGTACTTTTCTTTCTCATCACACCTCCAACATTTGCTGTCTACCTGAAGACAATTTCTTTGGAGACTACTTGGCGTATAAAAATACCTAAACAATTCCAAACAAAGATCTTAAATCTTCTAGACTTTGTTGCATATTTGTGAGGCATACATATATCCCCCATTGTTTCTTTGCGAATTGCTAATCCACTCTCCCTTCCCAATTCTTTCTAAGGTCCTCTGATTGATTCTTATACTTATAATGCAGTATGTTGTGTGCTGGACTAATTATTCCTTTTTAACACCAGCTTCTGTTTTAGATTCTACTAAAAACTCTACCAGTGCTGGTCTTTTGCTTAAAATCCCACTATTTCTTTATCTTTTCTTGTACTCTGATATCAATCCTTGATAGCGAAGGCAATTTCTAGCCTGCTGTCCAGTTAAATTCTTGGCCTCGTCACATTCAGTTACCTTCCCCTTTCTCATTATTTGCTCCCAATACCTTGGTTCTTTTACCAGTTTTCTTCAGTAAATTCCAGCCCTCTCTTGCCTGTTGTCTGTATCCCTAATTGCATTCATCCCTATCAGCAGAATCTCCTTTTTCCGTTCCTGTGCTTGCTTACTTCTTAGAATGCTTTCTGCTACTTTATGAATGTAATATTTTGCATAGTTTTTGTTGTTTTCCTTAAGGATCTTCATCCAAAATCCCAGTCTCTCATTGTGTCTTGAGCTTCCCCCCATTTTCCACTACCCATTCCTTAAATTCCTCTCATTTCAACAGATAGGTGGAAAACCACCAGTGTCTCATTTTTATTTCATTACCCTGCATTTTTATTTTAATTATTACTGGCATGTGATCTGAAATAGTTATTGGGTATGTATCAAAGCTTTCAATTACATTTCACAAGAGCATGTGCATTTAAGTTCTGTCTAGCCTAGCCCAGTTTTTGTATCCTGGGAAATATGTAAATCCTCTCTGAACTCCTACTACTAAATTCACATCTTCCATGCCAAATAGTTTCATAAATGTCTTCACAAATCTGCCCTCCTGGGCCCCCTGCTGCAAATCAAATTCCAGTCCTCACCAATAAGTACTATCCCCTGCTGAAAACTGATTCTCTCCCCCAGAATTTTCTTAATCTCCATTATAGCAGTTTTAGGTGGAATATAAATACATGCCATTGTAATCATCGCCCCTTGCCAGCAGCCCCATAGTACTACATTTCTACCATTATTTTCTTTTTTATCCTCTTCTGTCACTACTGGAGCACCTCTTGCAATTAATATAAATACTCCTGTTTTTTTGTAGTCCCAAGTATTCCACTGAATAACTCTCCTGAAAACCTTTATCAAATTCACATGCTCACTTCTTTCCAAATGTGTCTCCTGTGGCATAGCTATTTGCACTCCGTTTTTTAATGTAGTTCACTACTCTTTCTTCTTTTTTTATTTTGTATACATATATATATATATATATATATATATATATATATATATATATATAGCTGTGAAACCATTAACATTTAAATATTGTATTGAAAGGTTCATTATGTTGAAGTTATTATTCTCCATGGAGACATTGCTTCTACAGGTACTTATTTGCTAGAGGAGAGCTTTTATGTTCAAATTTCTTTATTTGTTTTCTCTTACAACGTGTTACTATATAAAGCCAATAGCCTTAATTCAGTCAATTCCCTATGCAAGAATGAGAAAAAAGTTCATAATTTTTTTCTGTTATTCTCTTTTGAACAGAATTTTCTTTTTTTTTTTTTTTTTACATTACAGTGCCTACATCTCTTAAAATTGAACAAGAAGAAAGAGAAAAGAAGGAAAAAAAACCTGGGGCAGCTGTTTAATTTAGTATCCCCATTACACTTAAAAATAACTGAGAAAGCTTTACTGTATAGCATGCAGATATTATGCACTATACATGTATTACTGTTATTAACAAAAGTTTGTTTTGCTTACAATTAACTCTTTCCTTCCTGTTCCCCTGTCCTGTCTCCTCCTCCAAGCATTAATGGCATGAAATAAGGTGTATACTTTAGAGTTCCCCTCAAGTTTAACAAAGTCAGTAAAGTTCAATATTTCCAGGTTTTCTTGTTCTGTCATTTTTCACAAGTATAATTAATGCTTTATAATCTCACATTTGTCAGTTTCCAAGTTGCTGGCTTTATTCTTGTTTATCTCAATCTCCCAAATCCAGTCTTTGTTTTCTTAACAACGTACTCTCAGTTCTTCTAGTCAACTCTTGTGCTTTTTTTCTGTCTCTCAAGCATTTTCCGTTGAAACACTGGAAAATGTTCACTGGTACAGTCTCCCTGTGGTCTTTATTACCAGAAGAATAGAAGCAGAATCTCCTTCTGTTTCACAGCTCACTTTTTGTTGGACCAACTTTTGAATTTTCTCCTTAGCATGTTCTGCATGATTTTATCCCTCTAGGAAAGAATTTTCTGAAGATAGCTAGATATAGCAGTTTGAATCTCATGCCTGCTTTTTGACATTCCTGGATTAGTGAAATAAATGTACCCCTCTTCTGCCTGGTGTGCAGTGCGTAATCGTTTTACACAAGCAATCTACTGTCTCGCACTTTTAGTACTTTTTTTCTTCTGCCACAGTTTTGTCAGAATCAACTCCTTCTGCTGGTAGGATCTTTACTATTAAAGATCTAGGTTGCTTTCTCATGGCCATGTTTGGAGCATACACATGATGTGCTTTTTCAGTTGACAACTCCTGCTGTTTCATACCAGTCCATAGCCAGCCTTAGGCATAGGCCAACTAGTCAGCAACCTAGGGCATCCCTCTAGCAGGGGCACTTTTCCAGTATTTATTTTTTGTACTAAAGTAATGGATTGTTTAAAATATATTAAACGAATACAGGGAAAAACTGAAAAGTAAGACAAACTGAGAGGAAGGAAGAAAAAAAGTAATCTGGATGGTGTAGGTAGACCAGGATGGGGTCACCGGGTAATGTGGGGGCAGTATGGAGCCCTTTTGCCTAGGACACCAGTTGACTAAAGGCCAGCCCTATTCCAGTCCAGTTGCTTATTTGTGCTTTCATAAAATTAATACAGTCTATTCCTAACAGCTTCTCTGGTACAGCAGAAAATCTCAAGTTTTCCTTGCATGCTCTGTCCTCTATTTTTTGAAACATTTCTTCTTCAGCAGTGTCATATTCAGCCAGCCTTTTCTTAATTTTGACCTTCAGTTTTTGCAGTTTTATCACCTCATCTGAATATCTGTTTAAAGCCTCTTCCATTTTATCCAGGCTTTTGTTATTTGAGTTGATATACTCCATCAGTGTTTTATTTTAATCAGCCCTGAGTGCATTTGACTTATTTTCCTGTGGGTTACTGGAAGTCATGTCTTGCGCCAAAGCTGGATCTTGCACTGCTTTTTGCTGAACAGTTAAAGAATTCTTCCCAGTCAGTGCTTTTTCTCAACTTTTGTGGTTGATTTTCTTTCAGATTCCCTGAATTTATCTTTGCTGACATCCATGTAGTGTACTTATAACCAGTTACTGAAATTTATCCAGAAAATTGACTTCAGTGGCTCTGTCTTCTAAGTTTCTGTTTTCATACTGGGATAGCTGAAATTAAGCTGTTACTTGCTGACTTCCAAAGTGGTTGTACATCGAGATATTAAGAACCCTGGGTACAAGGCTTCAACCATACAAATAGTAGCTTTTGCCAGACCCCACATGAGGTAGATTCTGTGGTACTTCATGTTATTTTGGGTACAGCACTAACACCCCTGATCTTCCCAGTTCCTCTTTTGCTCTTCATAAAGAAGGGATTTCTTTGGTGGGTGAACCAGATATCACTCAATGCTGGAGCACTCTTTCTGGTTCTGTCTTCCCACCAAGAAATCCCCATAGATGCTTCTGACCTCACATGGAGAGCACATATCAGGCTCAAAAGAACCCTTCAGAGCTTAATAGACAATATCCTTGTAACGTTATGCATCAACAAACAAGCAAGCATGGGCAAAATGTGATCATTGCAGACTGTCATGATAGCTTAGGAGTTAGCTATTTAGTACAGTATTTTCTTTCAGGCTGTATGCATTCCCTCCTCAGAGATTAATTCAGTGGTGAAATATGTGAGCAGGTCCAAGGCAGACTCTCATGAACAGATGGTAGACAGAAAAGTCTTCTTCAGTTTATTCATCAGTAGGGAACAACCCACATAACCGTTTGCCTCCATTCTAAATAGCAAAGATTGTTCTTTTCCAGAGTACCATGCCCAGAGGTGTGGAGAATGACTGGCATGTTGATCTCTTTGAAAGGAATATTTATTTATATATTTCTTTCCTTTTCACTGATTTCAAAGGTTTTTCTCAAAATCGTGC
Source organism: Protopterus annectens (assembly GCF_019279795.1). Classification (NCBI taxonomy): domain Eukaryota; kingdom Metazoa; phylum Chordata; order Ceratodontiformes; family Protopteridae; genus Protopterus; species Protopterus annectens. Next base: position 419,890,045 of record NC_056742.1, read on the forward strand.
AGGGCAATCCAAAGATGCTGTTGGTGCCCCCCTTTTGGCTAGGCAGCATGGGTTCTTCCTTATATTTCATCTGGCCACTGGCAGTCACCACAAGTTACCCTACAGAATGGAATTGCTTGCACAACAGAAGGGTTCTTTGTTTATTCAAACATATGAACCCTAGAACTGACAGTTTGGATGATAAGATGTTGATACCATTTAGACACCTATTCTCTGAGGTCATGTTACAGGTATTACAGGATGCTAATTTTGTTTGTTTGTGTCTTTCGGCTTTTCCCGGTTAGGGGTCGCCACAGCGGAACTCCAGTCCGCTAATGATTGGTAGTTGATTTTTACGTGCCGAGTTACCAGCCCTGAAGCACAACCTTCAACGAAGGTACACCCACTCACGCATATCTCCAAGCAGAAGACGCTCTAGCTGAGAATCGAACCAGACAACGTCTTACTGTGAGGCGACAATGCTACTGCAGCACCACCACCGCAGGTATTACAGAAGGCTAATTACAAAACATAAATTACAATTTCAAATGGAAGATGTTTTCTGTTTGGTGCCAACACATTGCATTTCTGCCATTCTGTCCTGTTTGTGTGAGCTGCTCAGTTCTGGACTGGCATATTCTATAGAAGTACATTTGTTAGCCATTTTCACCAGGTTGCCACTAGATCCACCACTTTCTGCACTTTTTGAGATCAAATAGCTTCTAAAAGGCATCATTTACATCAGGCCACCAAGAAAGTCTGTTTCTTTTACTTTGGACCTAAATTATGTTTTGGCAAATGTAATTATTTCTTTTTTGAACCAGCCTCTTCCACTTTTCTAAAATTTGTTACTTAAAGACTGTTTTGCTGGTGGCCCTGACTTCACCAAAGATAGTGTCAGAGATGCAGAGCCTTATGGCTTCTCCTCCTTTCCTTAATTTTTTTTTTTTACAAGGACATGATATCACTGAGGACTAATAATTTTTGTGCCAAAGATTCTCAATGAAGTGACCTTCAACAAGCCTTTTAAACTGCCTTCTTTTTTCCCCAGTCCTGAAAATAAGGGAAAAGGATTCCATACTTGTTGGATGTTCATAGATAGCTTAGATTCCATTTAGACAAAACTAACACTATCAGAAAACCTAACTAGCTATTTATCTGTTAAGGTAAAAAGCTGGGTTCCCCTGTCTTAAAACAGTGTTTTCCAAATGAAGTTATTTGGCTCTTTCCTTTTGTTACTGCTTTCATGGAAAATCCTTTGCAGGGCAGATCAAAGCACACTCTGTAAGGACTCTTACTTCTTCTGGTGTCTTTTTCAAGTGCCTGAATTCAAAAAACATTTTAGAAGCAGCCACTTGGGCTTCCATTCACATTCTTTACAAAACACTATGAAGTAAATGTTAAAACTGGTTTTGCTGTGCCCATCCTTCAAAAGAAGCTGGATTCTAGTTCCATGTCACAGTCTTCCTCCCAGGTATTGTAAAAGCTTTGGGAATCTTCTGTATGTGACATCAGTGGTCAAAGAAAGGACATACTGCAATTGGGTAAGAACGTACAGTAACAGTAGAGCTCTGATTAGACCACTGTTGCAGTATCTGGAGCCTCCCTCCTTCCCCCTTGTTTATTTATTTTCTTCTTTTTCTTGGTTGAGGTGGACCTCTTTTTTTTTCCACCCTCTCTTTCCCTCCTGTCTGTCTCTCTGCTGACATGAGTCTAGTTCCTTACTGATTTTTTGCTTCTCTTTCTCTAATTGGTGCAAGACAGTCTTGAGAAACTTCACACCCATATGTCCCTTACTTACTAGCGCACTTGTTTATTCCTAGGTTGTAAGGCAGATATACTGCACAAGAAGGAGGTGCCTAAGCTATCATATACCAACCAGATGTAAGGTTTTCTTGGAAAGATATTTCCCATGTGTAATACTGCAAGATTGATCTGATCAGGCATCTACTGTTATGGGAAGTTCTTACACAACTGTACTTTCTTCTTGGTTCTGAGTGGATATTATTACCTCATGGTCATTCTCCTTCGGATACACGGGTTTCTGAAAAGACTATGTCTATGCATGCATCCTTTGCAGGTGATCAAAGACATTCTGCTTTCGGTCAAATAGCTTCAGAAGGGATATTTTTGTCTTTTCAGTATGAGAGTCTCTGAACATTCCAAGACAGGATACGGAAAGACTCTCCACATTGATCCCCCAAGGATGTTGAGGATGTAGTCTATTTACTTTCCAGAAACCCTAAGTTTTAATTTATTTCACAGGTGATGAAGGAACAAAGTAATAGACCTTCTCAAAATCTTTCCTCCCTGCAGAAGAGACTTCATGCTGCTTGTCATTCTCTTCAAGCTTCCATGTGGGGTTTAACCTGGTTGATGTCATCAGTGATGTAGTGAATGCAACAATGGGATAATCTATGGTACCATACTTAAGAAAGTCAAGCTGGATTTGTAGAACCATGTCAGATTGTGCCTGCTAGATGGAGATCCCTAAGCCAGATGTGATTGTCTGTGCAGCCACCTTGAAGAGAACCCCATCCCCTTAAGTTCAGTATCTTCGTAATACTGATGAGGAATGTTGATCTCTGAGCAGTTTAGTAATGCAGACCTTTGTGTGCTTCACCTTGTGTCTTAGGGCAATGAATTATTGAACACAGATGCTTTACTTTCATTGGGATATTTTGGATGAAATATTATATACTACTGAGGGTGTCTCAGATGATTGTATGAAAGAGAAGTTCATCAGTCAGGCCTCTGTATCTTCAGCAGTCGGCATCCAACTGGCTTATGTAACATTCAGCCCTGCAGAGGAAGGTATGAAGGGACTAAGATCCTGCATAGCCATGCTCCAGCATTCCAGATGTGCCTTACTACCTTTGGAAGATGCTAAGATGACATTTATGGATGCACCCTTTGAGGTATCTTTGCTTTTTTGTTTTTAAAACTGACCGATACTTTCAATCTTGCAGAAGAAATGGGATTCCCTTTTGACTGCCAGAGTCACTTTTCATTCTCTCCAGTGTTCCTTTTCCAGGATTTGAAAGAATGACAGAGAGGATGCCTTTTTGTCATACCCCACAGAGCCCACATCAACAGTGAAGCTGATGTGGTTAGGCTTTCTCACCCAGATGTTAGCAGTGTCACTAGTCTAAAGGTGGAGGTCTCAGCATTCTCAGGGATACTGATATCCTTGTAAGAGTGCTCTTGTCTTGTCTGACTCTCAGTCTTGCTGTCTTCCCTTGGAGGCAGTCAGAGGGAAGTTTTGTCTCTACCTCTGCCAGTGGTGCAAGATCAGTGAAGAGGAGATAAAGAATATCATTAGAAATGTTTACTATATCTCATTCAAGCCCACATCAAAATGCCTATCTCAGCCTTTGCCAAACATGCCACCCATCCAAAACTGCAAGAGAGAAAGGAGATGCATCAACTTCTAAATTCCTGTTCGTGTTCAGAACGACAGAGGACCTTGGACCAATACTGACTCTCAGTTGACTAAATATCGTCATCTCAAGAATCCTTCCCCATTATTAAGCTTGACCATCTTTCCATATCTATCAAGATGTGACTGCTCTGTGTTTTATTTTTTGTTTGAAACTGTTCATTGTTGAAATTGAACCATCACAATATATAAAAAAGTATACCCAGTCTTCAAAAAAAAATCATCATAGGAAGCAATAACCTTCTTAAAAGATGCATTTTAGAAGAAGATCCCAACTTTTCATCTTAGTTCCACATTCCTCTTGATTTGGTGCTGTTGTAGTATTAGTTCCATATTCTTCTTGATTTGGTGCTGTTGTAGTATTAGTTCCATATTCTTCTTGATTTGGTGCTGTTGTAGTATTAGTTCCATATTCCTCTTGATTTGGTGCTGTTGTAGTATTAGTTCCATATTCCTCTTGATTTGGTGCTGTTGTAGTATTAGTTCCATATTCTTCTTGATTTGGTGCTGTTGTAGTATTAGATCCATATTCTTCTTGATTTGGTGCTGTTGTAGTATTAGTTCCATATTCCTCTTGATTTGGTGCTGTTGTAGTATTAGTTCCATATTCTTCTTGATTTGGTGCTGTTGTAGTATTAGTTCCATATTCTTCTTGATTTGGTGCTGTTGTAGTATTAGTTCCATATTCCTCTTGATTTGGTGCTGTTGTAGTATTAGTTCCATATTCTTCTTGATTTGGTGCTGTTGTAGTATTAGTTCCATATTCCTCTTGATTTGGTGCTGTTGTAGTATTAGTTCCATATTCCTCTTGATTTGGTGCTGTTGTAGTATTAGTTCCATATTCCTCTTGATTTGGTGCTGTTGTAGTATTAGTTCCATATTCCTCTTGATTTGGTGCTGTTGTAGTATTAGTTCCGTATTCCTCTTGATTTGGTAAGTAGCCATGCCTTATGTGCTGTTCTTAGACAGTATATTGCTGCAAATCCTTCATTATTCACCCATGATTCCTCTCTGTCTTAAAGGTGCAGTCTGTTTTGTGGCCCTCATACTATCTATGCATTATTCTTTGCAAGACAAAATATTGAGGACAAGTATTACATATTACTGATGGTCCATATAGCACATTGCACTGTTTCAGTTATGAAACATGCCATCATCCCGTTTCACCTAATCAATTTATGATAAGCTCAGTAAACCAGTCACATACAGTCTATTCATCATCTTAAAATGCAAATAATTTTCTATGCTGTCTTTGCATTCTTGACATTTCTAGCAAATTAGTACAACTGACTTCCACATGTGGACGTTCACCAATTCAGTCTTAATCTATCCTTTCATGTCTTCATTCAAACATTTTTGTCTCTTCCCTTATCAAGTCCACCAAGTCCTAAATATTTCCACTTTTGTATGTTTCTTCTCAAATTGCTATGTGCCTATCGGGAGCTAGGATCAGCAACATAACACACGCACTCAGGTCACTCCAAAGCAAGTACAAATATGACTCCATCATTGTCCATGCTGGCATGAATGACCTGAGACGTACCTCCCTGGACTACATGAAAAGAGACATAGAGGAGCTCTCTGATTATGTAGCCCAGGCTGGTATGACCCTGACCCTGAGCAGCATCTTACCCTCACCAAGAATGATGCCACAATACAAAGACAAGATGATCAGCTTTAATAATTGGCTCAAGTACTGGTGTCATTCTAAGGGGATCCAATGTCTGTCTGCCTGGGATGACATGTTGGAAAGCCACGCTGCTTCGCAAGGGACGGCTTGCACCTGTCACCTCTGGGCTTCCGGATATTGGCCAAGGCTCTTGCCACCCCCATAGTGCCTTTTTTAGGCAAGGCTCAAAAGACAAACCCTCCTCCTTAGAAAACAAAAATGGAAAAAAACTAAGGGTAATGCTGCTCAACGCCAGAAGTCTATATCTCAAGATGCAGGCACTCGATGCACTCCTCAGTATGGAGAACATCGACGTCTGTGCAGTAACTGAAACCTGGTTCAAGGCTCCTGAGAGCACCCCAGCACTACCAGGCTATACCTCGTATCATGCTTTTCGACCCCAAAACCCGGGCTGAACCACAAAGGGAGAGGGGGAGTGTCCATATTCATCAAGGACACCCACACCTCCAGGTTAGTAGCAACACATGAAGCATCGGAGACCATACAGGTGCAACTAACCATAGGCAAAACTGCTATACAACTGTTAGCATGTTACAGACCACCCTCCCAATCTCAGGAACCCCACTCAGCCTTCCTGAAGACATTGGAGGATATGAATGTATCACAAAATACCATCATACTGGGAGACTTCAACTACCCAAACATAGATTGGGTACATTATTCTAGCCCTAACACCCTAGCCCAAAGGTTCCTGGAATTCATAAATTCAAATGCACTGGAACAACTAGTCACCTCTCCCACTAGGGGAGATAATATACTAGACCTGATCATCACAAACATGGGAACACAATGCTCCACACTGGAGGTATACCCCTCACTAGTGAGATCTGACCACAAACTAATCACCCTGGATATACATATCCCACCTCCACCCCCAGCACAAAAGACCACAGTGAAAAACTTCTCAAAAGCAGACTTCACTCTTCTTAAGACTGAGATGGTATCCTTTAAGCCCACTGGGCCAGTGGATACCACATCCCACAATGCCGAATCCTTCACAAATGCTTTCTATGGACATCTCCAAGAATGCATGGATCATGCAATCCCAAATAAATCCAAGTCCCTCTCCACCAAAGGCAAGCGTCCTGTGTGGTGGACCTCAGCCATTAACAAATTGTATAACAAAAGAAGGAAGCTACTGCACGACAGAGCAAAATCCCATAAAGGGAAGACATCTCTGATTAACACTAGCAGAAAACTACGTTCTCTTTTAAAAACATCCAAGGCCAACTTTGAGAGAAAAATCGCTAAGGACACTAAAGATAACCACAAAGCCTTCTTCAGCTATGTTAGAAACCTGGGCAGAAACCCTCAGATATGCTCAGAGTTGGTTCACAACAACAAAAAATACACTGAACCCACAGATATTGCCAACATTCTGGCTGACAGGTTCAGTGCAAATTTCTCCCTCCTCAACCCCAAAAAAAGAAATACTTAAACAAGCTGAATGTAATCTCCCTGTCATCTCCGATGTTCAAGTGAGAGCCGCCCTCAACAAAGCTAAAAACACAGCATCAATGGGACCTGATGGTATCCCGGGTTGCGTGCTACGTGAACTCCAAGAGGAGCTAAACCCGCACATAAAAATGCTATTTAACCTTAGCCTTACTACAGGATATGTACCTGAACACTGGCGTACAACAACAGTGGTCCCACTCCACAAAGGGGGTACCTCTACAGACCCTGGGAACTACCGCCCCATAAGCTTAACCAGCCTGGTCTGCAAAGCTATGGAAAAAATCATTATGGAACTCATAAACAGAGACATTGGGGACCTACAGACACTTGACCCCACCCAGTTCAGCTTTGTGAAGGGCAGATCCTGCCTTTTGAACCTGGTTGACTTTTTCGAAACAGTCACTAGAGCCATTGATGAGGGCAAAGCAGTCCATACAGCCTACCTGGACTTGGCTAAGGCCTTCGACACAATACCCCACTCAGGCATCATAGATAAGCTCAACAGCTTAAACGTAAACCCTTATGTCACTAGATGGGTTGCAAACTGGCTAAAGGACAGAACCCATAAAGTTAAAATTGCTGGAGCAATGTCAGACTCAAAGCCAGTCACAAGTGGTGTCCCACAGGGATCTGTCCTGGGACCCCTCTTGTTCGGCATTTATTTCTCAGATGTTAAAGCAAACGTGGGAGGGTTGTGGCTGACAAAGTTCGCAGATGACTGCAAACTAGGCGCCATAGTCGATACACCAGCGGACACATACATCCTACAAAAAGGCCTCACAGAAACGGACGACTGGTGCCGGAGTCATGGCCTTAAACTAAATGTCAAAAAATGTATAGTCATCCCCTTTGGGAAAAACAAAGTACCCACAAATTATCACATAGACAGCAACCCACTGAGTACGGAAAAAGTAATCAGAGACCTAGGGACCCAAGTCGACAGCGAACTCTCATTTGACACCCACATTGCCAAAGTGGTTAGAAAAACATTCTACCTTGCACACCTTATCATGAAGGGATTCACATCCAGATCCAAGGATGTCATTGTACCCCTATACTCTTCCCTCATCAGACCCATGATTGAGTATAATGCCCCATTTAGTATGTACCTCACCCGGCATTTGCAACAGCTAGAGAGACCACAAAAGTACCTCACCTAGAGGATCAAGGGTCTCCAACATATGTCTTATTCTGCCAGACTAAAGAAACTCCAGCTCTATTCAGTAGCATACCGCCTGCTCAGAGGTGATCTATGCCTGACGTACAAGGCCATGTCCAATCAGGAACTGATGGACATGCTCCACCTCAAAAAATCCAAATCCATCAGAACCACGAGAGCTAAAGACTTAAACCTCGGCACAAGTATGAATAGGACATGCTGGAGGGATAGATTCATAACCCAGAGGCTTCCCATGCTCTGGAACAAGATCCCAGTTCATGTTAGGCAGAGCCCCTCACTGACTCTCTTCAAGAGAAATCTTGATGAGTGGATGGGAGATCGTAAGTTTACCCCAGGGGTCACATCTGTGTCACTACTAGACAGGGGCACAGTAAACTAATTCTATTATATAAGGGGACCTTCACTGTGTCACTACTAGACAAAGTCACAGTATTCTAAATCTATTCTGTGCATTTTTGTACCATTTCATGGGGTGGCGAAAGCCACATCACTATGGCTAGGCTTACAAATGCCCCAGGGCAGATAGCCTAGTACTAAACTATGAAACTATGAAACTATAAAAAATAACTCGGTATAATGTCCTCTTTGCCTTACGGAGAACTAAAGTTTCTTGCTTAGTGGGGCCAGATAATATCCAAGAAAGTTACTTCTGTAGAATAAGAAAGGATGCAAGTGAACCATAATGACTGTGTTTAATAATGTTTTAAGTACTAGTTATGTGTCCTAGGACTGAGTTAATTTGCATGTGATACCTATAAATAAAGCAGTTGTAGGTCTGAGATGAATGAACTATAGACCAGTAAACATAACATTTATTACATGGGAAAGTTTTGAACATTGTTTATTGTAATTCATCTCAAGAAATAAATGTTGTAATCATACTGATACAGCTTAGCATGGTTTCATGAGGGGTAGAGCCACAATGATGCATTTAACATCCTTTTATAATGTTATAGCTATACATTTAGAGCAAGGAAAGCAGTGTGGTTTTCTATATGGATATAAGCAAGGCCTTTAATATATTGCCATATAATATCATACGTAGATTTCACCAGTTGAATTTAATTTGTATGTGATACAGTAGATTACAAAATGGTTGAGTAGTACAAAATATAGTGGCAATATGTAAAGAAAAATCAAATTGGACAGAAGCAACTTTAGGTGTACTCCCAAGGATCCTGTCTTGGGACCATTATTGTTTATCATTTTCTCTGATTTCCTGGCTGTGTGGCTCACTTATGTATAATAATGGAGATTACTGCACATGAAATAATTACTGCATAAGTAAATGTGTTGACATCCAAAACAGGTAATGCTTTAATACTGTCAAGTGTAAGGTGATGAATATGGGTACATTTGAAAGTAATTCAATAGTCATGAATGGTCACCAGTTTGAAATTCTAGACCCTGTTAAAGATCTGGAAGTATATATTAAAGTACATGCGTTGAACATTAATAGTAAGGCATTGAGGATACTGGAACTGATAGTTAGAACCACAAATGCAACAGAAGCCTCAGTAGTATTTTATTCATGTATATCTGTTCTTGAGGACAACTGGTGTTTATATCATTTAACCGTAGAAGATCTGCAGAATTTGGAGATCATTCAGAGAAAATGTACTAAAAGGCTAATAGGTTCACATGTAAAGTTTATGGTAAGGGACTTCAGAATTTATCTTTATTCAGTTTAGATTATAGATATCTTAGGAGTAGGTTATGTCTTGTGTTTGAAGCTGTGGCTTCTGTTAAATTAAGTGGGTTTAGGTCTTGAATTGAAAATAGAACTAATTGGAATAAGACCAAAGATTAACTCTTTTATATTTTATAAAAGCAGGACTAAGAAAAGGGATACTTGCACATTCCATATTTATGGAATAAGGTAACACTGAATTTGCATATGGCAATGCTGCTTAGTGTTTTTAACATAAGGCTAGACTGTTATACAGAAATTAGAAAGTATATGCAACTTCCCTTTCCCCTTTACTTAACAATGTTAGTGTCATAAAATGCATCCCTTCATATCTGTTGCAGTATCTGTAATATTAGCTGACTTTAGTCTTATTAAACATTTTTCTGATGTGTAACTACATGAATAACACATGTTTCTCTTTAAAAGTAAGGCTGCCTCTTGTTATGCACGGTCTGTACAGACATATTCAAGTTATAATGAAATGCCACAATCAGTGTTGCAACTTTGCATCAGTAGTAGTACCAAATCATGATCATTTTGCATCATCCCCTACTTTAATCTAGTGTACAGCTCACAGTATAATGCATGTGAGACATAGTTTTGAAATAAAGACTTCAACATAACTAATACCACTTTATTAAATACACAGTTGTAAAATGTCATAATAAAATAGGATGTTAAGTTGTCAATCTCGCCTTCATTCTTGCTGGATGGGTTCGGAGCCGATCCTCGGCTCCGACTCGGCACTTGCTAAGCTCGAGAGTCACTTTTACCAGCTCGAGGCAGCCCCATATCCCATGATGCAAGGCAGTAATTACCCAGATCTCGTTTGCCGCTTTGCTAATGAGGTCATCTTTTTTACCAGCTCCTGGTAAGTGAATTTATATTGTTATTTGTGAGGAAATTTAGATCCAATTCCCTAAATTTTATTCTTTATAGTCTCTTTAGTGAATCCTTATTCACTTAGCTGGCCCTGCATTAACCCCTCCGAGGATGAATCGGTATACCTGGAGGCTTTTGGATCTCGACCCTCCACCTCCTGGGTGTCTCTGCCTTTTGACCCTCTCATGGAGGTCATAGCTCAAAAGGCGTGGGCATCTCCTGATTCGGTGGAACCAGTCTCCAGGAGACCTTCAAAATTTATTACGGCCCCTGCTGAAAAGCAGTTTCTTACTAAAGGTGTCCCGGTTGATGCCATGGTGGTGGCAGCCGCCACCAAGAAGGAACTTGCAGATCCTTCCGTACCAGTCCATCCTCCTAACAAGGAGTCTAGGACCATGGACAGGTATGGTAAGCGGATGTTTTCCTCAGCGACCTTTGCTATGCGTTCGCTGAATTATTTATGTCACTTCACCAGACTTCAAAGGGACATCCTTAAAGAATTAGGTGAAGTAGTACAGGATCCTTCAGCAGCAGGGGCTCAGGAAAAGATTGCTTCTCAGCTGGGAATCCTTAATTCCATAACCAACTCCTCCATGCGGCTCATTTCTTATGCAGCCGATGGGGCGAGTAGAGCTGCAGGTACAGGAGTGGCTCTCAGACGTCAGTCCTGGATGCGGCTCTGTAATTTTGCAGACCCCTTTAAGGCGTCCTTCACAAACTCTCCCTTTGATGGGTCAACATTGTTTGCCCTCAGGTGAAGGACACTTTGACCAGGTGTGAACAAGACGGCAAGACTCTTTCTGCTGTAGGAGTCCTTTTCTCCACCCCTTCTAGGCCTTATCCCAAAGGTCAGAAGGGGGGAAAGATGTGGTTCCGAAAATCTCAGGGAGTCACGCCGGACGCACATGGTCAGTTTACCCCCAGAGGCAGAGGGGGTAATAACAATAGACGCCGCCCTAGGGGCAGAGGGGGTCCGCAGAACCAGGGCAGTAGAGAGCCTCTCTCTGACAAGCCCTTCCAGCATCCCTGAGGTGTTGCCTGACTGTCCACCCTTGGAGGCAGTCGGGGGGAGATTGTCGCTGTACCCAGAAGCCTGGTTTTCCCTCTCTCAAGACAGATGGGTACAGTCGATCATATCCGAGGGTTAGATTCCTTTCGAGGAAAGCCCCTTCCCTCAGAAAAGTTCCCTTCCAGACGTTCCACCCGGTCTAAGGGAAATTGTAAAACTAGAGGTTTCAAAGCTTCTAAAAAAAAGGGCCATCCAGCCAGTTCCAACAGACCATTTAGAGTCCGGAATCTACTCAAGGTTCTTTTTGGTTCCCAAGAAGACTGGAGACCGGAGACCAATATTAGACCTCAGCAGGCTCAACAAGTCTGTCAAAAAGACGAGATTTCGGATGGTCACACTTCAATCAATTTTGCCTTTTCTGGGCAAAGACAACTGGATGCGCTCGCTCCATAGACCTTCAGGATGCGTATTATCACATAAAAATCCACAGACGCTCCAGAAGGTTTCTCCGCTTTCGGCTGGGGACCAGTCATTTTCAATTCAGAGCCCTGCCCTTTGGTCTCACTACAGCCCCCAGAGTGTTCACCAAATGCATGGCAGTGGTCACGGCTCACCTGAGACGTCAAGGATTCCAGGTGTTTCCGTATCTCGACGACTGGCTCCTCTCAGCCACCACCAGGCATCAACTTCTCCAAGCCAGAGATTACACCCTACGTCTCTGCAGGCAGTTGGGAATTTCGGTAAACTTCGAAAAGTCCTCCTTATCGCCCTGCCAATCTATTACCTTTATAGGCGCAAATCTAGACACTACTCGGATGTCAGCAAACCTAACAAGTCAGAGAATCCTAGATATCCAAAACCACGTTTGGATCATCCTTGCCAGCAAAAGGGTACAAGCCAGGTTGGTCCTGAAAGTGTTGGGTCTCATGGCGGCTGCCATCACACTTCTTCCTCTGGCCCGTTTTTACATGCGTCTCCTACAGTGGATGTTGTTCACACAATGGTCCTTCCAGCAGCTTCCCATGCGTCACAAGATCCTGGTGACACAGACCTGCAAGAACCATCTATCCTGGTGGATTTCCTCTCCTCTAGTCCATCAGGGCAGACCATTTGTTCCCCCGGCCCCGGTAGCCACGGTCACTGGATGCCTCCTGATCGGGTGGGGGCATTATCAGGGCAGGATGGTTCATGGCACGTGGCAACCGTTGAATACCACCTGCACATAAATGTCCTAGAGATGAGAGCAGTGCTTTTAACGTTGCAAGCCCTCAACGACTTTCTTCCCTTAGGAACTATTGCAGTTCACACGGACAACATGTCCGTGGTCTGGTACATCAACAAGCAGGGCGGAACCAAGTCCTATCCCTTGTGTCGAGAGGCTCTCAGACTTTGGCAGTGGGCGATCTCCTCTCATCGGTTTCTGGTAGCAACGCATATCCCTGGGAAAACCAACATAATAGCGGACAGATCGAGCAGAGCTATACTCATGCCTCACGAGTGGTCTCTCAAGCAATCCATAGTGGAGGAGATTTTTCAGAAGTGGGGCCGCCCATGCTGCGATCTTTTTGCTACTCCTCAAAAAAACAAATGCCCAGACTTCTTCTCTCTCTTCCCACTTCTGGGCCATCCCCCCAGAGACGCTCTTACCCAAGATTGGCCCCGGGGACTCCTTTATGCTTTTCCTCCCTTTCCATTGATACCACAGGTACTCCAGAAAGCTACCGTTTTGAGAGCCAAAATGATTCTCATTGCCCCTTACTGGCCTCGACAAATTTGGTTCCCATTCCTTCATCGCCATCTCTTGGTGCAGCCTTGGCACCTGGACCCAGCTCCAGATCTTCTGACCCACCAGTCGGGTCAACTGCACCGATCCGTTCCTTCCCTCAACCTCACCCGTTAGAGACATCATAGTAGCTTCTCTTAAGTCCTCTACCAGGAGGATTTACTCCAGCAAGTGGAAACGCTTCTCCCTTTGGGCAAAATCTAAGAACATAGATCCCTTTACTGCCCCTATTCAGTCACTCTTGGATTTTCTAGCGGAAATTTTTCACTCAGGTTCTTCGTCTTCCACAGTCAAAGTTCAGTTGGCAGCAATCTCGAACTTTCATGTCGGGTTTGCAGACCACAACATTATGTCCCACAAACTTTGTAAAGCCTTTCTTAAAGGAGTGTTCCTTCTTAAGCCCCCTGTTAGGGATCCTCCACCACAGTGGGACCTAAATTTAGTGCTGACATCCTTGATACTTCCCCCTTTCGAGCCGGCTGCTTCATGTTCATTAAAGTTTCTTTCTTGGAAGACACTTTTTCTTGTCGCCATTACCTCGGCTAGAAGAGTGTCTGAACTTCATGCCCTCTCTGTTCGTCCCCCTTATTTGGTCTTCCACAAGGACAGAGTATCCTTGAGAACCAATCCATCCTTTTTGCCCAAGGTTGCTTCTAAGACAAATTTAAACCAATCCATTGATCTTCCTGTATTTTTTCCAAATTATTCTAACAGGGCGGAACAAAAATTACATTACCTAGATGTTCATCACCAACTCAGATATTACTTGGACAGGACAATTTAGGAAGTCTGATCAGCTCTTCATTTCTTATGCTGAAAATAAAAAAGGTCTCCCTGTTTCTAAAGTGACCTTATCCAGATGGCTATCTTCCACCATTTCTGACATTTATCAGCTTAGGGGCAAACAACTGAGCTCAAAACCTAAAGCACATTTCACAAGAGGTCTAGCCACTTCTACAGCTTTTCAGGCTAGGCTACCCTTAGATACTATTTGTGCAGCAGCCACTTGGGCCACTCCTCTTACCGTTGTTTCTCATTACAAATTGGATTTGGCCTCCAGGGACAGGGCAAGCTTTGGTTCCACAGTTCTCAAGAGTCTGTTCCATTGAGCCACCCAGGATAGAGGTGCTAGGGATGCGGTCCCATCCAGCAAGAATGAAGGCGAGATTGACAACTTAACATTTAGAAGTTATGTACCTACCATAACGTTCCATGTTAGTTGTCTTCTCTGCCTTCTTTCTTCGTCCTCCCTCCTGTCCCCCTAGCCTGGACAGACCTTGATCTCCCTTTTTCTCTGGAAGATTCTTCTTCCTTGGACACCAGTTAGTTCTTGGCCTTGCCTACCTGGTTTCCCTTTACAGCTTTTTAGGTTAGTTGTTCCTCTTTCCTTAGTGGAAAGTTTTTGTAGGCAGTTTTTTCCTCTAGATACCAAACGAGATCTGGGTAATTACCGCCTTGCATCATGGGATATGGGGCTGCCTCGAGCTGGTAAAAGTGACTCTCGAGCTTAGCAACCCATCCAGCAAGAAAGAAGGCGAGAGAAGACAACTAACATGGAATGTTATGGTAGGTACGTAACTTCTAATTTTGTACAGTCCACTATAATAATGGAATTACAACTTCACAGTGGATACTGAAGTGGATTATGACTGGATCTTCTATTATAATCAACTTGCGTGTTTGAGACATGGATATTAAAACTTCACCTCAAGATTGTAGTGAAGCTCAAGAGTTGAATCTTGGCATCCATGTTGAATCTTAGCATCCATGTTGGGAACAGATAACAAGTGAGGGTCTACTTCACTATGTCGAAAGCCAACAGCATCGAAGCTGATATTGTCGGCACCACAACATCGAAAGCACAGAACATCGTGCAGGTAAATGGAAATCTCCATAGGGGGAGATTTCCGTTTACCTCAATGTAATGTGGTCTCAGAGTTGTAATATTTAAGTAGAGGGGTGTGTGCGGTGCATGGGGGGCTTGCCCCCCTGCCTATGTTAGTTAGTTTTTATTTTTGTTTGCTTTGTTTTTTTTTTAAACGTTATTCGATGTTTTACTACATCGATCACTAGAGGTCGACCTTTAGTGATTCGATGTAGAAAGATTTTGATAACGTGATATAGACGCACAAGTGAGATATGATCTGAGTGACCCAGTCATAGATGTCTTTCTGTTCTTATGTTGCAGTATTCTTAACATGAGACATTTCTTTCCAAATGCAATCCCGACAGTCAGCCAGAATAGAAAAGACTTTAACCACTGCAAGGTACTTGGGACATTGCACATAGGCCAGCAGCTGACCTAGGCTGTAAAAGTGACAAACACATGTACCATCCCCAGAACTTCTCTGCTGCCAGTCCGAATGCCATCTGTAATCATTGTTCTGTTAGCTTGGGTGTTTGCTGGATACAGGAGATAAGTGCTCTGTTGGGGTTTTCTTATATATTTTTTGCTGCTGCTTTTTTTGCTGTGAGGTTACATGTCATCCAAAAAGGGCAAATAACAGTGCAGAGGACAAATTCCACATAAAGACAGTCACTATCAGTGTCTCTCCTGCTTAGGGCCAACCACAACCATAAGTCTTGCCCTATCTGTAAAGCATTCGATCCTAAGACCCTACATAGCTGCTTTTCCTCTCTTAATATTTATCTTGAGAATCAGAGACTGAGAATCAGAGACTGAAAAGGTTAGTGAGCGATGTTATGGAGGGTACATTGGGGTCTTCTGCTGAGCCTGCTATGAACAAGGCTACAAAGATTAGGCCTGAAGTTTCAGCTGTGCATCCCTTTCTGGACATCACTCTTGAGGCCGATGTAGGCAAGGAGACCTGTCTGGATTTTGGCTCAGGTTCTAAAAGGGGTACCACATCAGAGGCCATCATCCACCATGGACAAACGGGGAACAGAGTCTCATTATTTCAGAAGGCCCTCTAGGTGTTCCGCAGATTTTATTAATGGAGGATGTACCAATGAATGTCATTGAATGTAGGCCTATTGTCAGGTCTCTCCACCTTTCATAGGGCTGATGTTTCTCTTAAAAAGAAGCAGAAAACCAAACATGTCTCTGCTCCTCAGGACCCACCTGCTGATTGGCAAGCTTTCACACAAGGCTTGTTCAGTGCCTTTATGGCTCTTAAACATCCTTCAGGGGTTTCCCTTCCTAGTCCTCTTTTAACATCTTCATCACAGAAAAGCATTAGAGTGCAAGATTCTTCTGAAGAGGAGGATTCGATTACCTCCCCCTTGGAGTATGCTTCCCCTGAGGAAGAGTCCAGTGGCACAGAGTCTTCTGGTGAAGATATCACCTTTGGGGAGACTATTGCCAGGAAGATGGAGTATTTTGAGTGGGAGAGCTCTCCGGTTTCTGAGGTGCAGAAAAGGTACAATGACTTGCTGCAAATGGATTCTCCCTCTTCTTCAGCTGTGTCTCTGGTTTTACCAGCTTTTCCTGATGCCTTCTCTTCTGCATCAAAGTCGCTGGACTCTCAACTCCCTGCCCCTAAAAAGGCCAGACAGGTTCTATAAAGTTCCAGAGGACTGTAAATTTCTTTACAAATGTCCATTTGCAGATCAAGTGAGTTTTTGTGGCTGCTGTTTAACCTTCAAGACTATTGCCATCCACTTCTCTTCGCCCTTCAGGTAAAGAGAATAAGACATTGAAAAGGTAAAGAGAGTAAGGCCATGGAAAGGTTGGGAAAAAGGTTTATACCTCAGCCACCCTAGCTTTCTGTGCTATCAGTTACTAAACTCATATGGCCAAGTATTCTTTGGCTGTCCTTTCACAGGCTGTTCAGCTTCTCTCTGACCTTCCAGAGTTGGAAGTTAGGTCACAGCTTGCATCTGTTCTGGGGGCTTCCTCCCAGGTGGCATGCCACTCAATTAAATGCAGCTATGATGTATCTGAAGCATCTGCTGGAGCAGCTGCATCTGGCTCTGTTTTGAGGAGACGCTCCTGGTTGAGGCTTCAACCACTTCCAGATGACTTCAAAGCTAAATTACTGGATGCTCCTTACATAGTAAGGCTTTGTTTGGAGCTGCAGCAGACTTGTTAAAGCCCTTGCAGTAGAAAGGTAAAGAATTACAGAACCTGCAACACATATTTGTGTCTCTGGTTCCTAAATTCCAAAAGAATTACCCAGCTAAAATTCCTTTTGTTAGAAAACAATCTCGTACTCCTTCCAGAAATAAGAGGGGTATTAGGAAACCTACTGCTTCCAAATCTTCTCAGCCTTCTGCCCAAAAAATGCCTTTACCAGACAAGCCAGGTAGTCTGCGACTACCAGCCTTTTCTCAGCCACTTTCCTCTCTCTGCGTCTTTCCCTATTCCTTCCAGTCTGGGAGCATATCACTCAAGATTCATGGGTTCTCTCCATTATCCACAAAGGGTATTTCATGGTGTGGAAAACTCTTCCATCTTTCATGGGCATTCCTAAACCACCTTGGGAGCAACTACAGTTTTTCCAGAGCTGCTGCAGGTATTGAAATCCAAGGGAACTATTCAAGAGGTTCTACTGCACCAAAGGAGAAGAGGTTTCTACTCCAGGATGTTCCTTCCCAGGAAAGATGGCCCTTGGAGACCCATTCTGGATCTTTCACACCTCAACACCTTTCTAAATGTCACAAACTTCTGCATGCTTTTTCTGCCTGCCTTGTTTCCTCTGATCCTTCCACAGACTTTTGTGGTCTCCCTGGGCATTAAGGATGCTTACCTTCACACTCCAATCCATTCCCTTTCAGGAAATATTTGTTTTTCCTGTTACTTCATCACATTTTCAGTTCTCTGCTTTGCCCTTTGGTGTCTCTGTGGTACCATGGGTATTTACAAAATACTTGGCTCCTGTGATTGCTTATTGCAGACTCCAGGATGCACAGATCTTTCCATATCTGGACAATTTCCTGCTCTAGGCACTCCTTCCAGAGACCTTCCAACAGAATTTCCATGTCACTATTTCTCTTCTACAAGACTGGGTTTCGCAATAAACTTCCAAAAATCTTTCTTCACCCCATCATAGGACCATGTCTTCCTGGAGTGTAGAATCTAGACTGATCGCATGTTGACCTCCCTACCCTCCCAGAAAATTCTGTCTCCAACATCTCCATGCTACCTCTGGCCAACGTTCACATGAGGAAATTTCAGTGGTACCTCAAGTCAGTTTGGAGTGAACATGCACACCCACTGGACTTTGTTGTCCCGCTTCTTCCTTGTCTGAAGAGAGAACATCATTGGTGGATTCATCAGATTTCCCTGAATCCAGGCCATCCTCTGCATCCTCCTCTTCCAGTGCAGGAGTTGTTCACAGATGCCTCAGACATGGGCTTGAGTGCAGCCTTTGCATCCTGCAAGGTTCAAGGCCTTTGGTCCCTTTCTGAAAGGACAGAGCACATAAACATAAGAGATGAGATCCCTGCTGTTGGCATTACAGACCTTTTACTCTCTTTTTCATCCAGGTCCTCTAAAACCATTTACAGACAGCACCACAGTTCTTTGGTATGTAGAAAAATGGGGAGGGGGTGCAAAAAAACATACCTTCTGTGCAGGCTAGCCCTGATGGCATGGGAACTGGCTACTCAGTACCAGGTCACCCTTCAGGCAGTGTACCTGTCCTCCAATCAGAATGTAGTGACAGCCTGAGCAAGTCCATGACTCAATCCTACTAATGGATGCTTCACAGGGATGTGTTTCTGGACATTCTCCACTGATGGCATATTCCTCAAGTAGATCTGTTTGCATCCCCTTTGAACAGACAACTTCCAACATTTTGTGCCAGAGTTCTAGGTCCTCTGGTGTGGAAGGTGGATGCCATTTCTTTCTCAAGGAAGGGGAATGTTTCTGTATGCATTTACCCCCTTTCCTCTTATTCAGAAAGCTTTGCTGAAGATTCAGGAGGACAAACCAAAAAGTTTGGCCAAGACGGCCTTGGTTCCATCTTCTACAAGTTGTCTCACAGGGTGGATCTTCTCACACAAGACAAGGGATCTCTTGTACACCCACACCTGTCATCTGTACATCTGACATTGTGGGTGATAGGCTTCTGATTCCTTTCAGACACCTCTTTTCAGAGGACATGATTTTGGTTCTGCAGGAGGCCAGAAAACCCAGTACTAGGAAATCCTACTTATCCAAATAGAAGAAGTTTTTCTTGTCCTGTGTCTTCCTCGTAAACTAGACCCGCTTTCTGTTAATGACCTTCTAGTTTTATCTTACTTGTGTGAACTGCTGAAGGCTAGGTTGGCTTTTTCCTTTGTGAAAGCTCATCGTCAGCCATTTCTGCTTGTTTGCCTTTGTCTCCTCTTTTGGCCTCTAAATTGGAGGCCAAACTCTTACTTAAAGGTGTCCTTCACATTAGACTTCCCAGGAAGCCTGCTCCTCCTCCTCCTTGGGACCTCAGTTGTGTCTTGGAAAAACTCACTGTGGCTCCATTTGAACTTGCAGCCACAGCTACTCTGCAACACTGTATTTGGAAGATTGTGCTGCTATTAGCCATTACTTCAACCAGGAGGGTCTCTGAGCTTCAAGCCTTGATGGCTTCTCCGATCTTCTGGGTTTTCCTTAAGGGTAGGGTTTCCTTGCATACTGACCCTTCTTTTATCCCCGAGGTTGTGAATGACTTGTCCCTTAACCAATCTGTTCATTTGCTAATGTTTTTCCCCCTCTCCACAATCATCTAGTGAGAAAGTTGTACACACCTTGGATGTGCATAGACAACTCAGGTTTTATTTGGATAAAACTAAGACCATCAGGAATTCTGATCAGCTTTGTTTCTTTTGATCCTAGGGCTCTGAGAATGCATGTTTCCAAGGAGACCATTTTCACTTGGATTTCTAAGGCTATTTCCTTTTGTTATGTTTTTCATGGTAAGAGCCTTTCTACTCCTGTTAAGCCTCATTCTTCGAGAACTGTGGCTTCTTCAGGTGCTTTTTTTCAAAAGTTTGGATACTAACGCCTTCTTGGAAGCAACTACCTTGTCTTCTGTTCATACCTTCACTAAACATTTTAAACTGGATAGCATCTGCATATTTTTGACAAAAAATACACCGAACCCACAGACATTGCCAACATCCTAGCTGACAGGTTCAGTGCAAACTTCTCCCCCCCCCCACCAAAAGGGCAAATATATCTATCCCAGCAGAGTGCTGCCCCCCTGACATCTCAGATGCTCAGGTAAGAGCCGCCCTCTCCAAAGCAAAAAACACAGCATCAGTGGGACCAGACGATGTCCCGGGCTGCGTCCTACATGAACTCCAAGAAGAACTAAACCCAAACATAAAACTACTGTTCAATCTCAGCCTTACTACAGGATATGTAACCAAAGAGTGGCGTACAGCAACAGTGGTCCCTCTCCACAAAGGTGGTGCCTCAACGGATCCTGGAAACTATCGCCCCATAAGCCTGACTAGCTTGGTCTGCAAAGCTATGGAAAGGATCATCATGGACCTCATAAATAAAGATATTGGGGACCTACAGACACTGGATCCTACCCAGTTCGGCTTTGTTAAGGGCAGATCCTGCCTCTTAAACCTGGTCGATTTCTTTGAAACAGTCACCAAGGCCATTGACGAGGGGAAGGTGGTCCACACAGCCTACCTGGACCTCGCAAAAGCCTTTGATACAATACCCCACTCGGGCATTATAGATAAGCTCACCAACTTAAATATAAACCCCTATGTCACTAGATGGGTTACAAACTGGCTCAAGGACAGAACCCACATGGTTGAAATTGCTGGAGCCATGTCAGACTCCAAACCAGTTACAAGTGGTGTCCCACAAGGCTCAATCCTGGGACCTCTCTTGTTCGGTATATATTTCTCGGAGGTACAGGCCAACACGGAAGGGCTGTGGCTGACCAAGTTCGCAGATGACTGCAAACTGGGCGCCATAATTGACTCTCCAGCCGACACAAGCATCCCCCAAAAGGGCCTTATAGAAACAGACAACTGGTGCCAGAGCCATAGCCTCAAGCTAAACGCCAAAAAGTATATAGTCATCCCCTTTGGCAAAAACAAAGTGCCCACAAATTACCACGTAGGTGGTAATCCATTAAGTACAGAAGTAATTAGGGACCCAAGTTGATAGCAATCTCTCATTTGACAACCACGTGGCCAAAGTGGTTAGAAAAACATTTTATATAGCCCACCTAATCATGAAGGGATTCACATCTAGATCAGGGGAGGTCATCGTGCCTCTTTACTCATCCCTCATCAGGCCCATAATTGAGTACAATGCCCCTTTTGGGATGTACCTTACCAGACACCTGCAGCAACTGGAAAGACCCCAAAAGTACCTCACCAAGAGGATCAAAGGGCTCAAACAGATGCCATATGCTGCCCGGTTAAAGAAACTCCAGCTTTACTCAGTGGCATACTGCCTGCTCAGAGGCGATCTGTGCCTGACGTATAAAGCCATGTCCAACCCGGAATTAATGGACATGCTGCACTTCAGAAAATCCAAATCCCATTGAGCTAAGCGCTCGAGAGACTTGAACCTCAGCACTGAAATAAATAGGATATGCTGGAGGGACAGATTCATAACCCAGAGGCTCCCTTCACTCTGGAATAAAATCCCAGTCCAGGTTAGGCAGAGTCCCTCATTGACTCTCTTCAAGAGGAATCTTGATGAGTGGATGGGAGATCGTAGGTTTACCCCGGGTATCACTTCTGTGTCACTGTTAGACAGAGGCACAGTATACTAACCTCAAAAAAGGGCATAGCAAAATTAATTTAAAATGGGTGGCAAAAGCCAAACACACTCTGGCTAGGCTTATAAATGCCCTAGGGCAGATAGCCTAGTATGAACCTATAAAGCTGACTTTGCTAGAGCCATTCTGCATGATTTTTTATAAAGTGCCACTGCTCCTTCCCCTTCCTTTCTTCTTCAAGAGCTTTGGTACTCTCCCTCATGTTAAGAATACTGCAACATAAGAATAGAAGGACATAGAATAGTTGTGCAAAATCTTACCATAACCATAGATTCCCTACACTTCTATGTTGCAGTATTCTATCCCTCCCACCTTCCCCTGGTTTTTGTCTTTTCCCCTAGATGTATCCTTACCTCGCTTTGTTTCTTAGGGTTCTCTTCTTACTGGGGCATTCACTTCTTAGGATGGTACATGTAGATGTCACTTTTATGGTCTATGCTGGCTGCTGGCCTACATACAACGTCCCATGTACCTTGCAGTGGTTAAAGTCTTTTGTATACTAGCCGAATGTCTGGACTGCCTTTGGCAGTGAATCCCTCATGTTAAGAATACTGCAACATAGAAGAGAAGGGCATCTGTGGTTATGGTAAGATTTTATACAAACATTCTTTCTTTGTAGTACATGTACAGCTGTTATGATGTACTACTAGTTGCAGAAGAAAAAAGTATAGGAGCACAAAGTATTTTACAGTTTTGAAAGTAGTCAAACACCAGGCACTGCCATACATTGCAAAGTGCACCACTTACAGATGGCAGCTGTTAAACACTTCAGTCTGCCTGTTATATGTATGGCAACAAAAAAGTGTTTTATAGTTTTGAAAGCGGTTACCATTTCCCCAGCACAGTGGTGGTTGTTGTGTTTGCTTCAGTATGTGACTAGGACATTAGCACCCCTAAAGGCTGTATAACAGAAGTTGTTATGTGACTTTTTAACATCAGAGAGGTGTAAGACAAGACTTTTTTTTCCGTTTTTAGATTGCAATCAGGATGCTTTGTGTAGTACAGTGTATTGCTGGGTACACTGTTCCAGCCATAGTAAAACAATCTTTAGTAATTGCTTGCATACTAGGCAAATTTTTAGTGTTTCAAATAACTGCAGGTCAGTACAAGAATACTAAACTTATAATAGTTTAACATTTCTTTAATACAGAATGTGCATCTTTCAACGTGGTTGGAAAATAAGTGAAACTCAAATAGGACAAAATAATCTTCGCAATTTATCTTCATGGTTGAATATGTGATCCAAATGTAAAGTAACTTTAAAGACCTTTTACAACCCCTTGTTTTTAAATGTTCATCAGTTAAACCATTCCTCAGTGTGAAATTATTTAAATTATCTCTTACAATATTTCAGCTGTCACAACACTTGTTGGATATTCTGCAATATTCAAAATTCTTGCAAAAGCATTAAACTAAGTAAATAAATATATGCCCCTCTTGTAAAATAGTATATTTCATAATTTCAGTAATGTTACTGAATAGCATATTTACTTCGGCATTCCCAGGTTTTATCAGTCAGAGATGAACCACCTTTCCAAAATATTCAGACTCGAAGTCCCACTTGAAATACATTTCTGTTCATAAAGTTTCAAGGTCAGACAATTAGATACCATCTCTGTCCTACTGTGTTACACAGAAACAATTTTCCTTTTCCATGTGACTCCTATTACTCCTCCTATACCTCTTTCATCTCCACCAAGAAGGCAAAGTCACCCTCATTTACAGATCTCATCTATTAAGTCTCCATTACTTCGTTGAATGATAAGTTAGCGCTTCCCCAGTATTTGTAAATGTCAGCGTTCCCTCTGTTGGAAGAAAGGAAAGAAAAGTAACATTTTCAGCACAACTTGGAATGGCAACCTAAATTTCAGTTTGTCTTTTACTCTCCTTAACATCATCTGTAAACTGCAGCCTCTGCCAAAAATTTATAGTGGAATAATCATGATTTACTTGCATCACTTGACCTGCTACTATACATTTTCTCCCTTGTTACAGTAAGCCACAGTACCTGTTCCTTATTATATGTAGTACTGCTATTTGGGAAGCCACTAGTACTGAGAGGCAAGCATGTTCTCTGTGGCTGTTTGACTGTCCTCTCCAGGCAAGGGAGCACCACTCTTATGGTATTGGAGGAGGGATGGGACATTGTTCCTTTGTGAAGATTGATTTGCTGGAAAAGGGTCATTTTTCATGGTTCTTTTTTCTGAGCGATCTCCTAGGAGAAACTAACATAAAATTGGGTGTTTTTATTCCATCTGTAACCTCCTCACCTAGGGGACACAAAAATAATTGGCTAGATTTTGCTAAGGGATTATTTGAAGATTTCATTCTTGACATTCTGAGTCATTCCGTAATTTTAACAGAAAAGATTTTTTTCCTTTGTCTCAGATTCTGATTCTCAGTCTGAGATAGAGGAATTAGACTTGCACTCTGTTTCTGAAGATGTTGAACTTTAGATCACTGTTGCAGTAGTCTAAACTATATGAATTATTTCCTGCCAAGGATATGATAACTGTGCAACTTCCAAAGTGTAGGGGCACTTTCTACAAATCTGAGCTGAACTGCTCAGAGGGAGCAATATAAAGTCAGTGGCTGTGACCCCAGACTTTCAGGAACTTCTTGCTGTTAAAATGTGCTGTTCCATGCAGGCTTCAGGTGATCAGTGGTCAGCTAATGCTTCTCCAAGTCTGGGCAGATAGGCTCCCCATTGGGGAAATACCTTCCACTTTGTTGTCTTTTTTTTTTTTTTTTTTTTTTTTTTTTTTTTTTTTTGTGTGGAAACAAGCATACCTTTCTGTGAGAAATTATTGCTAGAGGCTAGGACTGGTGTTTTGTGTGGTTGTCTCTAAAAAGACTACATTAAAACTTTTATATTTTTGTCAGGGTTTCATGTTGAAAAATTCCTTTCAAATTTCTATTTTATTGCAAGAAAAAGGTTTTTACTTTCTGTCATTATTATAGTTTGGTACTAGGACTAGTGGTGGTGCTGCGGTAGCGTTGTCGCCTCACAGTAAGACGCTGACTGGTTCGACTGTCAGCAAGAGCATCTTCTGCGTGGAGACATGCGTGAATGGGTGTACCTTCGTTGAAGGTCATGCGTTAGGGCTGGCAACTCAGCACGTAAAAATCAACTGTCAATCATTAGCGGACCGGAGTTCCGCTGTGGCGACCCTTAATCAGGAAAAGCCGAAAGACACAACAGCTAGGACTAGTGGTGTTGGAGATTGTCACTAAAATTTTACCTCAAAACATAAATTTTCTATCATGTTGTAGTACTGACCATCCAAGGGTCCACTAACCACTTGTCATGCACTTTTATCAGTAGAGATCTGGACCATGCTTCAGGCTCTTCATTTTTTCCTTCCCTGATCAGCAAAAAGAAAAAAAGTAGTACATGATTCTTCAGTCTTGAAGCCAGTTTCCTCTTCACCTCAACCACTGATGGATGACTCTGCTGTGGCCATTTCAGGCACTTCACACCACTCATCACTTTCTCTCAGTCCCTCTGATGTTTCTTAAGAAGCCGATAAGGACTGAGAAACAAACACATCCATTAAGGCTCTGTAGCTGTTTTCTCTTTGCAAGGGAGAACCACAGTTCTGAGTCTTAGAAATGGAGGTAGACAGTGCTGTACTTCATATCCACTCTGATGCAGTTGATTCCTGGGGAAGGGACTGTCTTTTTTTCTGGAGGGTCTCCCAAGAAAAGGAAACATAAAGCCAGGTATTTTCTTCACTTTTATCACATATGATAGATGGGGAAGATTGGCTGTGTTTTGTTAGGGGTTTATTGCAAGTCTTACAGTCTGCATTCCGAGACTTCCCTGAATTTAAAAAGAAAAAGGCTTTCTTTCTCTCTGATTCTGATTTAGTATCAGGGACATGAATTAGATTTAGATTATGTTTCTCAAGTTTTTACCCAGCAGGTTGGGAAATCTAACTCTAAGGAAAGTTTTTTGTTTTGGATTCCTCTCTTGAAGGGTTATCCTTTTTGATACTATTGCTAGAATGAAGTAGTCATTTCAGTAGGAGGAAAAAGAAGTACTAGAACCCTAGCAAAGATAGTATGGCTTATTACGGGTGGATTTTCCTCAATCTGCAGCTATTCCTGCTGTTTTGCTAACCCTAGAGGATACTGTATCTGCAGCTAACAGTTTGCCTGGCAAGTCCGCCTTCTGTCCCTAAGAAGTTAGACAAATTTATATAAGGTTCTTTAGGCCCCAGAATTTATTTTTTTTAAAACCCAGATCAGACCTTGAATGATCTCTGTGTCAGAACTCTGTCTGATAAGACATGTTTTGGCAGCTAACCATATTCCTTATGTTAGAGATCGGAAAACCTTTGATAGGTTTGGGAAGACTGTTTATATCTCTTATTGTATATATGCCTCTAAGCCGCGGTGGTGCAGCGGTAGCATTGTCGCCACACAGCAACAGGTTCTCCCGTTCGATTCTCGGCTGGAGTGCCTTCTGTGTGGAATCTGCATGTCCTCCCCGCGGTCGAGTGGCGTTTGAAAGACATGCGTGAATGGGCTTGCTTTCATTAAAGGTTGGGCATGGGGCTGGAACCTCAGCACCGTAAAAATCTACTGCCAATCATTAGCAGACTGGAGTTCCGCTGTTGCGACCCCTAACCGGGAAAAGCCGAAACAACGTTGTATATATACCTCTGTACAGAAATGTTTTTGTCATTTGTTGTATTTGTACTGTTATGTTGTGGAGCTTTTCTCCCCGGGCCTCCGCTGTAAATGGACCTTGTTCCAGTCAGACTTTCCCGGTAAACAAATGTAAAACAAAATAAAATACACCCTAGTCTTCATAATAGTGAATTGATAGGCTCACATGTCTGTGTCTGCTGGCTTCCTTTAACAATATGAGAAAGTTCATTGCTGAGCTCTCTTTTTCAGAGATTGTGTCTCTGGCCACGATGGTGCAGTGGTTAGTGTTGTTGCCTCACAGCAAGAGGTTCTCCGGTTTGATTCTCAGCTGGAGCACCGTCTGTGTAGAGTCTGCATCTCCCTGCAGTCCAGTAAGTTTTAAAGACATGCAGTAGGTGAGTCTGTGTGTATGTCTTCTGTGAAGGCTGGGCGCCGGGCTGGCACCTACACACTGTAAAAACTTCACTGGCAGTCAGTCTGAAGACTGGTGATCCACTCTGGCAACTCCTAACGGGAGAAGCCGAAAGACTGAAGTTCCTATGTCTCTGGTAACTGAACATTCTCCTAAATATTCTTATGACACTGATGATGCTGTTTCTTCAGCAACTGCCACTGGAATGGTGATGAGTAGATTTTCCTGGCTACATTCTCAGAATCTACCAGAGGATGTCAAAGCTGAACTCCTGAAAGTTTGGATAAAGTGGTATTATTTTTTTGCTCTTCCTGTGTTGAGGTCTTTAGCCCTCTGTGCCAAAGTACAATAAAATCTTTCCTTCCAGCTCAGGTTCTTTTCACTGGAAACAAAATAAATAATCTTTGCAAGGCATGGGAAGCAGAATTTCAGAAAGGAATGGCAGGAAAGTTAAAAAAATAAGATCCTCCCTGAACCATGGACAGTCTTAAAAAAATGGAGTGTATGCCTCTTCATGTTTTCTCTCCCCACACCCTAGCATTCCAGTAAAACATCTGGGCCTTCACTTCTGTCTGCAGTAGCAGCTAACATTAGACATTTGGGTTCTAAGAATCATTCAAAATGCTACAACTGGCAGTGGGACTCCCATTCTCCTTTTAAAGGGAATCCTCTGCATCACTCCAGGCAAACTCCATGTTTGCTCATATCCTGTATCAAATGCTATTTCAGAGAGTTATATAATCTGTTCTCCCAGATTAAAGAGGGAAAGGGTTCTATTCAAGAATCTATCTGGCACCAAAGAAAGAGGGAACTTTGAGACCTGTTCTTGACCTTTCTTTACTAAGCAATCACATAAAAATCCAAAAATTCAAAATGCTTTGTCTGCAGTCCTTGTTTTTTCTCAGTCCTGGGTCCAAAACCTGTTAGTGCGGCTGTTCATTGATAAACCTGTGGGTAAAGAGGTTAAAACAGTAGCAAATTGTTAAGAGCAGAAATCTCAGTTATAAAATCTTGGAGCTCGATCATTCATTTGTTAAAAGCCTTTATTGGTATCTTCAAAGGAAACAGTCCGAGCACTGTTCAGTGCACGAACCGTGAACTGGGACTTCAGACTGAGAGACCTGGCTGATGAGGATTTCAGCTCTTAGCCATTTTGACATTTTTAACCTCTTTCCCTGTAGGTGAGATGCCAGGACCTTATCCAAAGGTTCGGATTGAGTCTGCCACACAAGAAAGCCTAAAGTTGGCAAAAAAACAGGACTGGTAGCTGAATGACCATATACCAATTTAATGACCATCCCCAAGGGAAGGCAATTTAGAGCTTAATGTCTACGCTTCATAACACCTAATAAGTCTGGATTAGATAATAGAACTTAATATTTTTAATAAAAACTTGATATTTTAATAAAGATTATTTAACGTTTTCAATATTGAACATACTCCTTCATTCGACAGCTTATGATAGAGTAAAACCTCATTGACGAAGAAGATGTGAGTGAGTTAAGCAGTAATTTTTTGTTTATTCCCTCCCTTTAGAAGGGCAATTCTCACTCCAATGGGACATTGCTTTTGTTCCTGATCTAAGTAACTTTGGCTTTAAAAGATGCTTATCATCATGTTCTAATTCTCAAAGGTTTCAGACATGTTTTGCACTTTACTGTGGTTTGTATTTTCAATTTTATGCTTTACCGTTTGACTTCCCTACATCTCCAAGGGTATTTGCAAAATGCCTGTCTCCTGTAATAGCCCATTGAAGGCTTTAGGGCATTCACATTTTTCCATATTTGGATGACTGCCTCATTTTTGCAGATTATTTTCCAAGTTGCCAAGAATCTCTGGACTGGATAAAGAAACTTTTTTTTTCTCAAGCTAGAATTCAAGTGACATAGAGAAATCTTCTCTTTTTCCATCACACAAGATAGCGTTTCTGGGGTGTCTCCTGGAGATATCTCTTATAGTTTTTCATCCTGTGCACAAAGAACACTTTCTGATACTCTTCAACCAGTCTCTGACATCTGCCAGAAAATATCTCAGGATTCTGGGACTCATGGCCCCTACAATTTTCACATGTGGAAAATTCCATGGTTCCTCAAATCAGTTTGGACCAAACACCAGTACCCGGTGTCATTTCAGACTCCAGTTCTGGAATTTGTAAAAATGGAAGTTAGTTGGTGGTTGGATCAAATATCTGTCAACCCAGGTGTACCCTTTTCCCTACCAGATCCTACTCGGTCTGTAACCACAGATGCCTCAGAGTTTCCTTAGGAAGTTGTATCCAAGCTGTGAAAGTTCTGGGTTTGTGGAACAAGCAGGACAAAGTGAAACAGATATATGTGATGGAAATTATGGCTCTAATCAATGCTGTCAAATTTCTAATTCATCTTTGAGTTCCAGATCCTCTATTGTTAATCACAGAGAGCATCACGGTCGATGTGGTGTGTAAACAAATGGAGGCTGATATCCTACCCCTTTTGCATAATAGTTGTGGTAGCCTGAAAACTAGCAATTTGGCGCAATCTATCTCTACAGGCTACTTACATTCCATCAGAACAAAACATTGTTTTGGGCAAGCTGAGCAGAACCAGGACAAGCTGAGCAGAACCAGGACAGATTCCCATGAATGTAAGTCCAACCCGGGGGGAGTCTTCCAGGAATTGATCCATCTATAAGGAACTCCTCAAATGGGTCATTTTGCCTTCATTCACATAAGACAGTTTAAAAAATGCTGCTTCAGGAGTCCGTGCATATAGACCTGGAAGATAAGTGCCCTTTCATTCTCATGGACAGGAATGTTTCTGTATGCCTTTCCATCATTCTCTCTGATAACTAGGGATGTATTTTAGTCCCACTGCTGCAGTAGCCTTTAGGCTGTATGGGTTGTATCTTGTCCAAGGCACACAACAATCAACCAGCTTCCAAAAGCTCTGGCTCCCTCTGTCATTTACACTATTATGCTTGCTGATTGGTCCTGAGAAGGGAAAATCAGAAGTAAGAGTTGAAAATCTTAAGTCACTTATTGCCAGCTTGTGAAGAAGCAGCTCAGAGGTTTCATAAGAACAATAGCCAGTAATTTAGCTCTTTTTCTGGCAGATTAGTCCACTTTGGGGAACCTTTTCTCACAGGAAAAATAATATTTCAGTCTATATTCTATGATAAAAGAAAAAAGTTGTTTTTTTTTTAATTTTATTTATTTAGTAGTTCTGACCTTTAAGAAACCTGGTATTACTTGAGTATTGGAAATTTCCTGTCAGGGACTTCTATTTTTAGCTTACCCTTATTTCAGAGCTTATTTGTGAGGAAATGTACTGCTTATGTATACTTTAGTGTGTTTAAAGTTTTGTAAAGGGAAGCATTTCATTTGGGACAGGGAATCAGATGAGTGAACTAGTGCTTGTTTTCATAATGTGGCAACTTACCTGCCCTTATTTTCTGTCAGACTAACTTTATTCTAAAGGAGTTTCTGACAGAATATTTCTGTGCTGCATATGCATTATTGTGTCTGGGAGGCATTTAATGTGTGTAAGTGTGCTGTTTGTGAAAACTGTTAAGACAATTTACCGTCTGACCAACTAATTTCAGTGATTTTATTCCCATCTGATGCATCCTCCTTGGTCACAGCATGGGTGCTTACCCTGCTCCTGTTGGTCTGACTTCTGCTGTTTCTAGAAAGAAAAAAACTTACCAGATAACCCTTGCTAACTCCACAGGCTCAGTCTTTTCCTTAGCTGACTGTGGGTGATTGTGTAGTGGCCAGCAGGCATTCTTCAGACCACTCACTTACTTCTCTAGCTTCCTCTGGTGTAGTCCTTTCTGCCACCACAAACCAAGGATCAGCTGCATCCTCTTCAGCTGTTCCAATGTCCAAGATGGACATGGAAGAACCGTCTTTACTAAGGTGCAGAAATTTACCAGGGGGTGCTGTCGGATGTGCCTGGGGAAAAGACCTCTTATTTTGGAAGACATTCCTTTTCCAGGTTTGTCACTTAAAATACCTGCAAAGAAAAAACTTTGTTTATCTGATGATTTTTTTCTTACCTTAGCCAAAAAAATTGTTAGAAACAGTCCATCCTGGTATACAGAATACAGTACCTGTAAATCAGTTCAGTCAAAATATTCCTGAGGAAGGCGTATTAAATGATTGTAACATAGACTTCTACAGATTCACAAGACTGAAACTCTGATGCATTGGAAAACTGTTTCTCACAACCTCCTTTAGAAGAAATTTCTTTTTCTTGGATTATTGCCAGGATGACTGAAGTGTTTTTATGGTAGCAAATATTCTCATGAATTGAGAAGATATTGTGATATGTAACAAGTGTGTGTGCCTCATTGTGTGCCTTTTTCTCCTCTAGTCCCAGTCTTGGAAGATGTATACAGTACTGCTGGTAACAACCCTGATGCACAGTCTTCAGTCCCCAAAAAAAAGCAGATAGGCTTTACAAAGTTTATCAAACTAACGAGCACTTTTCTCACCTTAGGACTGCAACGTTATCAACATATATATCACCTGCAGAGATCAGGTTACAAGTCTCACTCATCCCTTAACCATTGGATAAGGAGTGATGATTTTGGACAGATTTTGTTCGAGAATGTTTTTTTCTTCCACTTCAGCATATAGAATTCTTAACTGTCAGATCCATATATCGAAGATTGTCCTTTTTTTTGTATAGACAGTTTAAGAGACCTAGCTACCCCTGTTTCCCCCGAGGGTAGTGCCTATCTGAATTCTGTTGTTTCCAACATTTCCCAGGTATATAAACATACCTTAAAGAATGTGTATGATTGTGCAGATATTGTGTCTTGGGCCTCTGCTTCTCCTACTGTTTTGAGGAGGTATGCTTGGGTATGAAAGCAAACATTTTCTGATGGAGTAGAGCCTGAAATTTTGAATTCAACTTTAGGTAAGGAGGTTTCATTTGGTTCACCTGTTAATCATGTCCTCAATTTGATGAGAGGGGGAAATTAATTTAGGGGTAGTCTAAGATTTTTCAGCCTCGACCTTACAGATCTCTTAGGTCCTCTTTCATACCTATGAAACAGAACACAGTCCATGCCCTGTCAGGCCAAACTGGAACATAAGAGATGACAAGAGGGGAATGATAAGATTAAGAATATTTTCCTAAAAAAGGTCAGCCTACAACTTCAGAATGACTGTGCCAGTATTCTTCTTCTCTCCTCTCCTACCCTATCCCTCAAAACCTGTCCAACAAATGGAAGTGGCTGTGTACATTCTCCTTTGGCAACAGATTGTGACAGATACATGGCTGTTAAAGCTACTTCAGGAAGGTTACAGTTGGCACTGGACTCATAAACCTTCTTTCACTGAAGTTCGTTCCTCCCAACCATACAAACCAAACAGAATTTTTTCCTCCAGGTTCTTCAGCATTTTCCCAATGTAGGAGTCCTAGAACCAGTGCCATTAAATCAAAGGGGCAGCAACTTCTATTTCATAATGTTTCTGGTGTCAAAGAAAGTGACTTCTTGCAGACCAGTTCTAGGTCTTTCCTTCCTGAATCTGTATGTGAAAGTTGTTCATTTGATCACTGCTGCACTAGCCTAAGCTATATGGGTTATGTCCTGCCAAGGACATAACGGACAACCACATTCTAAAGCATCAGGACATTTTCCACTCTCCCAAACTATTTGATACACCGATCTGAACTGACCAAAAGTTAGGGTTAGGCATCAACTCTTCAGAGCTTTCCTGTTGCCAAAGAGAGTGCTCCTTTGTGGGCTTTCGAAGGTCAAGTTCATCTAACACTTTTCTGTTACTAGACAGATAAGTTCCCTTTGGAGAAAAAAAAGTCCACATTATTAACAGAAAGGTAACTTTTTTCTGTAATATGTCTGTTTTAGCTAGAAAAAAGTATTTTTGTTGACCGTCATGTGACTTTTGTTCACTTTTTAAAATGGGAGTGCTACTTTTTTTACTTTTGAGGTAAAAAGTTGTTAAAACTAATTTAAAGCTACATTTTGTGGAGACACTGGTATTATTTTACTTTTTTGGGGGGTGGGGTAAGGTTTAAATTGCTTTTTACTGTTTGTTTTCAGGGAAAAAGGGGATGCAGTGGTACAGCTGTTTGCATCCTCATCTAAGAGCAAGAGGTTCTCTGGTTTGATTCTCAGCTGGGGTGCCTTCTGTGCAGAGTCGGCGTGTCCTCCCTGCTTTCGCGTGGGTTTCCTCTGGGTGCTCTGGTTATCTCCTATATTCCAAAGACATGCATCTGGAGTATTTCTTCCAAGGCCTCTACTGAAAATGGGCTCTGTCCCTTTCAGACTTTCCCAGTAAACAAATGTTAAATAATTAAAAAACTTACTTTTTTACAAATTGTCTGTTTTATCTACTGTTGCTAATTAGCTTCCCTGGGAATTGGGCACCTTTTTTGTCTTAAACATGGAACAAACCTACTGGTTGTTCCTTCTAGCCACAAAAAGAAAGATTGTTAAACACCATTTGCCACCATAGCAGTCTGATATGTTGCCTCAGCTGCAGGTAGGTGACACTGCTGAGGCGAAAGCTGGTTCATCAGACCACTCATCTCTTTTCCTTTGCTCCTGCTTGTGTAATCCATATAACTGCCATAGACCAAGCATTACACATGTTCTGTCTGGCTGTAGATTTGCCCTAGCTGGCAGGGGAGAAGCACTTTTGTCGGTCCTGGAAGGAGGGATAGGAAATGCCTTTCTGCTTAGCTAGAAACTGCACCCATCCCTAGGGAGGTGATTGTTGGTTCTATTTCTTCAGGAATCCCCGTTATAAAGAAATTAAAAACTAAATGTGTTCTACTGTCTCCATAACATTGGAGAGGAGTAAGTAATTGGACTTAGCTCGTGGCTTAGTAAAGCTCTTGGCCCTTCTTATATGGCTGGTTATGTTAAAAGAAAAAAGGATTCTTCTTGTCCTGAAGAGAATCAATAGTTTGAACCTCAAAATGAAAGTGAAGGGACAGATGAAGTAATATCAACGCAGATTTCTGATTCAGGGGGGCAGAGCCTAGATGGCCAACTGGTAACAGCTTTTTTCTTGAGCTCCACATCAGCTACTAAGAAACAGGACAATTATTACTTTAAAATTCTGTCAATAGCTCCTTAAAGTTATACAGTCTCTTTGGGAATGTACAGTCTACTAGATTCTCAACATTGGAGTCATTTCTTAAAAAATTTCCTGTCAAAACTAATGATTATACAACTGAACAGAGACGAGCAACTCAAAATCTTCACATGCTGATTCCACATTAAGGAAGGATATCCAGTCTATCTGTACCACTCTCCAGGAATTGTCTCTAAAAATGGATAGATTTACTGACAACCTTGAAACTTTAAAGATGAACTGTCAACAACAAACTGATGTTCTGAAGGAAATACTCCAGCAGCAACAATCCAAAATTCTGAACATTGAAACTTCATCGAATGACATAGACGAAAGGCTGGAAGAAGATGAATCCCACTGTGAGACCATACTGCAACAAAATAACTGGCTGATAAATAAAGTAGACAACATCGAAAACAGAGAGAGGAGAACAAATATTAGAATTTTTGGTCTCCCTGAAAAAACAGAAGGAGAAGATATTATTTCCTTCCTAAATTCCTGGCTACCTGAATTCTTAGACTTAAAAGAATGTATGTCCTATGGGATCGAGAGAGCACACAGAGCCGTAGGGAAAACTATTTCTTCTTCCCCTAATGCTTCTCCAAGATCTATTGTAGTGACGTTTCTATCCTTCTTAGATAAAAAACTTATTCTGAGAACAGCTTGGAGGAAAAGTTCCTTGTCCTTCAAAGGAAACCAAATAAGGCTAGACAATGATTATTCCACAAGTGTCCTGGAAATGAGAAAAAGCTCTTGGCCATTGGTAAGGCTTTTAAAATTAAAGCACAACTAGTCTATGCAGCCAAAATCAAAGTCTATCATCAGAATGAGATGAGATCCTTCAACAGTATAGAAGACATTTAGTCAAAACAATAACATCATCACAATCCCAGAAGGTATGGACTGGACACCATCTATGACCCTTAAAAGATCATCTGAGAAAAACAACTGGACAGATGTAAGAAAGAAGAAAATGAAAACTGGAGTCAAAGTCACTGGACTTTTTAATTCTCTCAAAGATCAAGCTAAGTCATAAAATGTTTATAGATACCTAGACCTAAAGAAGTATGTATCGTTACTTTACTTATCTTACATATGTCTGTATAAAATTTGTAATTTAAAATTAATAATACTATATTCCTATTAGATACAATTGGCAGTGATGCCCAAGATATACGACTAGATGAATTCTGCACATGTGTTCATTTGCTTACTGAATTGTCTTTCCTTTTTTTTTTTTTTTTTTTTTGACTTGTTAAGGAAGGAAGAGAGAAGTGGGGTAGGAGGATGCTTGAAACAGGTAATTTTGTAGCTGTCTGCTTGTTTGGTAGTCTGAGGTGGAAATTTTAGTGTTTGGTTTTGGGTACGCAACGCAAGGAACTCTTGGTGTATTTTATTTGTTTTGGTTTTTTTTTGAAAATGTTTCAAGTATTCTGTCATTATAAGACTTCAGCATGTTATGTTTTTTTTTTCTCGATCCCATTTACAGCTTAGCGTTTTAACATTCTAAACTGTCTTTTCTCTCTTTCATGAGAAAAGTAATCACAAGCATTGCTCTGAATTCAAAGGTTGTTTCTACCCTCTTTTTTCACTCAAGCACTCTCGTGCCTGTCTGTAAACTGAGCTTTGTTTAACATTATGAAGCTTATCTGAATTGCCTTTGAGTACTGTGTCAAAAATCTGTGGTCA
The DNA here is from genome assembly GCF_019279795.1 of Protopterus annectens. NCBI lineage: Eukaryota > Metazoa > Chordata > Ceratodontiformes > Protopteridae > Protopterus > Protopterus annectens. The sequence continues at coordinate 419,925,698 of NC_056742.1, forward strand.
GCTATACGAGTGTTGCTGACATGAAACGGGGATTTTCTTTGTCCGTCTTGCTGATTAACAGCCCGTAGTTACTTGAACATAATACCAATAAATCAGTAAACTAAATGTTAGAAACCATGATGATTATTAACTTGATTCAAGTAAAATTAGCTAGAAAATGACTTCCATAATTTCCAAGGCGGGACTATGTAAATGGCGATGACATCACTGCTACATTATAAATCTCGAGTGCCTGGGAAGTATTCTGACAGGCTGCAATCACACATACAGTATTATAAAATCCACAGTCAGCTTTCAAAACGTTGGCTTCACATACCTATAATACCAACAGAAATACCAGTTAAATATTTCCCTAACAATCGTATTTCAGAATACTTTATAATTTATATGAATATTAAGTTGATTATCTGCTTTCAGTAGAAGGAAAGAGAAACTTTGAACTACAAAAAAAAAAAACAGTTCATCAACAGCTCCTAGCTTTAATGTCCTATGCTAATTGATAGACAAATTTATTCAACAGTGATGGAACTGCTCCTTATCAGTATCGTTCTAGTACAGGATACAAAGTTCAAGATCAGTATCGTTCTAGTACAGGATACAAAGTTCAAGCTTATCCCTTTTATGGAAATATTACTGTAAGAGTATCAAAATTACTTTAGTAGTAACAATATCAGAAATAAATCTGCGCATATTGACAGCTGGACATTCGTTCACCACCTGAAATAGCGAACAATGACTCTCAAATAAGCCACTACATTCTGTATAAAATGTTGTTCCTTGAATTGGCATAACAGCACCCCAATAGGTGATTTAATGTCTATTTGGACATAAACTATATGACATCCCTAGACACTCACCTAAACAAGATCTCATTTCTTCCAGAAAATCACATTATATTACTAAATCCAATCCATTTACCAAAGATCACGCTTTACTAAACTGGCTGCTTACTAATGCCCCTGTGAGAATATTTGCAGTAAAGGCTTTCCCACCTTACTATGACCATTGTGTCATCATCATCAAAAAAAGAAAAAAAAAAAACACATATCTAAAAAGGTAACGTGGCCAGAACACCATTTGTGCAGACCTAACAATAAAAGCTCTGCTTAGATGTGTTGCAGTAGTTGATCTAGACTGATCGGCATCAGTGAAATTTATAAAGAAAAAAATGCAAAGTAAGATTTCAGAAGTCACAATGTCCTAAGTCAGATGTGAATTATTTGAAATGTTTTTTTTTATTATTTGCAAGTTAATATTGACCATTATAAGGTAGCAGACAGAGTCTGCTCATTATGTAAATGGCAGTCAGTAGTAAAGACTGTTTATATAGTGTGTGCAATTTATTTAATTAAAGTAGTAGTCTGATAAAGCTATACATTTTGCAGCAAAGTATAATGTTTTGTTCTCAACTAAACATGCCAAGTATACACATCTGTCATCAGTCCTGGATGTCGAGGAAATAATTTGGTGACAAATTAGTAGAATATAATATTTAGTTATGGCTCTAACACATCTAAACTACCCATGCTTAAAATCTTTCAGTGGGCTAAATGGAAAGGACAGTCACAGAGAGCGTATAAAATCATTTACTAGTATCATCACTTCACATTTGGACTCAGGCTCTCTGTTTTAATTTGTGATATTTACTCCATTTGGTATAACTGTGCTGTACTTTACAAAGGAGCCATTGTGGAAATATACATTACAACTGTTATAAGGGCAGGCCCATGAGGCACAAATATTTAAGATATTAATAAATTTCTGATTAACCATGTTCAGTGATGTTACTATTAACCTCCATCCTGCAGTTGGTATATAAAGAAGTTAAGCTATTTTCAAAATGTTAATGCCCTATAGGATTATGAACATATATATATATATATATATATATATATATATATATATATATATATATACACACATGTATATAAAAGGAAACCACTACTCTGACAAGAACAAAGTTTATACACAAACACAGTATTATTATAATTAACTAGGTCACCAAGGCTGACCTGGGTAAAAGGTTGAAGTCCAAGTATGTTATAGCAAAAGACTCTCTATGCAGTGTTCAAATGTTCAAATCAATATATAAGAAATGTAATGATAATGCTAAGGATCATATAGCAAATGTTTCTTTTCATTAAAAGGAAACTGAAAGGGGAATAGAAAGAGGAAATAAACAAAGAGGAAAGAGATAAATATGTATGTACAAAAAGAGGGAAAAAAGGTGAAGGAAAGAAAAAAGAAAAAAAAGAAGGGATTTGCTTGAATAAGTAATGCATCTTGCATTCAAATCTGTTTTGATATTGTTAATTCTACCAAATTTAACCTCACAATAGTAAAAACTACTCAATTGTTGATGTATTACTAAGACATTCTTCTTTATATAAAACTTTGCATAATTTGTTAGAAAGTAAATGTATATTTATTAGTTATTGTTGGAATCTTTCCATGGCTATATGAACTTTTTGAGTTTGTGATAGGAACTGCGTGGGTAGTATCTCCTCTGTCAACCATCACCATTTGTAAATATACATTCCATTTCCATATGTCCTGCTCATGTTCATATTATGGTAATATTGTTACTGTCTAGTAGCAATAAGGAAATATGTGAAATTACTATATAGAGGAGTGACAATCACATAATACCTCATAGTAAGAGAAGTGCTTTGGCAATTAGTTACATGTAATTTTTATTACTATAAATACTTTAAATGCTGATCTAATACTGTATTGATGTATCCTGATTGATACTGTTATGTTTATCTATATTTAAATTACTGAACATTTTAAGTATCCAGATGCTCTTGAGACTTTAATTGATAAATATTATCTATACATGTTTATTATCAAATTGTTAATTCTTCACTTATATAATAATTCATACAGAAATGAGGATATGTATTTCTTAATCAAGCAAAGGCTTATTAGTGAGATTTAATTGTGCTAGATACAATCAAACTATGTATTACATCAATATATTGTGTTTGCTCATGTCAGTTAATCTATAGAACTTCATAAAATGTATACTCTGGAGCCTCAAGCTGGGCAAATTCATTCCAAAAATTGGAAGTGATGGTTAATCTGACTTTTTTTTCATGGCAGATTAGGAATGTTTTACATTCCATGTCAGTTAATGGATTTACTGGTTGTTTAAAAGCTTAGCTTTAAATATTTCTTCTTTTTTTAGGCTTCAGTCTGATGTTAAATTGTATTTTACATTGGGAAACAACACCTTACTGTTTAAATATAGTTCTTCCAAGAAGGGTGTGCAAATCTTAAATATTATGATTACTTTATCACATTTATTATACTTTAAAACATTAAATAAGATGGATTTGATTTTTTTCCTTAAATGTTAGTGGATTAAATAATCCAGGGAACAGACTCAACCTATTAAAATATTTGAAATTAAATAAAGCACAAGTAATATTCTTACAAGAAACCCACTTCAAAATAAATGATAGTTTTAGCTGGAACCAGAACAAATACTAAAACTATCCAACTCCTCATTTACCAAAAAGACCAGAGGTGTTCTAACACTATGGAGGAAAAGTGTTATCTCTCCTCAAGTTTTGTATAATTATGAAGTTAAGGAAGGTCTCTTATCAATTGTAATAATAAAATTTAGAAATAGAATTTGGACACTGGTCAGTGTCTATTGATTTCCGGGAATTGTGGTAACAATTAAAAAGCACTTGGAACTCATCACTAACAATTCTAAGAGTAGTTTGATTATAGGTGGATATTTTAATTGTTTACTGAATGACTCAGAAACTACTAATAAGAGACCTTTTCGTATTACTTCTATAGTGAAAAAAATCTTAAAAAATGGATTGATAACTTAAAGTTATTTGATTTATTTTATCTTAGAAATGATAATTCATTAGATTGTTCCCACTGTGATTTTAGATATAGGACTCAAACCAGAATTGATAAAGTATTTATATTCCAAGATCTAAAAACAAAAATATCATGCGTTACAATAGTCCCATGCCCTATGTCTGCTCATAGTGCACTTATTTTTAATTTTCAAACTGATTTTAAAAAAATATCTTTCACTAAAAGAATACCAGCATATATTACTAAATTGAAACAGTTCAAACCTTGGCTTGATGCAGTGATAGAATTCTTCCTGGATACAGATTTAACCAGCAAAGTAAATGTAGTAATACTTTGGGATTCATTGAAAGCCTACTTATATGGCAAAATTATTGCATGGTTTAATAATAAAATGAAGGAATGGGAGTCGGAATGATCTAATATACAAAAACAAATTGTATTCATTAATAAAGATAATACTAGAACCATTCCACATAAAAAAAGAAATTGAATCCTTAAACAAACAATATAATGACATTTTAACTCATAAAACCTACTTGGCCCTAGAAAAATTGAGATTAAATTCTTTCTCTGTATCTCCAAAATACATGCGTAATTTAACACTGAGAGTTAAAAGAAACTCTATTGAAAATAATATTGTGAGTATATTCCATGATGGGAGAAATAATAAAAAAGTTTCTGATATTGGTGATGTTTTGGATGCTTTTAAGTATCACTTCTCGGAACAGTACAAAAACAGACATTCAACATGAATTCTCAGAACACAGCTTGAACTTCCCAGTATTTAAGAATCCGCCAGAGACTTTGATTAAAGAGATTCAGAAACAAATCTCTCTAAAGGAAATTATTGGGAAAATTCAGGAAAGCAAAAATAATAAATCACCGGGCAGTGATGGTATTATTAATGAAATATATAAGCTTTTGCCACCTTCTGCTATATCACTCTTACATAAAGCCCTAAATGAATCATATTTTCAAGGAAGAATTCCTCCCTTATGGTGATACTCATTAATTACTCCTATATTAAAAGAAAATAAAGACTCCCATTTATGCAAATCATATAGACCAATTTCTCTGATTAACAATTGATTATAAGCTATTAATGTTTATATTAGTTAACAGATTTAAGAAATCATTAACTCATCTCATTTCAGAGGACCAAATGGGATTCATTTATAACAGACACACCCAAGAAAATATTCAAAGAATTATAACTACTATAGATATTCTAAATAGAGACAAACAAGAGGCTCTTATAATCACTCTTGATATTGAGAAAGCCTTTGATTCATTAAACTGGAATTATCTTTTTAAAATTCTAGAATTATATACATTCCCCACTCAATTCATTACCTTTATAAAAATATTTATAATAATTTAGCTTATGTAAAATTAGGTCCATTTGTATCAGAGTCAATTAAAATTACTAAAGGTACCAAACAGGGATTCCCAATGTCTCCGATTTTATTTAATTTAGCAATGGAACCTCTTTCTTTGGCAATTCAGTCAGATCCTAAAATTATAGGTCTAAATATAAATAATCAATTTAATTACAAGATAATGTTGTTTGCAGATTATATCTTGCTTACTTTAATGAATTCCGAAGAATCCTTTCAAGAATTAGATATGCTAGTCAAAAAATTGTACTATATTTCTGGCCTTAAAGTTAGTAGTTCTAAATCTAATCATATGCTGTTGAATAAAAAAATTCTAATGATAATACTAATTCAACCAATAATGAAATAATTGGAAAACAGGTTTCTTCTTTGAAGTATCTAGGGATTGACCTATGTGAAAATACAGACCTAACTTTAAACACAAGCTACAAAAACATTATAAACTCACTAAAAACTCTCACAGAGAAATGGAATAAATTGCATCTAAAATTCGAAGATAGATTACAATTAATTAGAATGATCTTATTGCCCAAAATAAATTACATAGCTCCTTCTATTTCTGTATTACCCAGTAAAAAAACTTTTAAAAGAAATAAACAAAACTCTATTAAAATTTATTTGGTACCCCAAAAAAAATGGAATAGCTCTAACCAATCATATCAGACCATGGGAGCTTACAGGAATACATTTTCCAGATTTAGAATCCTATATCAAAGCATCTAACCTAAAAACAATATTAAATTGGATAGATCCTAAATACTCTTCAGCTTGGAAAACGCTACATACAAGTATCATCCTAAATGAAAATAAACTAATAATTACAATTAAGTAAATTAAGTAACAAGCTTTGGTATGTACTTTGTATTAATATACAGTATAATACTATTAAATTCACTAATCTGGATTACTTAAATTGTATTTCTAAGTCCTTTAGAAGCTTTGTAAATAACAATATTGACATTAAAATATGGATCCAGCTTCTATTCCCCTTTAAAGCTACAAAAAATGTTTTGATAATATTAATTTAGATACACTTAGCTATTGGGAAAGGAAAAAAATGTACATGCTGGTTACATCGTACAAAGATTTAGTTACCATAAATGCACAAATTCTGATCAAAGAATATGATCTACCATCATCAGACTGGCTAGTTCTAAATAGTCTGCTTCCATTCACTCAAGACTTATGCAGAACAATATAGAGTTTTTCCTTTAGTTCTCCACCTAAATGCATAACTCTTATGAATGAAATACTTCATGGTGAATTCCATCGGAAAAATTTAATTTCAAAAACTTATAAAATTATTATTACTTATAAGACTACTCCTAATCAGAGGTTTTGGGATTTTATCACTAAAGATTGCACATTGTCCCTAACTTCTGTGAATAAATCAAAAAATTTACATTCTCTTAAACTAACCTGTAACTTACAAATATGGAAAATTTTCTCATGGAAATTTTTGCATAGAGGTTTTTACACGCCTAGTAAGATTGCTAAATTTAGCTCCTTGGAGCAGGAGATGTGTTGGAGGTGTTCTTTAAAATGCAAGGCCGATTGGTCTAATATCTTTAATGACTGTTCTTGCATTAAGAAATTTTGGAATGATGTTGAACAATTTCTCCAAGCCATCTTTACTGATTCCTTTATATTATCAAAATCATTAATTTTTCTCAATGTAAATGAATCTGTTGTATTGAATAACAAAAAATGAATATCTTCTTTGGACAATTCTAGCAGTAGCCAAAAAATGTATTTACAAGAAGTTGGAAGTCATCCTCCATTCCACCCTTACAAGATTCCAAGATCCTCCTGGTTGAAGTAGCGTTGATGGAAATAAAAGTTAAAGAAGCAAGAATATATCCCAGAAAATGGACTAACAACCCAAATATTTGTCTCCATCAAATTAGTCGTATTGAAAGTATGAATGAATGGGTATTGTACCCTTCTTTACATTTATAACATTTTATACAGTGCTTGAGGCCTTTGTAAAATTTGTATATGTAATTTTATTATAATTTGTTGTTTAAATGATTGATGTTCATCGTGTTTCACTGTTGCAGTCATTACACTTGGGTTATCCTGCTGGCAGGCTACCCGCAGTTGGCCAGAGTTCCAAAGTCTAGGTCCAGCATCGGTTGCTGTCGCCTCTTCCCTGACGTCAGTGTGCCAGGGGTATAAAAGATGCAACTGACGCCATTTTCTTGCAGTCTTTCTTGCCGTGCGGTGCCCAAAGCAAAAGCAGTTCGCAAGTGCCGGTCGGCAGACTCCTGAGATTTTCGAAATCGAGTTTCAGAACCGAAGTCTTCAGTAAAGCTAAGTACCCCATTGGGGAAACTTTTTCTTGCTTCAGACCGATGTCAGTAAAAGTTAATAATTGTATTTCTTGTTGGAAGCAAATACCTCATAAGGACTTTCACTCTTACTGTATTCCTTGCCTAGGCCCTGACCACAACGTTTCTAGTTGTCGGTTTTGTGCTAGATTCAACAAACGTACTGTTAAGCGTCGGTTTGATTTTGCTTTACATTACTTTGGCAGAAGATTTAACTACATTATGCCGTCGGAACAAGCGACGACCGGAATTCATAAAAAACGCAAAGACAAAGAAAAGGACAGGCATCCGAGGTCCAAAACCGACGACGAAGCCTCTTCTAGGCCAGTCGTCGGTTCACCGGTTCTCAGTGAGGTGCTTTCGCAGCCCCTGACACCCGCTACCTCAGAGCCACAGGCCGTATCTGACTCCCACGTGGAGACATCTAGGCCTCTGGAAACTCAAGGTATTGGGCCTGTAGAAACTATTCTCTCAGATGGGTCCGGAGCTGCTGAGCAGGCATCGGCTTCTGAGGGTGTTTTCAGACCTTCACAGCTCACTATTAAGTCCACTGCAGCAGCCAAGGCAAAGTCAAAAACACCATTAAAGACAAGGAAACAAGTACAGCATTGTCCTGAACAATCATCCATGCCAAACAAACAGATGCTTAAAATGGCCGAAGACTTAATTACCTTCATCAGGGGTTCCCATCCCCCTCCTGATAAAAGGCCTAGGCGCAAGACACAGGCTATGATTCCTCTGACCAGGTTTCTATTTCCTCTGATTGCTCTTCAGATCAGGGATAATTCCCTCCCTCCATATGAGGACTCTGATGCAGAAGAATCTATACCTTCAGCCTCTCCACCTGAGGATTATTCTTTTGGGGAAACCTTACACACCATGAGGGAGCATTTTCATTGGGAAAGCCAGGATTATTCAGAATCCAAGAAAAGGCTCAGAGACTTTCTTTTATTGCCTCAGCACAGGCCCCTGGCTATCCCCTCTGTGCTTGATATTGTTGATGATGTTTTATCTGAATCCAGTCTGTCTCCTGATTCTTTACCCCCTGCACCAGTCAAGCCAGACAGGTACTACAGGGTCCCTGACTCTCATAAATTTCTTTATAAAAACCCTGCTGCTGACCCAGAAACAATTTCTCAGGGTCCCAAAGGGGTTAAGGCTTCCACTGCTAAATCCCCTGTCCCCTCTGATAGGAATTCTAGAGCTTTGGATAGATGGGAGAAAAGTTTACACTTCTGCTACTTTAGCTGTTAGGGCTTTAAACTGTCAGTTTCACATGCTTAAATATCAACAGTACCTCATGTCTTTGTTAAAACAGAAAATGCTTACAAACTCAGAAAATCCTGACAGTAAGGAAATGCAGGATTTATTGCATGCAGCTGAACAAGTGGGAAAGCATACTCTGCAATGTGGTTTTGATTCATTAGAGGCTTCTTGTAGAGCCACAGTTACAGGCTCTGTCATTCGAAGGCATGCTTGGTTGAAAGAACAAAGTTTACCTGAACATGTTAAAGTAAAATGATTGGATGCTCCACTACAGCATGACACTTTGTTTGGTGTTAAGGCAGAAGAGGTGTTAAAGAAAATGGAGGATAAAGCAAAATCAATGCAGACAGTAAAGGATTTCTTACAGGTTCAACCACCTAGGTTTAGCAGAAACTGGCCTTCAAAGAATTGGTCCTTTTCGGTGTCAGACAGGCCACAAAGAGGCAAATATAGACGCCCAAGAGGCAGATGTCAGCCCCAAGGCTCCTACAGACCTAAACAATGGGGTGCTTCAGCCCCCAAAGGAGGAGAAGACAAATCACAACCTTATAGGAAACAGTCCCAATGACTTCCCTCTACAAATGCCAAGCATTTACCTTTTGGCAGCACCCCTAGGGGGAAAGCTAGCACTTTTCTCACAAAATTGGCACATAATCACCCAGGACAAATGGGTACTGAATATTGTTTCTCAAGGTTACAGGTTCCACTTTCACACCCTTCCAAAATCAAAAGGTATGCCGGACCTGCCACAAAACCAATGGGCAGAAGTAAAAAAAACTAATTGCTGCTCTCATGGACATGGCAGCTATTCAAAGAGTACCACAGCAAGAACAGGGACAAGGATTTTACTCAAGACTTTTCCTAGTACCCGGAAAGGACAAAACCTGGAGACCAATACTGGACCTGTCAATCCTAAATACTTTCCTGGATGTTCCAAAATTCAAAATGTTAACACTGCAGCAACTTCTACCCATGGTGGGCAAGAAGGCTTGGCTAGTTACTTTGGACCTCAAGGAGGCATACCTGCATGTCCCAATCAGACAATCAGATTCATAGCTGGCTCAATGCATTACCAATTCTTTGCACTGCCCTTTGGCTTATCTACTGTGCCCAGGGTCTTCACAAAATGCCTGGCACCAGTAATTGCATTTTGCAGACAAAGAGGAATTCAAATATATCCCTACTTGGACAACTGCTTTATTCAAGAAGAGAGCAAGGACATCCTTCTAAAACATCTGGCGTTTGTAAAAAGATTACTAATTTGCCTAGGGTACACAGTAAATGAAAAGAAAGCAAAACTAGTGCCCTCTCAAGAGATAATATTCCTGGGTGCAAGCTTGAATACAACTACCCAGATGGCTTATCTCACGCCAGACAAACAAAGGCAACTGACTCATTACTTTCAAATGATGGCAACAAAAACCCAGCTCCCTGCAAGAAAAATTCTGCAGGCCCTGGGCTTCATGGCATACCGCATTCTACTAATTCCATATGCAAGACTGCATATGAGGAAACTACAATGGTATCTAAAAAGTGTTTGGACTCAACATTGCCACAGCCTGGAAGCAATAATTACTTTAATTCCCTGCCTACAACAGGAGTTTCGATGGTGGTCACAGGCCTGTCACCACAACAAGGGACAGCCTTTCACCTTACCCACAGCCAGGAAGACAATAACAATGGATGCATCGGATTATGCCTGGGGGGCACACATGGCAGGAAAATGTATTCAGGGCACGTGGCCCAAGGAACAAATGCATCTTCACATCAATCAAAAAGAGATGCTAGCTGTACAGAATGCCCTGACAGCTTTCAAGGACCTACTACATCCAGGACAACTATTACTAAAGACGGACAATACCACAGTTATGTGGTACATAAACAAGCAAGGGGGCACACATTCCTACCCCCTCTGCAGGCAAGCCATGACTTTGTGGAACACAGCACTGACCTGTCAAGTACATCTGCAGGCACAATTCTTGCCAGGAATGAAAAATACACTGGCAGACGAACTAAGCAGAAATCTCATGGATCCTCACGAATGGAAACTAAATCCCCAGGTCTTCAGCATGATAACAAGGAAATGGGGACACCCAGACATAGATCTTTTTGCCTCCCCTCACAATTGCCAACTTCAGAAATTCTGCACAAGAACTTATCACTCACAGGCATGGAAAGTGGATGCTCTATCATTCAGCTGGAAAACCCTGACAGTTTATGCCTTCCCTCCACTGCCTCTTCTTCCCAAGGTGCTCCTAAAAGTCAGACAAGAGAGGCCAAAAATGATGCTGATTGCCCCAGACTGGCCGCGCCAGCACTGGTACCCAATCCTAAAGAGTTTGTCTCAAGGCCCAGCCTGGCCTTTACCTCAATTTCCTCATCTTCTGACTCAACAAAACAATCAGATTCTGCACAGTCAACTCAGAACCTTAAATCTGGCTGCATGGCAGATAATATAGCCACTCAGACCACACCTCTCTCTAAAGCTGTTATGGATGTCATTTTAGAAGCCAGGAGGCCCAGCACTAGGAAATCTTATGCAGAAAAATGGAAGAGATTATGTGCTTGGAACCAGGCACAAGGACTCGAACCACTTGTTCCAAATATACCTCAGATTTTACAGTACCTAACAGAGATGCTGGACAAAGGCCTTTCCTTCTCATCTATTAAGATCCATGCCTCTGCCATTTCAGCTCATTACAACACTGAACCTCCTATTTTTTCACATCCACTGCTAAGGCAGTACCTCAGAGGGGCAAAAAACATAAGACCCCCAAGGAGAGCACCAATACCTACTTGGGACCTCAATTTTGTTTTAGAAAAGCTCACACTGCCTCCTTTTGAGCCAGCCAGCACAGCTGATATAAAATTCTTATCATGGAAAATTGCTCTGCTCCTAGCAATAACTTCAGCAAGAAGAGTCTCAGAGTTACAGGCATTAATGACAGTGGAACCTTTCCTCATTTTTCACCAGGACAGGGTCTCTCTAAGGACAAACCCAACATTTATGCCAAAGGTGGTTTCCAGTGTGGCTCTTAACCAAACCATTCATTTGCCAACTTTCTATCCAAATCCCCAGAATAAAGGGGAGAGACTTCTGCATGCCTTGGGCATACACAGACAGCTACGATTCTACTTGGACAAAACAAAAGCTTTCAGAAAAACTGAACAACTGTTTGTAGCTTATGCTACAGGATCACAAGGAAAGCCTATCTCAAAGCAGACAATTTCAAAATGGGTAGGACACTGCATTCACTTCTGTTATGCACAAAATGGCAAAACAGTGCGTAAGGGCATTAGGCCACATTCAACCAGAGCAGCAGCCAATTCAGCAGCCTTTCTCAGAGGAGCACCAACCAAAGACATTTTAGAAGCTGCAACCTGGAGTTCAGTGCATACTTTCACCAAGCACTACCACTTACCTCTCTATTCTAAATCCAGAGCAGGCTTTGCCACTGCAGTTCTGCAGGGCCTGGTAGCTTCTCCTAATCCTATTTAGGCCCAGCCACACAACCTCTGCTTTGGGATTCTACCCAAGTGTAATGACTGAAACAGTGAAACACTATGAACATAGTACAGTTGTGTACCTACCATAAATGTAGATTTTCGAGTATATTCACTGTTGCAGTCCAGGTTACCCACCCACCATCCCCCTTTTCATTGCTGGGACTTTTCTGTACTTCTCAACTCTATACAACCTATGTGGTGTATTTGCCTGTAGATGAAGGAATTGTTTATTGTAGTACATGCATGCTTTTTGGCATACTTTTTTACAGCCTTCCTGTTTGGGGGCACCTGACATCTGGGGCAAGAAAAACTGAAGATAATGGCGTCGGTTGCATCTTTTATACCCCTGGCGCACTGACGTCAGGGAAGAGGCGACAGCAACTGACGCCGGACCTAGACTTTGAAACTCTGGCCGACTGCGGGTAACCTGCCAGCAGGATAACCCAAGTGTAATGACTGCAACAGTGAATACATTTGAATGTCTACATTTATGGTAGGTACAGAACTGTACTTTATTGGAAAATCAATAAAAAATTTGGAGGAAAAAAAAAAGATTTCTGATTCAGATTCTGAAGAAAAAGTGACTTCATATAGTCCCGGTGAAAGAATCTCATTCTCGGAGACTGTTTCCAGAATGAATCGATTGTGTCAGTGGGAAAATAGTGATGTCTTGCAGTCCCTCAGAAAATATTATGATTTATTACAACTGGAATTTAGTGAACCTACACTTCTTCATCCTGTTCTTTTTGCTTTGGAGGATGTTTTGCCACAGATTGCAATTTCCCTGACAGTGTACATGCTGCCCCCACCACTAAAAGTATTTTTTTTTTGTTGCACTAATTCCAGATTTAACCCATCAGCTATAGCTTTAGTAAATCCAGATGCTGCTAATCATTTTGTTAATACTAATCTCTCTCCCTATCCTTCTGACAAGGATGAGAAAGCTTTTGATAAGTTTGGGGAAAAGATGTATACTTTTCCATGTCTATTTTTTAGAATTCTCTATTGTAAGGCTCATATGCTGGCATTTTTCCTGGCCACTTGTGAGAATATAATGATTGTTTTGGCATTGGTTGCGTCTTGTGAGGGGAAAAAGCTGCTTTGTGTAATTTGTCTTCTACTCTTTCTCAATTCACTACCCATTGCTTAAAATGTGCATATTACTTTTCTGATACTGCTTGCAGGGCTGGTGATAATAGGTACTGTTATGAGGATGGTTTGCCTGGCTGCATTCACAAAACCTTCCATAGGATGTCAAATATGAAATTTTGAATTCTCCTTTGGATAGACAACTAGTTTTGGGCCCTTCTGCTGCAGAGTCATTAAAATGTGTGATTTGGGGAGCTGATTCAAGGGGACTCTTAGATTTTTCAACGTTCCTTCTCCACATTTATCAAGGGATTCTACAGTTTCTCATCTAATTTCAATAAAAAGTAAAATAAACAGTCCCAGCAATGTGCTGCTAAACATCTGTTTAAATAGTAGTGGCTGTGAGGTTTCAAAAAGAAAGCAGGAACCTCCCCAGAGCAAAGAACAGTCTAAGTCTGAATGTCTACATGATGGACCATGTTCCCTCCTCCCTCCCTGGCCACCATTTAATTCTTCCAGAAAGTCTGACCCTCCATTTCTCTCTTTGACAACAGATTTTTTCAGACAGAGAGGTTCTGAGAGTAATCCACCAAGGTTACAGATGGCAGTGGGAATCTTTCCATCCTTTTCAGAGGATACCACCTCATCCACCAGGCCAAAATCTTTTCTATCCTGTCCTCTAAGATATGTTGATGCAGGGGGTGATAACAGCTGTCCTACTCCTCAGCTGAAAAAGGATTTTATTTAAGGATGTTTCTGGTGCCAATGAAAGAAACATCTTGGACACCAGTTCTGGACCCTTCCTTTCTGAACCAGTTTGAGATAGTGCCCGAGTTCAAAATGCTGCCACTTCGCAACTTATTACCTCTTATTCATCATTTGAGTTTCCTGGTGATCTTAGATTTAAACAATGTATATCATCACATTCCTATTGATTCAGATTTCAGGTCCATCCATCCACAACCCCTTATTCTCATTTTTACACATGGGGTCGGGGTGTCACTTTAACATTGACAGTCATCTAGAGCCAAGTTTCACATCGCTGGGTCACTGGCTATGCCATGGCTGTTCTTTCAAATCACACACTCGCACCTTTGGCCAATTTAGTGTGTCCAGTCCATCTATTGCATGTCTTTGTAATGTGATAGGAAACCAGAGTACCTGGTGGAAACCCACACAAACACAGGGAGGACATGCAGACTCTGCACAGAGTACATCCCAGTCAAGAATCGAACTGGAGAACCTCTTGCTGTGAAGCAACAATGCTGTATGCTGAGCCATTGTGCCACCCCCATATTTCAGGTGTTTCCTAAGATTTTTTGTGCCTGGAACACATTGCCAGTTTTTGCCGTGCCCTTTGTTCTGTCTACTGCTTTGTGATAGCCTACTGCACGGTATTCACAATTTTCTTTATTTAGACAACTTGCTTATCTTTGCAGAGTCTTTTTCAGAGAGTCAGTAATCACTCACTTGGTTAAAAAATCTCCAGCAGTGGCTGGGATTCCAGGAGAACATTCAGAAGTCATTTTGAGTCCTTTTCACTGTGTTTTTTCCAGGATGTCTGCTGGACACCTCTGTGTAAAGATATTTTCTTCTCAACAGGAAAAAATAAGTCTGTATTTTGATCTGTTCCTAAGGCTTTCCACTCAGATTTCCATCTTAGCAAGGGAATTCCTCGAGATTATGGGTTGCAGTGGTGACAGTGATATTCAGTTTACCTCTTGCAAAACTCCACATGTGAAAGTTACAATGGTACATGAAGTCTGTATGGTTTCTGTGCCAACATTCCTTAACCTTTCAAATTATAGATTTGTGAAAATGAAAGTTTTGTGGTAGAGACACTAAAACTCTCAAAATCTAATTCTGCTGTTCTCCTGTTCTGTTCCAGCACAGTCGGTCTTTGCTTGGAGAGCAATGACTCTAGGGATAAAAGTGCAGGGTCTTTGGAACAAAAAAAAAAGACAGACCAACGCACACCAAAATAAGAGATGTTAGCTGTCATAAATGCTGCCAACTCTGTAAATCACCTGTGGTCCCTGGGACCTCTGCAGGTATTTGCAGACCACACCACAGTGATATGATACATCAACAAGCAAGGGAGAAACCAGATCATACCCTTTGTGTAATTAAGCCATGGAAGCCTGGGATATAGTTTTCCAGCACAATCTCACACTACAGGTATCTTGAATTCTTTCAGAACAAAACTGTGTGGCAGACAAGCTGAGCAGGGCCAGGACAGACCCTCAGAAATGCAAGCTGAATCAGGGTGTCTTCCAAGATTTTGCCTCCTCTGTAAATGATCATTTGGGAACATTCTGCTCCATGACTCCATGTAAGAAGGCATGGGAGACAGATGTCTTTTCTTTTCCTTGTATAGGGATGTTCCTGTATGCTCTTCCACCCTTTACACTAATATCTGAGGTGCTTTTGAAGATTCAGAAGGTCTCCTTAAACATCATAGCAGTGAATCCCTTCTGGCTCAGGCAACAGTGGTTCTTCCTTCTTATGGAAATGACTGAGTGCAATTACTACATCTTCCTCATAGACTAGATTTACTGACACAAGACCAGGTGTGTTTGATGCATCCCTATCCCAGACAAATGCAACTGTCTGGATGACATAATGGTAATACTATTAAGGGACATTTTAGGATTTGCAACATGTATTAGTGGAGACAGGAAATCTTGCTACCAGAAAATCATGTATTAGCAAATGAAAATGTTTTTTCCAGTTGGTGTCAACAAAATAACCAGCACCAATTCATGGTTAGTGGTTTATATTACTTGCATCAGTTAATATGCTGTCTTACTCCTCGAGCATGGTTCATATGTTGGCCATTTCAGCATGCAGTGCAGTGTCATGTGAAAATGTTTCTGAAAATGGTGTTGCACAAGAAGCCTTCTATAAAATAGGTGGCTTCTCCTTCAGCTCTTAAGTTATTTTATTTAAAAAGCTAACTCTTGCTCCATTTGAACCAACTTATCAAGTTGAATTGTGGTTATTGATGTGGAAAATAGTCTTGCTCTTCTTGCAGAGGTCAGAGAGTATCTGAGTTTCAAGCTGTCACGCTGGGTCAACCTTCTGTCATTTTTCACAAAGATATGACTTGTTTGGACTTCCAAAATGACTGCAAACTGAACCAACTGCTTGATTTCTGCTTTCCTAGTATAAAAAAGAACCTGAGAGATAAGGGCCTGTACCTCTGCAAGTTTTAGTGAATTCAGTTACTGGCTAGTAAGTACACTGACTGCCAACAAAGAAGAAACTTAGAGAGCTGGAAAGAAAATCAACCAGAAAAGGTGATGAGAAAACAGTGACTAGGAAGAATCATGCAGCTGTTCAACAAATAGCAGTTCAAGCTCCAGCTTTGGTTCAAGATATAGCTTTGAGTAATTTAGAAGAAAAAATGAATCAAAAGTGCCCAGAGCTAGTAAAAATAAGTGAAGTATTGAAGGAGTTTATCAACTCAAACAACAAAAAGTTCGAAAATGGAAGACAAAACAGCTATTAAGATGAAGTGATAAAATTGCAAAATTCAGAGGAGAAATAAAAAAAAAGCCTAGCTGAGTATGTGACTGCTTAAGAAGAGCTTTTTTAAAAATGGTTGAGTTAGAGGACAGCGTGCAAGGAAATCCTAAGATTCTATGCTGTACCAGAGAAACTAATTTTGTGAAAGCACAAATAAGCAGCTGGACTGGTATTTCAGAGCAGGATTTGTTAATTGAAAGTGCTCATTGTGTGTATGCTCCAAACCTGGCCATTGGTAAAGATGCAATCCTACCAGCAGAAAGAACTGATCCTGAAAAAACTGTGAAAGAAGGACAAACTACTAAAAATTGGAGACAGCAGTGTTTGTGGAATATGATTATTCACTGTGCACCAGCAAAAGAGAAGCATATTTATCTCAGCAATCAGGAATATTAAGAGGTAGGTGCGAGATTCAAGCTGCTGTACCAAACTGTCTTCAGAATATTTTATCCTTGAGCATCAAAGTCATTTTTTTTTTATGTAGAACAGGGTAAGGAGGAAATACGAAAGTTTGTCCAATGAAAAAGTGAGCCATCAAACAGAAGCGGACTCTACTTCTCATTCTTCTGATAATAAAACAGATATAAAGACTTTTCTAGGGAAACCTTTTCCAGTGCTTCACAGAAAAATGCTTGAAAGACAGAAAAAAGCAAAGGAGCTGACTAGAAGAATCAGGAGTACCTTGGACTTTAACATGAGTCTGGGTTTGGGAGATGGAAATGAACAGGAAGAAGACCAGTAACACTGAAATTAGTGAATAAATTCGAGACTATAAAACATCAATCATATTTGTGAAATATGGACTTGTTTAGACTTTATTAAACTTGTGGGGGTCCGAAACGCATATACAGCAATTCATCTCATTAATGTTTACAGGGACACTGAAGGGAAGGGGGGGAAAGATTTTTTTTCTTAACAGTATTTGCATAAAACATGTCATTATATAACTTGCATGTTATATAGCGAAGCAGTTTCTGTTATTGTATGTAATAACAATACTAAAGTAAACAAGTGCCTTTTTTCCTTTTTTAATTTTAAGAAATGTAGGCATGACAATGTAAAGAGAAGAAAGGCGAGACAAAAGCATGTTTAAGTTATTATGCTGTAGTCTTGAATTGCTGAGGTAAGGGTGGGGTTCAGAAGTGCACAGATTATAATATATGTGGAGTTGATATGCTCTCTTACTTTTGCATAGGTGAATGTCGGAATTAAGGCCCTTGGCTTAATGTAATAACAAGTATTTTTGTAAGCAAGTAAATAAGAGGACACTGAATGCAATGAAAAGTTTTCCTTTGGCAAATAAATGCTCAGTGCAAGATGAGAGGCTTGGCGATGAGGGAAGCTGTACATTTTGCATTTGTGTTTCCATGGAGACAAGCTGACTATAGGAGCAAGCAATAAAAGCCAGAACACTTTTTTTTCAGGCTAAAGGTTAATGTTTTCTGAAAGCATGTAGGCTGTTTCACACATGTGATAAGGGAATGAATAATAGATGAGAACAAACAGCAATTAGTTTAAGTAAGAGCACAGGCTGTAACTTAAGACTTGGCTTGGATAATCTTAATATTAGGTTAAGTAATGCCTGTGTCTGCTGCTGTCAATTTGGGATAATTATTCCTATCAAGAGGATTAAACTTCATTGTTTGAAAATATACATAGTTTTTTTATGTTTGTTTTAAGTTGGTATGTTTTTTGAGGGTTTTCATTAAAACAGAAAGCCTTGTAAAATGTGACATAGTTTCAAATCGAGATGACAAGAAACCATTGTATATAAGATCAACCTGCCAAACATTAAGTGGGTGCATGTTACACAAAAACTGGAAATAGTTGTTTAAAAACACTGTCATGTCTTGTATAACAGGTGGGAATAAAATAGTCTTATCATAATGGCTACACCTAAACATTATTTTGGAACATGAATGGCCTCACAGATATAGACAAAAAGGGAAGAGTATTGAATTATATTAAGAAATGCAGCATGCAAATAGCAATGCTACAGGAAACCTATTTGGAAAGAAGCAAACATCTGAATTTGAAAAAGAAAAGATTTCAGGATGGATAGTCAGCAGAATATTGGGGAAAGGGTGTATTTATACCAATTCCTAGAAGAGCTGTAGTAGTAATAGAAGTGGGGAAAAAGTAATGATATATTTGTGGTAGTTATAGGCTACTGCCAAAGGAGGAGGATTATGATAGCATGTATTTATATTCCACATGCTTAATAAAATGTTGGGAAAAATAATTATCTTTCAGTAGGGGTTGGATCTTGAATTGCAATAGTGAAGATGTTTCTGGGAGACCTAGATGGGAAAATCTAACAAAAGAGGATAGATTAATGAAAAAAAATATGAAAATATTTGCTATGGAAGATATGAATTTAGTAGTAGGAACTCCAGTAGAATTGACATAGTATTGCCCAAGGTAAAGTAAGTAGACTACACTAGACAGAAATTTTACTTATTAGGAATGTTTGCATTTAATTAAAAGCTTTGACACAAATCCAGTAGCTTTTTCAGATCAATAATAACTGAGCTAAAAATGCAGGTTTATGAAGTAAAATTGAAACACTGGCATTTCCCTACCTACCTGTTAAGAGAGGATTTGAAGAAATAGGTAGTGGAAATTATTCAGGAGTTATAAGGGAAGAAAAAAATTTCTTCAGAAGTTATACCTAGAGAGTGGGATAAAATGGAAGTGGAATTTCAAAATAGGGTAGAAATAGTAGTAAAACAGTATGGTTAAGAAGTAACGAGAATTACTTAGAAGGGCTGACAAAGATTAAAATATTGCAGAATAAGGGGAATCTTACAGAGCAGGAAAGGGCGCAAATATGGAGTACTAAAGAGAAAAATGATAAGGGAGTATCTGGATAATATGCATGAGTTTAGAAAAATTGCTGTTAAGCAACTGCGTTTGATAATAACTACAGAGCAAAAAACTCTTAGCACAATGACTTAGGGAACAGAAAGTTGAAATGGTTGTTGCCAGCCTTAGGGAGCCTATAACAAAAAAAAAATAATAAAAATAAAATAACTAGAGATCCTGAAGAGGTACTAGAGATATTTCAGAAATTTAAAGCAAAGGAATGGAAACCATGAAAAAAAATATTTATGGAAGACTTCAGGTTATCAAGTTAGAGGTAGATCAGGCACAACAATTAACAGTTAAGACAGGAATAGACGAGATAAAAATGGGGATGTATAATCAATCTGCAGGAAAGTCTCAAAGAATAAATGGTACTCCTGTGGAAGTTTGAAACCTAGTAGGGAAGAAAGCAATAAAGATCTGGAAGGTTTTGCTTAACAATGTTTTAAAAGGAGAGGAGGCATCAACATTCTTGAAGAAAGCTATGGTGGCTGTAATACTTAGACCCATCCGACCCAGTTTCATATAGCCCATTTCAGTTTTAAACCATGATTATAAAGTGTATGTCTGTAATAGCCAAATGAATGGCAAAGGTGTTGCCAAAATTGATAGATTTGTATCAGTTTGGTTTTGTAGAGGGAGGGCAAACATTTGACAACTTTAATAGAACAATGATGATCCAGAGGAATGCAAAGTGAAAGAAAATACCAGTGTTGGTGGGCCTTTATGCAGAGAAAGCACTAAACGGAGTAAGCTGGGATTTTTTGAGCAGGGAAATGGAAGCATTCACATTCCCTGGTACAATAATGAGATTAATTAGGATATATGAGGGAGCAGAGGCAAATATTAAAGTGGGAGGGTTCTTCTATTATAAGTTGTATCGGAACAGAGGAACCAGGCAGGGTCTATATTATATGAACACTTAATGAGCGAAAATCCCGGACATCAAAAACAGTACTGTGGGGGGCTGTGCCCCCCCCCCCGCTAAATATATATTCCAACTCTGAGATCACACTACAGTGAAGAAAGGGCAAAAACTCCAATCTTCACTGTACTGTGATCCCACAACACAAACCTCCATGTCTGGGAGTTTCGCTCATTAGAACGTTTGCTTTTATGAACTTTTGTTCATATAATATAGACCTGTCCTCTTTCCCCTTTGTTATTTCCATTTTATTTAGAGCTGTTGGCAAAGAAAAGTATGGGCTCAGAAATTCAAGGATGTAATTGGTATGATAATCAAGAAATGTTGGCGATATTTGCAGACAATATTATTTTATACCTGATAAAGCCAAACAATTACATCTCAGTGTTGCAGAACATTCTGGAATTGTTTTAATTTTTTTTCTAGATATAATATTAATGAAAACCAAACAAAGCTCTAGCTGTGAACTATGTACTCACACATTAATTGGTTAAGCAATACCCATATTTTTGAGGACATGATAAAAATGAAGTATTTTGGATTATAGGTTAAAAAGGATTTGGTTATGGCAACTAGGAATATGTGGGAAGAAGCGAAACAAAAGGTAATACAAAAACTGAGAAATTGGAAGCTCGTTTAGGGATATGGATAGCAAGATACAAGCAGTGAAAATGGTTTTAGTTCTTTCAATTTTATATATACAAATCAGGCGTATTTTTATCCACCAGAGGAGAAGATGTGGACAGTAATTAAGAAAGAATCGAAAGATTTTATTTGAGAGTGGAAGAGGGCAAGATCTAGAGGGATAAGTTGATCTTTCCAATAGAACAAGGTGGTTTAGGATTTCCTTATTTGAAAGGATATTTTAGATCCGCACAGTTAAGTCTCATATTCATTACACAAGCAAAAAGCTATAATTCCAGATGGAAAGAGATGATGAGGCAGGAAGGAAGTTTAAGAAATAAAGATAGTGTGATTTTGGATGCATATCCTTAAGGAGAATAACAGCCATGCAGAGTATTATATTTCATAAATTATCAGAAAGTATTCTAAGAACCAAGTCAACACGAGAATGGAAAAATGATAGTTTGCCAATAGAGATTACTGCAAGTTGGGGTATAGAATGTGGGCAAGAGGGTGCTGGAATTTACTGAAGAAAACTGCCAAAGGGACCAAGGTATTGGGAGTAAATTACTAAACCGAAAAAGTTAATAGAACAGGAAGAGACCAAGAAAATGTTTGGAATGCAGACTAGAAACTGCCTTTCCTGTCAAGGATTGATATAAGAGTATAGGCAAAGAGAATGGGTATCCTAAGTGAACAAAACTGCTCTGCAGGGTTTTTAGTTGAATCTATAGCAGAAACTGGTGTTAAAAATGGATGATTAGTAGGGCATAAAAAATAATGCACAATAACAATGAGGAATCAGTCAGAGGAAGTTAGAAAAGATCTGGAAGAGAAACTGGATAAATAGTTCACATCAATGATAGGATGTATGTATGCCTACCAAATATGCTGCATACCTAGAAGATTTTCCAAATAATTTCTTAACTTCTTCCCAAATAATAAGAGCAAAAAAGAAACCACCTTAGACTGGATTCTTACAAACTCCCCCCTACAAACCTACCAAACTGGCATCCTTCCTGATGACCTTAGCGGTCACTCCCTCACCTATGTCATTAGAGCTAAAACTAATCTAAACTTACCTACCTGTCACAGAACACTATTTTCAAAAAAACAGTTTAATCCTGAACAGTTTCAAACAGAAATTTCACAATACAACTGGACCCCTCTAAAACACCTCTCACTTAACAATGCTGTTGAACATTTCAACTCAGCATTCCTTGCAGTCTTAAATCAACATGCCCCAAGTCGTACCGTTAGAACAAAGACCAAAACAGCACCCTGGCTAACCTCTAATACTAAACAAAAAATTATACTCAGAAATAAATCTTGGAAAAAATGGCGTTCCTCTAGAAACCCAACAGATCATCAAACCTTTAGAGAGCTCAGAAACAATACCAAAAAAGCCATCCTTTCAGATAAAAAGAATTATTACTTTGAACTTCAGCAATCCACCAAAAAAGAACCAAAAAAGTTCTGGTCTACTATCAACAATCTACTTACCCCAGGCAAAGTAGTTACACCCAACCCACAGAACTTAGACCCTGATAATCCCTCTTTAACAGCCAATAACTTCAATACATTCTTTACTACTTCCATACAAAGTCTAGCTAACCACTTATCTCCTGATGCTTCTCAACTGCACTTAAGTAACATCAACAACTCCCTTCTTCCCCTTCAACTTCAACCCATACCCACTTCCTACATACAATCTCTTTTACAAAAGCTTAAACCCACTACCCCCTCAGCAGATAAGCTTCCTGCTGAATTCCTTCAAGTAGCAGCTAAAGCTATTGCCTACCCTGTTTCTGTCCTAATAAACCGATCCATAAAAGAAAGTACTTTTCCAGCAATCTGGAAGATATCACACATCATACCCTTACACAAAGGAGGTAAATCCACTGACCTTTCTAACTTTCGCCCTATAGCGCTATTATCTCCACTAGCTAAAATCATGGAAAAATGTATACACAAACAACTACTTAACCATCTCCTCCATAACAACCTACTAGCTAACACTCAACATGGATTTAGACCTTCACATAGTACTACCACAGCACTACTTTCTTTTACCAACACCATCAACTGTAACCGTAACAACAACAAACTAACCTCTTCTCTTTTCCTAGACCTGTCAAAAGCCTTCGACATGGTCAACCATACACTTCTTCTACACATATTAAAATCCCTTGCTTTGGATTTCTCTTCCTTAACCTGGTCCTCATCCTATCTTGAAAACCGACAACAAGCAGTACTCTGGAAAAATTCTCTATCTGCTCTACTACCTATCTCTTTAGGAGTACCTCCAGGATCTATACTAGGCCCACTCTTATTCTCTATCTTTATTAATGATCTCCAATCATCTATCCAAAACACTACCTGTATACAATATGCAGATGATTCTACCATTATTTGCACAGCTTCCACTCAATCTGAACTCCAGTCACACACACAATCTACCTTTTCAACCGTCGAACAGTGGTTCTCAAAAAGATGTCTTCTCCTCAACCCCAAGAAAACAAAACTATTACTATTCTCACCTACCCACAAATCTTCTCAACTAAACTTCACTATTACTACAAGTGATAATTCCCACATCTCCCCCGACTCTACTACCAAACTGCTTGGTGTTACTATTGATAATAATCTTAGCTATGATTATCACATCAATAACACTATAAAAGCAGTTAATAAAAAGATTGGTTCACTGTACAGAATTAAACCCTTCCTTACACCCGAAGCACGGACCACCTTAGCACAATCACATCTTATCGCTACCCTACTGTATGCTTCCTCTATTTACACTAATCTCTCTAAAAGCAACCTAAGGAAACTGACTACATCCTACCACAATATAGCTCGTTTTGCCACAGCATCCCAGTATAGAACTCACCACTGTCTAAACTTAAAACACTTACACTGGTTGGAACTTCCTAACAAGCTTATCTATCAACAACTCTTAATAACACATAACATTCTGTATCAACCATCAAAGACACCTGCTCTTAGTAACCTCTTGACTCCCTATAATAACTTGAAACAGCTGCGCTCCGCCGAAAAGCTACAAGTCAACACAACTAGAATTACAAATTCTGCAGGTAACTGCCTTTTCTCCAACTCAGTAGGCAAAATATGGAATAACCTCCCCTCACACATTACCTCTCTAGCCTCCTTTCATCTTTTTAAAAAACAACTTCTTTTACATCTGAACAACTTCTGGCTCTGCTCTTGTATCAAACCTGACTAACCTACTTTCTTCTTTCCACTATCATATTTCCTTATTTCAAAACTGCAATCTTTCTCTGTGATCACAAATGACTTAATGACTGTACTGCTACTACTGTTCTCATATTTAAAAAAAAAAAAAAACAAAAAAAAGGTACAAACAATATCTTTAACAAGTATGTATATACATTTTATACTATGTAATACCCCATCCTCACATAATTGTACTGTAAGGAGTTAATGCCTTTCTCAATACGTAGATGGCACTATGTGTTTTTATTACTTGATCTAGACTAATATGTATGCATTGTTGCTCACTGTCTGTGTCACAGGCATTTATTGTAAATGTTTAATTTCTATAACCTTGTTTTAATCTGTGGAGCTTTTCTCCCCGGGCCTCCACTGAAAATGGAAATTGATCCAGCTGGACTAGCCCGGTCAACAAATGTAAAATAAATAAATAAATAAATAAGATTTTGGATTTCTGCTTGGAATTATTTGCATAGGCATTTTTATACCCCAAGCAGACTTCAAAGAATTTTTCCTGAGGTAGATGGCAAATTTTAGAGGTTTGTTGAGTACAGAAAGTAGTAACTAGGAGCATATGTTTTGGGAGTGTAATGAGTTGGCAGAATTAAAAATTCCCTACAGAGTACTCTGTCAGAAATATTTGGTGAACAAATTGGGTGGAACTATGTAAATGATTTTTTTTTGAGCTGTGGTACAGGATCTGAATTGCCACAACATAGTATGGCCTTTTTAAATTTAATTCTTGCAACTGCCAAAAAAGCAATTACTAAAAAAATAAATTAAAGTCTAAACCAACTGTATTTGAAATAGTGAATATTGCAACAGAGGTAAAGAAATGGAAGCAGGATGTTTAAAAAAGGGTAGGAGTAAATTTCATAGAAAAAGTAGAAATTGTGGGAACAGTACATGCAGTTTAATGTTTTGGAGGAGTGAGATTTAAGGGAAGACAAGAATTCACTGATTTATGTAATGGTAGATTGATGATGGTTGTATAATAGAATATATGTGATGCTTAATCTTTCTAACTGTGAGCATGTTAACACGTATTTTTTTCCTTTTATATAAATATGTTTGCCTATCTCTTAAATAATAATTCAGTAAAGGAGTAAAAAATGGTTTGAGAGCTAATCCTTCTTTTTATGCCTAAAGTTTACTTCAAGACTAGCTATCTATCTCACTTCTTTCCAGCACCTAAAAATGAAGGGAGAAAGGTGGCCATACCTTTGATGTCCACAGACAACTTGGTTACTGTCATGACTGATTAAAATCTTTCAGAACTTCTGATCAGTTATCCATTAGGTGCGAAGGCAAGAAGAAAGGACAACCAGTGTCAAGACATATGATTTCCAAATGGATGTGTCATGCATTTATTCCCACAACAACAAAATTATTCCAGATAGGGTTAAGGCTCATTCTACCAGGGCCTTGACTTTTTCTGTGGGTTTTGGAAAGTATTCTAGAAGCAGCACTTGGTCCCTGCATAATTTTAAAAAGCACTACTAACTACATTCCTTCTCCTTGTATAAGAGGAGATGTTGCCCCTTTATAGTCTGTTATTTTCTCATTCACCAGGGAAGCTTTATGGTAGCATTGGACCTAGAAGATGCATACCATCACCTTCTCATAGCCAAACATACATTTCTCAGGTTTCTTTGTCTGGGTCACACTGTCATTTTTTCTGCATTACTGTTTGGGTTAACTTCTTCACCAAAGGGGTTTGCAAAGTGTCTAGCTACAATCATGGTTTATTGCAGACTAGCACTCACATTTTCCTTATTTACATGGCTTACTTATCTTTGCAAAGTCTTCACCCAGATGTCAAGAGTCCTTAACATGGGATGTTCTTCGTGTTTCACTGTTGCAGTCATTACATTTGGGTAATCTGCGGGCAGGTTGCCCTCAGTCGGCCTGAATTCCAAAGTCTTGGGTCCTGCATCAGTTGCTGTCTTCTCTTCCATGACGTCAGGTCGTCAGGAGTATAAAACATGCAGCCGACGCCATTTTCTTTAGTCTTTCTTGCCGCGCGGTGCCCGAAGCAGAAGCATTTTGCACGTGTCGGTCGGCCGACTACTGAAATATTCGAGTTTGAGTTTCAGAACAGAAGACTTCACTAAAGCTAAGTACCCCGTTGGGGAAACTTTTTTCTTGCTTTTTACCAATGTCAGAAAAAGTTAACAATTTTATTACTTGTGGGAAGCAAATACCTCATAAGGATTTCCATTTATACTGTATTCCTTGCCTAGGCCCTGATCACAATGTGCATGGCTGTCGGTTTTGTGCTAGATTTAACCAACGCACTATTAAGCGTCTGTATATTTTTGCATCAAAGTATTTTGGAAATAGATTTAACTACCCAGAAATGTCGTCGGATAGTAATCCGACTACCGGAGTACATAAAAAACACAAAGAAAAGGACAGAGAAGGGCAGTCGAGATCCAAAACCGACGATGAAGCTTCTCCTAAGCCAGTTGCCGGTTACCTTCGAGTCGCAGGCCTCTACCGACACCCATGTGGAGTCCGGCATGCATCAAGATACTCAAGGTATTGGACCGACGGATATATCTCCCTCGGATGGGTCTGGAGCCGCGGAGCAGGCACCGGCTTCTGAGGGTGTATTCAGACCTCAACATTTGTATATCAAACCAACGAAAGCTTCAAAACCAAAGACAAAAGCAACTTCTAAAACTAAAAAAAATGACGTATGAGCCACATGCACAGGCCTCTATGCCTAAAAAACAGATGATCAAAATGGCTGAAGACCTTATTACCTTGATTAGGGGTACCCATCCCCCTCCTGATAAGAGGCCTAGGCAAGATACTGATTATGAATCTTCAGATCAGGTTTCTATTTCTTCTGATTCCTCTTCTGATCAGGAATTATCTATACCTCCCTATGAGGAGTCTATTCCATCTGCATCTCCTCCTGAGGAATATTCTTTTGGAGAAACCTTGCATACTTTGAGGGAGCATTTTCACTGGGAGAGTCAAGACTTCTCAGAATCAAAAAAGAGGCTCAGGGACTTCCTTCTTCTTCCTCAGCACAGGCTTTTAGCCATTCCCCCTGATTTAGACATTGTGGATGATGTGTTTTCGGAGTCAAGCTTGACCCCTGACTCCTTACCTCCGGCTCCCAGTAAGCCTGACAGATATTACAGGGTTCCTGACTCACATAAATTTTTATTTAGTAACCCTGCTGCAGATCCTGAAACTATTTCACAGGGTCCATAGGGAGTTAAGGCCTCAACAGCAAAAAATCCTATCCCCTCTGACAGAGATTCAAGGGCACTGGACAGATGGGGGAAAAGGTTTATATATCTGCAACCTTGGCAATCAGGGCCTTAAACTGTCAATTTCATATGCTTAAGTACCAACAACATGTTATGGGATTGCTGAAACAGAAAATTATGTTGATTTCAGAATGTGCAGAAAATAAAGAATTGCAGGAATTAGTGCATGCAGCTGAACAAGTTGGAAAGCATACTTTGCAATGTGGTTTTAATTCCTTAGAGGCCTCCTGCAGAGCCGCAGTTACTGGATCTGTGATTAGGAGGCATGCCTGGTTAAAGGTGCCTGGTTAAAGGAACAGAATTTGCCTGATCATGTTAAAGCTAAATTGCTAGATGCACCTTTACAGCATGATTCTCTGTTTGTTATTAAGGCAAAAGAGGTTTTAAAGAAAATGGAAGATAAAAGCTAAGTCTATGCAAATTGTTAAAGACTTCTTACAAGTGCAGCCACCAAGATTCAGTAGACATTGGCCTACAGAAAACTGGTCCTTTCCTGTGTCAGACAGAGCTCAAAGGGGAAAATCCAGATACCCTAAGGGTTCCAGATACCAGGCGCAAGATTCATACAGGTCAAAGCAATGGGGCGCTTCCACCTCCAAATCTGGAGAAGATAAAGCACAAACCTACAGAAAGCAATTCCAATGACTTCCGTCTGCCTACACCAAGCACTTATCTTTTGGCAGCACCCATAGGGGGAAAATTAGCACTTTTTGCTCAAAATTGGCAGTTAATAACCCAGGACAAGTGGATACTAAACATCGTATCACAGGGATACAGATTTTATTTCCACACTCTGCCAATGGCAAATGGTTGGCCAGATCTGCCAAAAAAATCAGTGGGCAGAGGCACAGAAACAGGTTACGTCCCTCATGGATATGGGGGCCATTCAGACAGTAGCAGAACAGGAAAAAGGACAAGGTTTTTACTCAAGACTGTTCTTGGTACCCAGAAAGGACAAGGCCTGGCGGCCAATACTGGATTTATCGATTTTGAACCCATAGCCGGACATTCCAAAATTCAAAAGGCTGGCTTAATGCATTACCAATTCTCTGCACTGCCCTTTGGCTTATCTACTGTACTCAGGGTCTTTACATAGTGCCTGGCACCAGTAATTGCATTTTGCAGACAAAAAGGTATACAAATATATCCTTACTTGGACGACTGTCTCATTCAAGCAGAGAACAAGGACACTCTTCTTCGGCACCTGGCGTTTGTGAAAAGGCTTCTAACATGCCTAGGGTTCACAATAAACGAAAAGAAATCACAACTGGTACCCTCTCAAAAGATAACATTCCTGGGTGCAATCTTGAATACAACTTCCCAGATGGGTTACCTCCCGCCAGACAAGCAAAGGCAACTGACTACTTACGTCAAACTGATGACAACAAAACCCCAGTTATCTGTAAGACAAATTCTGCAGGCTCTGGGCTTCATGGCATCCTGCATCCTACTGATTCCATATGCAAGACTGCATATGAGGAAACTTCAATGGTACCTAAAAAGTTTATGGAGTCAACATTCTCACAGTCTGGAAGCAATGATTCCCCACATTCCCTGCCTACAACAGGAGTTTCTATGGTGGGCAAAGGCATGTCAACAAAACATGGCACGGGCCTTCACTCTCCCCCTGCCAGCCAAACCTTAACAACAGATGCATTGGATTATGCCTGGGGGGCCCACATGGCAGGAAGATACATTCAGGGCATATGGACCCCAAAACAAATGCATCTACATATCAACCAGAAAGAGATGCTAGCTGTTCAAAATGCCCTAACAGCCTTCAAGGACTTACTTCATCCAGGACAACTACTGGTAAAGACAGACAACACCACAGTCATGTGGTATATAAACAAGCAAGGGGTCACATACTCGTACCCCCTTTGCAGATTAGCCATGGCACTGTGGGACACAGCTTTGACCTACCAAATACATCTTCAAGCTCAATTCCTGCCAGGAAAACAAAATACACTGGCAGACGATTTAAGCAGAAACCTTATGGATCCTCACGAGTGGAAAATAAATCCACAAGTCTTCAGCATGATAACAGAGAAATGGAGGAGCCCAGACATAGATCTATTTGCCTCTCCTCAAAATTATCAATTGAAAAGATTCTGCACAAGGACTTATCACAGACAAGCATGGAAAGTAGACGCCCTGTCCTTCATTTGGAAAAACCTATCAGTTTACGCCTTTCCTCCTCTGCCTCTTCTCCCCAAGGTGCTCCTAAAAGTCAGACAAGAGAAACCAAAGATGATACTAATTGCCCCGGACTGGCCCCGCCAGTACTGATACCCAATCCTAAGGAACTTGTTTCAATACCCAGCTTGGACCTTACCTTAAAGACCTCAACTACTGTCCCAGCAAAACGGTCAGATCCTGCACAATCAACTACAGACACTGAACCTGGCAGCATGGCTGATCATGTAGTTATACAAACAACACCTCTCAGTAAAACTGTGATGGATGTCATTTTGGAAGCCAGAAGGCCTAGTACTAGAAAATCTTATGCTGACAAATGGAAGAGATTCTGTGCTTGGAATCAAGCACAAGGAACTGATACAGCAGAACCAAATATTCCTCAGATATTACAATACTTAACTGAGATGCTTGACAAAGGCCTAACTTTCTCATCAATTAAAATCCATGCCTCTGCCATTTTGACTCATTACAATACAGAGCCGCCAATTTTTTCTCATCCTTTACTAAAGCAGTATCTTAGAGGAGCCAAAAATGTAAGGCCTCCTAGAAGATCACCATTACCTGCATGGGACCTCAATTATGTGTTGGTAAAGCTCAGCCTGCATCCATTTGAACCAGCTGCTACCTCTGATATAAAGTTCTTATCATGGAAAACAGCTCTGCTACTAGCAATTACTTCAGCAAGAAGAGTATCAGAGCTACAGGCCCTCATGGCTGTAGAGACTTTTATCATATTTTACCCAGACAGGGTGTCTGAGGACAAATCCTACTTTTGTGCCTAAGGTGGTTTCCAGTGTGGCTCTTAACCAAACAATTCATCTGTCAACCTTTTATCCAAATCTGCAGAACAAGGAGGAGAGAATTCTGCATTCCTTGGACGTACAAAGGCAGCTAAGATTCTACTTGAGCAGGACTAAAGCTCTAAGAAAAACTGAGCAATTACTAGTGTCATATGCTGCAGGATCAGAAGGAAAGGCTATTACAAAGCAGACAATTTCAAAGTGGATAAGCCACTGCATCCGTTTCTGCTACTTACACCATGGTAAACCTGTGCCCAAGGGCATTAGGTTTCATTCCGCCAGAGCTGTAGCTGCTTCAGCAGCCTTTCTCAGAGGAGTACCAACCAAAGATATTCTAGAGGCTGCTACCTGGAGTTCGGTTCACACTTTTACAAAGCATTATCATTTGCCTCTCTACTCTAAGTCCAGGGCAGGCTTTGCCACTGCAGGGCCTTATAGCTGCACCTAATGCTGTTTAGCTCCAGCCTCCCAACCATAGCTTTGGGATTCTGCCCAAATGTAATGACTGCAACAGTGAAACACGAAGAACATAGCACAGTTGTGTACACTTACCATAAATGTAGATGTTTGAGTGTATTCACTGTTGCAGTCCAATATACACACGTATACATTTTTGCTACCTTTTTGGGGGCACCTGGCATCAGGGGCAAGAAAAACTAAAGAAAATGGCGTCAGCTGCATGTTTTACACCCCTGACGACCTGACGTCATGGAAGAGAAGACAGCAACCAGTGCAGGACCCAAGAGTTTGGAATTCAGGCCGACTGAGGGCAACCTGCCAGCAGATTACCCAAATGTAATGACTGCAACAGTGAATGGACTTGAGCATCTACATTTATGGTAAGTGTATACAATTGTACTTTTCATCTCTTCTGACCAGTCTGGCATTCCAGGTAAACTTTGAGAAATTTTCCGACTGTGTCCCACAGGATTGTATTTCTAGGATGGCTTACAGACAGCCCCAAACAAAAGACCAACCTTTGTGAGCCTCTCAGCTTAGTCTCAGACTTCAACCAGAGTATTTCTCTGGATTCTGAGACTCGTGGCATCTGTGATTCTCATGATTCTATTTATCAAGTCACATTATAAAGTGTCATTGGCATCTAAAAGAACACATGGACCGAACACTTGCATTCTCTGGATTTTTAGATACCATATTGGGCTTTGTAAAAAAAAAAAAAAAAAAAAAAAAAAAAAGAACTGCACTGGTGGAGGCTTATGTGTACATACAAATTTAGGTCTCCCCTTTTCTTCTCAACCTCCAAGTCAAACTGTAACTACAAATGCCTCAGATTGTGCTTGTGGTGGCAGTTTTTATGGGGTGTAAAGGTGCAAGGCATGCGGGATTCTGCAAATAGACAAAGCACATCAGTATAAAAAAGATGTTGGTTGCAATCCATGCCTTTAATTCTCTTCATCAGCTATGGTTCCCCAGGACCTCTTCAGATGACTACAGACAACAACACAGTGATGTGCTACATCACCTAGCAAGAGGGCACAAGGTCATACTCTTTATGCAGGCCGGCTATGATCACTTGGGAGTTAGCACTTCGGTAGTCAAGCATCACGCATTCTGTAAGAGCAAAACATAGTAGCAGACAAACTTAGCAGAACTTTCATGAATGGAAGTTGAATGAGAGAGTCATCTAGGGTTTGATCCAGTTGTGGGGAGCATATCAAGTAGATCTGTTTGCCTCCTGTCAAAACAGGCAGTTAAACAGATTCTGCTCCAGAACTCCATGCAACAGGTTTGAAAGACAGATGCTTTTTCATTCCCTTGGATGGAAATGTTCATTTTATGCATTTCCATTCTATCCAGGGTAATTCTGAAGATTTAGAATGACTCTCCAGTAGTAATTGTGGGTATTTCCTTTTGGCCCTGGTAACATTAGTTTTCTTTTATTGTGAAATTAGCCAAGGGCAATTAGCACAAGCTTCTTCACAAACTGGACCTATTCAGAAAACAATGGGAGAATTCGATACACCCCAGTCTCAAACATATTCAGTTAACTGCCTGGATGATTCAGTTTTAACACCTTTTAGGCACCTGTTTTTAAATGATGTGCAGTATGTACTAACTGAGACAAGAATACCTGTTACTGTAAAGTTTTACGTTGGTGCGTGGAATACATTTTCTAGTCAGTGTCTATAGCCAACGTACTATCAGGGAATATATACCACTAGTGCTGAAATATTTGTGAGAGTTACTAGCCTCTGTCCTTTTGAACTCGTCTGTCAAGACATCTTGTAGCCACTTCAGCATGTTTACTCATGGATTCTCCACTTTCTTCAATGTGTTTAGTAAAACAGTTTCTGAAATGATTGTTGCACTTAAGACCACCTTGCAAACAGGCTGCTCCTTCCTTGGATTTTAACTTTGCACTGGAAAAGTTATCCACGTGTTTGAATCTGCTCATCAGGCATATTTAGGGTTGTCACCTTTCTTTGTGGCCAAAACTGGATCAAAGCTATACCCCCTTGCCCCCCCCCCCAACCTCAGCCATACCGTTACTCTTTTCCCTCCCATTTTTGTGACATCATATGCTTGTCATTAGAAGGATTAACATCCTCTTTTACTGAATTGTCATACAGTTGTATCATGTTAGCAATGCTTTTCTTAAAAAAACTTTGATAATTTGTTTTTAAACCAGAATATCAGAGTTTTGTACAGTATTTCCCAGACTCCTGGACAATCAGTTTGATTTCTGAATAATCCAGAAAAGGAAAACAGATAGGTGACAACCCTAGCATATTTAAAAAGAAAAGTGTTCTCATTGCACCGAACATCTACATCTGAGTTGCAAGCTTTCATGGTGGGTATATCCTGTCAAGTCTTCCATAGCAGTATGGTGTCATTAAGAAGAAATCCCTCATACTTGTTGAGTGTTGTTTCTGAGTTTAGTTTGAATAAGGCCTTCACTCCTCCAGTGTTTTATCCAGACCCAAAGAACCAGCGAGAAGGGATTCTAAATATTCTGGATGTACATAGACAGCTCAGATACTATCTTGACAGAACCAAGAACTTTAGAAAAGCTGATCAGCTATGCATTTCTGATGTTGGGACTAAGAAAGGGAAACCCAAATCAAAACAGGCCATTTCCTTGTGGTTGTCCACAACTGTTGTGTTTTCTTATACCTACCATGGTAAACCAGTTCCAGACTGTATCAAGGCACACTCTACAATGGTCTTGTCTTCTTTGATGGCATATAAAAAAGGACTGGACTCTAGAAATTTTCTAGAGGCTGCCATGTGGTCTTCTATACATCCTTTTACAAGGCATTACAAACTGGTTTCTTTCTCTAGATCCAGAACTGACTTCACTGGGACTTATGAGGTTGCTTCTGGAAACTTATCATTCTTCCTTTCAGGCTGGATAGGCTTTGGTTATCAACCCATAAAGTCTAAAAACTACTGCAGCAGTGCAAATGATGTACATAGTTTAGTTGTGTAAGTTGCATTAAACTGTAGCTGTTCGAATTCCTTACTGCTGTATTAGCTGCGCCCACCCTCCATCCCCCTACTATTGTGTATAGTTTTTGTTGGGTAATAATTTGGTGGTTATTACTTCTTTGTTACTTCAGGATGAGTAAGCTACATATCTTTTAGGCAAAAAAATCCTATAGATTTTCCACTCTGACTGTTCATTTCCTCTCCTCCGAGCTGAGCAGTCAGGAGAGTGGAAGTTTGGGAAGAAGCTAGAGCTTTTGGAAGCTGACTGGTTGTTATGCCTTAGGCAAGATTCAACCCATATAGCCTAAAGACTACTTTAGTAGTTAAGAATTTGGGCATTTACTGTTATGAATAACACAACTGTTTGTTTGTGTCTTTCGGCTTTTCCCGGTTATGGGTTGCCACAGCGGAACTCCGGTCCGCTAATGATTGGTAGTGGATTTTTACGTACCGGGTTACCAACCCTGACGCACAACCTTCAATGAAGGCACGCCCCATTCATGTATGCCTCCACACAGAAGACGCTCTAGCTGAGAATCGAACAGGACAACGTATTGCTACGAGGCTACAATTTAAAGATGAAGAGGGACCTCTCCCAGGATAATTATGGTAGCCCCCATTTGGCCCAGACAACAGTGTTTCTCCCATTTTTTTAAAAATACCCAGTGGCAAATTACTGCAAGTTTCCTCACTGGATGGACTTACTCACACAGGACAGGGGTTGTTTGATAAACCCCAACCTTCAGTTTCTCGAAATTACTCCCTTAGATGATAGAATTTGAATATCTTTTAGACACCTGTCTTCTGAGGTCATGCACTGGTCATAAAGCAAGCTAAGAAACCTACATTCAGAGAATCATATTTAGCTAAGTGAAAATGTATTTTCTAGTTGGTGCCAAAGTAAGAATCATGACCATTTTTAGGCCCAGACACCTCTAATTCTACAATATTTGTGTCAATAATTATCCTCTGGCCTTTCTTATTCTCCTGTCAGGCTACGCCTCTCTGCCATCTCTTGTAGCCTGTATCAGGCTCTGCACTAATTCCTCTGACAAAACCATCCTCAGCCAAGCACATTATGGCAGCTAACCCTACTCCTTTTCACAAATATGGGAAGACCTTTCATGGTTTGGGAAGAAAGGTTATACTTCTTGCCCATTAGTCTTCAGAATAGTGAATTCTCAGGCTTGCATGTCTATTTTTTCAGCTGGCTGCTTTTGACAATATGAGGAAGTTATTTACTGAACTTCCTTCTCCAAAGGTTGACATCTTAGAATCACTTAACATACTTTATGTCTTAGATAAACAGACACTCTAAAATGTTCTTAAGACAATACTGATGCTGTTTTTTAAAGCAGCTGACACTGAGTCAGTGATGAAATTTACGTGGTGAAGTTCTCAGAATTTACCAGTGGATATCAAAGCTAAAAGCTTTGCTGAATAAAGAGGTATTATTTGGCCCCTTCTCTGCTGACGTCCCTAAAATATTTGATGCAAGAGGAAAGTTAATTTAGGGGTATACCCAGATTTTTTAACCCTTTGTGCCAAAATATAATTGAAGCTTTCCTTCTAGTTCAGGTTCCTTCTATAAGAAACAGAATAAACAATCCCAGCAAAGCATAGGCAAACAAAATTTCAGAAAGTAAGTCAGGAAGATCAAAAAAGAAGGGAAGACCCCTCCCAAAACAAAGGACAAATTAAGAAAGCAGACTAATTATATGCACAGTCATAATTCTTTTTTCTCCCCACCATGGTAATTAAGTAACGTTTTTCCAGAATCTAGTTCTTCACTTCTGTCTGAGGCACCAGGTAACTTTAGACACTTGGATTCTGAGAATCTTTCAAAAAGGCTACAGCTGGCAGTGGGATTCCCTTCCTCCTTTTCAATGCAATCCTCTGCTCCATCCAATCAAATCTCTTGTTTCCTCTTATACTAAATGAAATGCTATCTCAGGTGATTACAGAGAGAAAGAAATCTCTCTCATGCTAAGTGTGTGTGTGTGTGTGGGGGGGGGGGTCATGCGGAACTGCCTGCTTTTCCACATTGCACAGAAGTGGCTTCTTTGATTGGCTCGTATGTCAGTATATGAGCCAGTCAAAAATTGCACAGTAGAGCCTCTTGTGTTCAATGCAGAACAGGCCACTGTTTTGCATTGAAATGAAGTGGCTCCTCATTGCGATTTTTGATTGGCTCATATGCCGGCATCTGAGCCAATCAAAAATCACACAGCAGAGCCTCTTCTGTTCAGTGCGGAACAGCCCATTGTTTTGCATTGAACAGAAGTGTCTCTGCTTTGTGATTTAAGATTGGTCCTTATGTTGGCATAAGAGCCAATCAAAGATCACAAAGCGGAGCTTGTTTCAGCGGGATTTTAACAGGTAGTGCAGGACTCGGGATTGAGCTGCTGATCTTGGGACAGTCCCGCTCAAATAGGGACGTCCTGCAACCCTGGTACAGAACCTGTTTCCCCAGATCAAATCAGAAAAGGATTTTATTCAGGAATCTTTCTGATGCCAAAGAAAGAAGGAACCTTTAGACACCTGTCCTAGAACTTTCTTTTCTAAACCATCACATTCAAATCCCAAAATACTCTGTCTGTATTATCTGTTGTCTGTGTTTTCTAGTAGCTCTGGATGTAAAAGATGCTTATTGTGAGATTACTGTTCTCAAATATTTCAGATGCTTTTGACAGTTTTCTTTGTCTGATTTACTTTTTCAGTCCTCTGCTTTACTCTTTGGATTGTCAACAGCTCCTAGACTGTTTACAAAGAGCCTGCCTCCTGTAATAGCCTGTTGCATGTTACAGGTTATTCACATTTTTCCACATTTTAATGACTTTCTTATTTTTGCAGATTATTTTGTCAGTTATCAAGAATCTCTGGCTTCTTGATAACTGACAAAATAATCTGCAAAATAAAACATTTTCTTGATTTAATTTCTCTAAATGCTTAGGTTTTTATATACCTTGATGGGAATGGACCCATTTCCAAAATCAGGGCATAATTAAAGTTCATGAAATCAGCCTTATCAGACTGTGACATTTGATACTCTTCTCAGCGTCTGCAGTGTGCCCAGAATTGTTTCTTTTTGCAGTTCATAGGTGGTTATTTTTATCTGCAGTATGTTTAAATAAGTTTGAAGTTTCTTTTTTATTAGCCCAGTTGCTCCTGCTACAGCTGGAACTATCTGTGCATCCTTATTCCACGTTGCTCTATTTTCTGCTCACAAGAACTGATATTTTATAAAATCGTCTTTTGGTTTGTAAGGCATTGTAGTCACTGGTTGTATTAATTTAATTTTTTTTCTCTTGAACGACGGTATGTTTGCTTCTTGCATGGGGTGATACAATGTAGTCATTATGCCTACTTTATCATTTCAACAATCCTTTGCGGTTCATGTTCCCAGTGTCTCTCAGATGCCTCTATGTTGTAATGTTTACAAAGTCTCCAGTGTAACAACCTTCCTTGCTTGGACCTTTTTCTCTTTATTTTATTTTCTCCAAATCTTTTGGGTTTCTAATACTATGACATTAACATACCCCATTCCTAAATTAAAGTATGATTAAAGTTCATGAGATTAGCATTGTTTTAATCCTTGATATTCACCTGAAGTAATTTTCGCAGTACCTGCAATGTGCCCAGAACTGACTCCTGTAATTCATATGGAGTTGCATGTATCAGTAACATATCTAAGTATGATTATAAATTATGTACTCTGTAGCATATCGCCTACTCCGAGGTGATCTCTGCCTAACATATAAAGCTATGTCAAACCCAGAGCTGTTGGACATGCTACACCTAAAGAAATCCCAATCCCTCCAAGCTACACGGTCTAGGGACCTAAACCTTGTCACCACAATAAACAGGACATGCTGGAGGGATAGATTCCTGTCCCAGAGACTTCCTATACTCTGGAACAAGCTACCCATCTATGTCAAGCAAAGTTCTTCATTAGCACTCTTAAAGAAAAATATTGATGAGTGGATGGGAAATAGGAAATACACCCCAGGGATCACTTCTGTGTCTCTGCTGGACAGTGGAACAGGAAAATAACTTTCTTGGGTGGCGTAAGCTATCGTACCTTGCTGGCTAGGCTTACGTAGGCCCTTGGGCCGATAGCTTAGTACCTACCTATGAACCTATGTTTTTATAAGGGTCTATATGATATCCTCGAACGCTTAAAAAAGCGAATGCTGATTGATCAAAATTATTTTTGTGAAACTGCAAAATAACGAAGCAGCAGAAACTCTAATTTTTTCCTAGGGAAAGAATTCGGTTGTCCGTTTCTGTTGCTTCGGTATTTTCAGTGTTATGGTGGAAAGTTACCGGTCGGATTCAGGTAAGTGTGCGATTGTGTGGATGTGAGTGTTAGGGTGATTTAGGTGAGTTAGGGTTAGGGTTCAGGTTAGGTGTGTGTGCGATTGAGTGGACATGAGGGTTAGGGTGGATTTAAGTGAGTTAGGGTTAAGGAGCGGGTGAGGTGAGTGTGCGATAGTGATGGACCTTAGGGTTAGGGTTTGGGTTAAGTTAAGTGGGTAGTTAGTGGTGTGTGCATAGTTTAGTGTAGGGTTAGGTATCAGATTTTAGGTGTATGTGTGTGGATTTCTGTTTGTTTGGTGTGCTTGTGTTGTGTGTATGTGTTTTGGATCAGCGATTTTTTTTCCCTGGGAAAAAATCGCTGATTTGACAGTTCGAGATTGTAAGCTTTCGCTTAAATTAGATCGATCAATCAGCTTTCGCTTTTTAAGTGTTCGATGATATAATATAGACCCTTTATAAGACCCGTTACTCCTACTACTATTATTGGTATTGTTTGGGTATCCTTCTTCCACATTGCCCTAGTTTCTTTCCCTAAATCCTGGAATTTTATGACTTTGTGTCCCTCTGTTTGTAAGTCACTGTAGTCAGTGGGTGTAGCAATTTCAATGATCAATGCTACTTTTGTCTTCTTTTCGAAGATTACTCCCAATCTATTTTTTGAACTGTTGGTAATGGGTGATCCCATATGATATACAATGGATATATAGAAAGTGTACACACCCCTGTTAAAATGTCAGGTTTTTGTGATATAAAAAATGAGACCACAATAAATAATTTCAAAACTTTTCCCACCTTTAATGTGACCTATAACCTGTACAATTCAATTGAAAAACAAACAAATCTGTTAGAGGAAAAATATAAAAAATAAAAAACGTACAATACACACTGGTTGCGTAAGTGTGAACATCCTTAAACTAATACTTTGTTGCGTGTGCACACCCTTAAACTATTAGTTTGTTGAAGCACCTTTTGATTAGCCTAGTAAATTCCTCTGATGAAGAGTTGAGGGGAGGTGGGGTTCAAGAAATAAGGGTAGATGGAGATTTTAGATGTAGATCCTTATGGAGAATTATAACCATACAGAATGTTATTTTCATAAAGTTGCAGAAAGTATTCTAAAATCTAAGCTAACACTAGCATGGGGAAAGGAGATTTTACCAATAAGGATGACTGCAAACAGGGAACATATGCAAGGTGTGGTGGAATTTACTGGAGAAAATTGGCAGAGGAACCAAGATACAGAGAGCAAACAACTACAGAGGGAAAAGTCAGAGAGTCACATGCTGCCATGAAGAAATTTGGACTACAGGTTAGAGACTGCCTTCCCTAGCAGGGATTGATGTCAGAGTATAGGCAAAGGGAAGGGGTAGGGGGAGTCCTGAGCGAAAGACCTGCCCTGGTAACGTTTATAAGTCAAATCTAGAACAGAGGTTGCTGGTAAAAAAAATTATAATTAGAAGGGCGTAGAAAATATTGCAAGATACCTATAAGAATTAATCAGAGGAGATTAGAAAGGATTGGTAAAATAGACTGGAAATGCAGTTTACAACGGAACAATGTCAGGACATATGTATGACTCTTAAGTACATAAAGTCCAGAGGGTTTAAGATTTTTGCTTAGAAGTGTTTGCATGGGTATTTTTATATTGCAAGCAGACTTCAGAAAACTGATCTTTGGGTATTTCGCAAATGTTGAAGGTCTGATGGATACAAAAGTGGTTAATGGAAGCATGTTTTTTGGGATTGTAATGATTTGGCAGATTTTTAAAATTCCCAGCTGAATACTCTGTCAGAAATATTGGTGGGAGCAAATGGCTGTAACTAAGGAAATTATTCTTTTGAGCTGGGATACAGCGTCTGAATTGCCTGGACAAAGTAAGGTCTTATTTCTGTTGGCTGCCAAAAAATTACTAGAAAATGAAAATCAAAATTTAAACCAAATGAATATTGTGACAGAGGTAAAAGAACTGGAAGTTTGATCTTTAGAGAAGTAAGGAACAAATTGTATAGAAATAAAGGGAATTTATGTGAATAATCCATGGAGAATAATATTGAAGAGAAGGAGGAGTTAGTGTAATGGAAGGCAGGACTTGCGCGTTTTTGTAATGTTGAACTGAATGACAGTTGCCATAATGAAAGAAAAATAATGCATGCAAATGAAAACAAATATCATGGTTTGTTTCGTTTTATATTTAAGTATGTATGCCTCTGTCTTAAGTGATAATGTAAAAATCAAATATCATGGTTTGTTTCGTTTTATATTTAAGTATGTATGCCTCTGTCTTAAGTGATAATGTAAAAATCTGTTCTCAGTGTTTTGTTTGTCCTACTGGTATGTCCCTGATCTTTGGAGAATGTTTTTTGTGGTGCTACTCCACAAGAGAGTCTTCACCACAGACTCTGGCAGCTGTCATCCTATCAGCCTCATCATCATCCATAACATCATGGACTGTGACTAGGTTAACATCATAAACAACCAAATTGGTGACATAAAACCCTCAGCCTAATCAGATTGCCTTTATGAAAGGTAGCTTCTGTCTCCTTAATCTGGTTGATTTCTCTGACAGTGTAACAGATGTGGTCATTAAAGGCCATTTTTTCCATGCTGCTTATCTGGACCACACTAAAGCCTTCAATAGCAGTTCCCCGTGCTGGCATATTGACAGACTCACTAGTCTATACAGAAACCCCTGCATCACCTGTTGAATTGCACATTTGTTCTCTGATCAAATGCACACAATAAGAATTAGTAGTACCTTCTCATCTG
Source organism: Protopterus annectens (assembly GCF_019279795.1). Lineage (NCBI taxonomy): Eukaryota > Metazoa > Chordata > Ceratodontiformes > Protopteridae > Protopterus > Protopterus annectens. Next base: position 419,967,149 of record NC_056742.1, read on the forward strand.
AAAGGTACATCATTAATGGTGTCCCAAAGGATTTTGTTGGGGTCCCCTCCCTTTTGGCATGTACTTCTCTAATAAGAAAGCATGTGTCAGAGGTGTATGGCCACCTATGTTTGCTGATTGCTTTTAACAGTGTGCTGTCATTAAGTCCCCCCATTAATACTTACATCATTTACCTTTTCAGAATGAAAATGTGTAGCACTGCCATGGCCTTGCGTTTAATGCCAAAAAATGTAATGTAGTTGCCTTTGCAAAACTAATCTGCCATACTTAATACACATAAATTGGACAACACTTAATATCAACACTGTCATTAGAGATTTAGGCACCTTCATCTGCAGGGAACAATCCTTCAGTCATCAGATGTCGATTACAATTGAGAATCATTTCTAGCTTGCCTCGTTAAGTATCAAGCATATAGCTTCACATTCCAAGGATGGCATAATTCCTTTCTGTTCCTCCTTTGCCAGGCCTATCATAGAATGTGGAGCATCATTTGGAATGCACCTCTCTAAACTTTTTGTTTAACCAGAAAGGCCACAATGTTTTCTAATTAAAAAAAAAAAAAAGGGTTGGTTTATTTAGCTACTTAAACAAACTGAATACCCTCTGCGTTGCATTTTGGCTATGAAAGAGATTGTCTTACTTGACCTCTATCACCTTGCAAATACTACTAATACTAAAATCACTTTATCCAAAGACCTTAACTTGATCTTATTTGCAAAGACTTTATCTTGTCTTCATTGCTCTGTACCTCTGGTGATAAGATCCATGTCAGGACCAACATCTTCAGCCTCATCTGCCCATATCCTGGCTCTAATGGCTTTGTTTTATCTTCTTCCAATCAGCAGGGCTATTGTGGGACTTCAAAATAGGTAGATAGCTTTAATCCCTCACTTCTTTCAGATTTTTGAGAGTTGAGAAGGTGGATCTACAGTGAGGGCCCATTTCTTTCCACGACCATTTGGACTACATGAGCAACTGGGTTTTGCAGTACAGGTGCCAGAATACTACTCTGTAAACTCACTCTCTCCTTTCTTTTATTCTGGAGTCACAGAGCTGCCCCCTTTGATGTTGGGTGGGCCTGTGTTGGGTACCCCCTGCGTTAACCTCCTTCACTGTGATACCTCAGGCTGCTTCTGTGTTACCTTCAGGCAGCCAGACATTGGCTCAGCCTTTTCAGACCCGTTTTCTTTTTCTGACATCAGTCCTTTTCTGAGCTCCAGTGTTGGCTTCTTCATACCCATTGTTTACTTCTTCAGTACGTGTGCATCCTCCTGGTCACCCTGTTTTGAATCCAGTGAAAGGTTAGTCGATGTTGTACAAGGCAGGATTGGTGGGGGCCAACACAGAGAAGTCTGATTCAGATTGCCAAGACATTTTTAGGGGGTCTGAAAGTGGCTGTTCTGGCAGTGGCTACCCTGGCATTGGGAGAGCAACCTAAGCCGTGCAACCTGCTCAAGTGCAGGACCCTCAAAATGTGGCATCTCTAAACCCTTCAGCAGCGACCGTGGGACTTCTGACCTCATAATAGCAAGTTATTTGTCAAAAAACACTTTGTTTGGACATACTGGTTTCTTCAGACAAGCATAGCTGCGAATCTCTTAGGTCTTGATTCAGAGACTTAGTGAAAATAATTGAGGTCAACAGCTACAGATCACTGATAACCTTTATAAATATATTTTCTTTCTGAACCTTCTTGCCATTTCCCAGTATAGCAGCTGCTGCTTCTGGTGGTGTACGGCTGCTGATCACAACACCTATAGTCAATTCCGACCACAAACTGATCACCATGGAAATCTCCATCTCACCTACACCCTCTGCTAATGTGACCACCCTAAAAAACTTCTTCAAACTGACTTTGGGCTCCTAAAATCAGAGGTGGCATCTCTAAACCCTTCAGCAGCAGTCATGCCAATGGAAAATAGCTGCATGACTGACAAATCGTACACCAGTGCACTGTACGAGCATGTAAACAAATGCATGGATCTTCTTGCCATACCTAATAGAACCAAAGCACTCTCCTCCAAAAAAAGGAAGCCAGTCTGGTGGTCCCCAGCCATCAGTAAACTCTACAACAAAAGGAAGAAGCTGTTGCAGAAAAAACATGAAGTCACAGGACTGGAAAACCTCCCTTATCAGCCTCAACAAAAAGTTGAGATCCATTATAAAATCCTCTCAATTCAGCTAAGAAGGCAGAATTGCAGTTGACACCAAAAACAACCATAAAGCCTTCTATAGCTGTAGCAAGAACCTCCAAAGCAATACTCAGATTTGCTATAAGTTATTGCACAATAGTATCTCTTATACTGAGCCAGCAGATGTAGCCAACATACTGGTCGACAGATTCAATGCCAGCTTTACCCCCCCCCCCCAAAGGCCCTATCACAGTACCAGAAGAAAGCCTGGTACCCACTATTTCTGTGGCACAGGTAAAAGTTACATTGTCCAAAGCCAAGAATACAGCATCCATGGGTCCTGATAATATCCCTGACTGCATCCTACATGAGCTACAAAACAAACTGGCACCACACCTGTGTGCCATGTTTAATCACAGCCTTACCTCAGGCTTTGTCCCTAACGAATGGCGCACAGCTACAGTCATTCCTCTCCGTAAAGGGGGAGCAATTACAGACCCTGGGACCTATCACCCCATTAACTTGATGAGTCTGGTATGCAAACCTATGGAGTGCATCATGATGGACCTGCTTAACCAAGATATAGGCAATCTCTAAACTCTTGACTCCACACAGTTTGGCTTTGTCAAGGGGAGAAGTCTGCCTGCTGTACCTGGTTGATTTTTTCGAGCCAGTCACCAAGGCTGTGGATGAGGGTAAGACAGTGCTTACAGCCTACCTCGACCTGGCCAAGACCTTTGATACCATTCCCCACTCAGTTGTCATTGATAAACTCGCCAAAATAGGCATTGATCTTTCTATCACTAGGTGAGTTGCAAATTGTCTCATGGATAGGAAGTACAGAGTGAAAATTGCGGATTCCGCGTCAGAATGTCGACCAGTCACAAGTGGAGTCTCACAGGGCTCGGGCCTGGGCCCTCTCCTGTTTGGCATCTACTTCTCAGAAGTCCAGGCCAACACAGAGGGACTCTGACTGACCAAATTCACTGATGAGTGCAAGCTAGGAGTCGTCATCAACTCTCCCAAGTGATGCAGACATCCTACAAAAGGGCCTTTCTGAGAGCAACGACTGTGTCGGAACCATGGTCTTAAGCTTAACTCCAAAAAATGCATTATCATTCCCTTTGGAAAAAACTCGGTTCCCATGAATTACCATGTCGATGGGAGCCCACTAAACACTGAAGAGACTATAAGAGATCTGGGTACTCAGGTCGACAGCCATCTCACCTTCGACCACCACATTGTCACTGTGGTCAGAAAGTCCTTCTACATGGCACATCTTATAACCAAAGGTTTCACATCCAGGAAGAAAGAGGTCATCATCCCTCTCTGCTCATCCCTCATTAGACCAGTCATAGAATATAATGCCCCATTTGGCATGTACCTGACCAGACACCTGCAACAGCTGGAGAGGCCTCAAATGTTCCTCACAAAAAGGATTCTGGGCCTTAAACACATGTCCTACATGGACAGACTCAAGAAACTTCAGCTATTCTCAGTCTTTTATTGTCTACTTAGTGGTGACATCTACTTGACTTAGAAAGCCATGTTGGACACAGCCCTACTTGAAATGCTACACCTAAAGAAATCCCAATCCCCCCGTGCCACACACTCCAGGGATCACAACCTCATTACCACAATCAACAGAACATGCTGGAGTGACAGGTTCATCTCCCAAAGACTGCCCATACTCTGGAATAAGCTTCCCATTCATGTCAAGCAGAGCACCTCACTGGCCCTCTTCAAGAGAAATCTTGACGAATGGCTGGGTAACAGAAAGTTCACCCCAGGGATTACTCCAGTCACCCTACTGGATAGAGGCACTGTGAACTAATATTGGGTGGCACGGTGCCAGGGCAGTTTGTTTGGGCTAGGGTTGTATAGGCTCCAGGGCCATTAGCATAGTACACACCTATGAACCTATAATTGTATGTGTTTAAACACATTATAGCCTTGCAACTTGCCAGCACAATAACTAAACTATCAAAATCTACTTACCAGATGCAAGTGGAAGCAGAGGCACACACTCAAGTTTTCAGGCAGCAAACTAGTGTTTGCATATGTTACATTATAACCTTGCAAACTGCCAGCACAATAATTAAACAGCTATCAAAATCTGTTCACCAGATACAAGCAGAAGGACGGGAGCACACTTAAGTTACCATATCCCCAAGGTTTCAGGCAGCAAACTACAGTTTGCATACACTGTATATTTTGATAATTTATCAATATTATTCCACATGCTACTTTTTAACAACTCCTCGTATATCACCAGAAAGCACATAGTTTTTGTCTTCTTGCTGCTACAAACCCACTGTACTTCCCAAAAGGTTTCCTTTTTCCTACTTTCTGACTGCATTTTATATTCTGCCTATAATCTAACCCAACTTCTGAAAACCTTTTTTTGTTCTGAATTTACTGCCCTTAGTTTTGTACTGCAGCAATATACAGCAGTCTTAGCTAACCTCTGTTCCTGCAAGACCTCCTCTGATTTTCTTACTGATTGGATATTCAAATTAAAAGAAAAACAGTCGGGCCACCTTTTTCATACTCCTTTTACATTCACGATCCTTCCTCCCACAGTGCCTACTGCCATTTAAAATGCTGTGCACTGTGTTTTATTTATTTATTTATTTTATTTATTTACATTTGTTGACCGGGAGTGTCCGACTGGACGTAGGTCCATTTTCAACGGAGGCCCGGGGAGAAAAGCTCCACAGTTAAAATATACAGACAGTAGTTACATTGGATTTACATAACAATTAACAATTTGATCAACATAGCAATTAATTACAAACATAGTTACAGATGAAGAGCATAGTACATCAGTAGACAGCTAGAATCTTTATCATCTGCAAAGTACATAACAGACATTAACAATTGTTACAATAAGAAGTTCCTGCTGTATAATAAGTAGTTAGGCTTATGAGCATCCAATCTTGCTATAGTCAAAGTAGTTAGTGGAATGGAAAGCAAGGTAGTGGGTGGATGGGGTGGGTGATATTAGAGGGGGAGTTGCAAGGGCATAGCCAGCATGTTTTTAGGTACGCTTTTAGTAAAGTTTTGAAGTGGGTGCATGATGATACAGAGGTAATTGTGGGTGGGAGGGAATTCCATAATTTGGCTATGGCGCAAGAGAATAGTGCTTCTCCTGCAGAGTTATTGGCTTTAGTGACCTGTAAGTGATTTTTGTTGCTGGATCTTCGTGATCTGGTGGTGCGATAGAGTTGGAGTAGATTCTGGAGGGATGGGATTTTTAGTGGATGGTTTACTAGTTTGTGGGCGAGTGTAAGTTGATACCATTGAAGGAGGTGAGGCAGTTCAAGCCAGCCCAGTTCAGCAAGTGAGACAGTGGTGACTGTGGTAGGATGCCTTTGTGGTGAATTTGGCGATTTTTGTTGTAGCAGGTCTCTAACTGGTTTAGATCGCATTGCCTTAGGTTGGTAGATATTGGAGAGGCATAAAGCAGGGTGGAGATAAGGTGGGAATTTGCTACTTTGGTGAGAAGTTGCTTATTTCTGTATAATAGCCTAGTTTTTTGTGGGCTTTTTTTATGGTCATGGATATGTAAATGTCAAATTTTAGTTTGTCTATTTCCACTCCTAGCAATTTGGTGTGTTCTGTTGGGTGTATAGTAGTGTTGTCTTTTGCTGTGATGTTAAAGTGAGAGTTGTTTTGAGTATGTTTGGTGAGTTGGAAGATGGGTAGTTTAGTTTTGTTTGGGTTGGGTATTAATTGGGCATCGGAAAACCAAGTTTCAACAGAGGAAAAGGCTTCCTTAGTGACTTTTTGCGGTTTGGGTAGGGACTGGGCTGAGCAGATGATGGTTGAGTCATCTGCGTATTGTAGAAGTGTGCCATGTTTGGTGGCAAAAGCTAGATTATTGGTAAAAATTGAGAAGAGTAGGGGTCCAAGGATGGATCATTAGGGAACCCCTATAGAGACAGGTAGTTGGGGAGATATGTCATTCTGCCATACAGTGGATTGTTGGTCAGACAGGTAACTCTGAAACCAGTTGGTGACTGATTGAGAGAAGGATAGGTTATTGAGGACAGAGATGAGTTGTTTGTGTAGGACCATGTCAGATACTTTAGATTGGTCTAGGAAAGTAGCAGAGGAGAGAGAGCCATTGTTTTTATGCTGAAGAAAAGTGTTAGTAAAGGAGAGTAAGGCAATGGTGGTGCTATGGTTTGG